>NC_088245.1:111715130-112024296 GCF_036013445.1 Caloenas nicobarica
CAATTTTAGTCTTATCCAGAATCTCACTTAGTACTTTGTTCATCATTACTTTTCTTATTCCATCAAGCTGTGGTGAGCTCCATTATTTTCAGCAAGTATTGTGCTTTGTTATTCATTTCAAGTTTTTGCAAAAAAGCAAGATAGTGAATTATTCCAAGCAAGTAAATCTATTCCATAGAGTGATCTGTGACAAGCTGTGGAACAGTGGTGGCAATACTGAAGCTTAACATCCACGATCTTAAACATTTATCTTGAAAGCAGGGTTGAATGGCAGGGAACAAAGTGAAGGGAGATAGTTTGGACAGACTGTGACAAATTAACTAAATATCCCCTTGTGCTTAATTTTAAGTGCTCAGTCTTGGTTTACTCTATAACCCATGTGAACTGATTTGTAGGTCAGGTTTGGACTGATAGTACTGCATCTTCCTGCTCATTTCTGGCAGCAAACAGAGGAAAAAATGGAGAGACAGACAAACACAAAAGATGGAAGTCTGTTATAAGTACTCAGTACAACGTAACTACCAAGGATACAGTTTAATTCTCTCCTACAACAGTATTAGAGATCCGTGTCTTCTGTTTTCCCTATAAAATATAAAGTTACATTAGGTTTTGAATTTTGTTAGTAATAAACTATTGACAAATGTATACACAATTAAGTTGCATTAATATGTATAAAACTAGTTTGTATAGATTACATGAATCAAGCAAATACAGAAAATGTTGCCTATCGGTTTTGTAGATCTTCTGAAAAAAACAGGGGCAGGATAGGTCACAAATTGCTTTCCGTAAAGCTTAAGTATGAATATTAGATTTACAGATAAACATAATCAGATTACATGCAATGTAAAGGAATAAGATACACTGCAGTTGTCCTAGTGCATTTTTCTGCAAAATATGCCCATGATTTAAATGTTTTTTAACCTTCAGTAATACACCATAAATAATTTAAGACTTGCATAGTTATTTGAATTATTGAGGGAACATATTGGAAACTAGAAGTCCCATTCATATGAAAGTTTACTGTTCTGCTTTTGACAACAGACATTCTGCAAACTTTTATTTTTAGGTACATGAATAAATTCTGATCCAGACTCAGGTCACAAAAATCCCTGAAAGGAACATCTTTCCTTCTGCTCCCAAACTTTTAGTGTCCCTGATGCCTTCACACACTGCAGTATATAAAAAGGTGTTCTGGAAATATGTCACCTGACAAGTAATCTAGTTTTTCACTATGAATTTATCAGCATAATTTAGTGAAACTCAGAACTGAATGATCAGAAGCTGATTAATAATAAGACCTGCTGGTTGGATTACTCAAAGACCTGTGGTACTGCTAATCAGTACCACCAATCAGTGTATTATGAGAACACACTTGTATTTCCGGTCAGTTGAGGAAAGTGCTTCTGAACAAGAATTACCATTAGTTTTGATGAAAATGACAATTATTTTTAATGTCAATCATCTTACATATAGTCAGACACTTGAAGTATGGAAAATCACTCCCATTATAAGCCAACAGATGCTGTTGCTTACTGTTTAGAGCCCCTTCTTTGACATGGAAACTTCCTCTGCCTTTTACAGTAGAGTTCTCTGCCTTAATGAGATATCACATATCAGTTTAAAGTCTGAGGATGTTTCACTTCACACTTCTGATTCATTCACATAGTAGGTCTCTACTAAAATTTGTGTTTCTATGCTTGGTACTACTCAAACCTTTTTTATTATTACAGGCAAGAGAGCTTCCAGCAAACTTTTTTTACATCTTAATGGTGACCGCTTTTGCAGGACTGACTCAGAGAGCAGGGCTCTCAAACATTTATTCCCACATTAAATTAAGTGTGCTAATCATAACTCTTCCACAGTAAGCTGGAGTGTAGTTATACAGTTAGTAAAGGCAGGATGAAGACCAGCTGGTGACTAAAAGGGGCACTTCCATGCTTTCATCCCTGTCACATGTTTTCAGCCTCTGAGTGTTCTCCAAAGCAGGATTCAAGATGCAGGATCAGCTCCATGAAATTGATGGATGAAAAAACCAAAAAAACCCCACAAAACAAAACAAAAACCAACCAAACAAAAACAAAAAAAAAAACCCCAAAACCAACCAAAACCAAAACCAACTAAACGAAAAAAAACAAAGCACCAACCCACAAGAAAAGATTATTTTCAAATTTGCAGTCCATCAGATTAGTGGACTCATCTGATCACTGACTGAATACTCATACTGATGCTGCAATCAATGGCTAAAGGGGGGAGGTCCACTGCTTTTGATCAGGGCTTACAGTAAATTTAAGAGCAATATATGCCGAGGAAAACTATGCTCAGAGCATCCCGAAAATGTAGTTTCCTACTCCATCCAGAAAGCATTGCACATACACAGCAAGGGGATGACGTAGGGCACTGTGGGGTAAAGAGTCTGTGCCCAGGATTGGGAATTCCTAAGCCAAGTGTGTCATGGAGAAAGGGTGCGTGGCACCACCTCTTACCTCTGCCACTTCTCATTTGCCCTGGGAAGATATCCTGCTGCAGTCCTCCTGCAGCAGAGAAACATTCCCCTCCACCTGCAGCATGGGGGCTGAAGGGTTGCTGTCTGGCACCCCCCATGTCTGGCACCCTCCTGTGGGATCGGTGCCCTTTCTGCACTTCCTACCCTCCCTCCGCTCAGATGAAGGTGCTTAAAGAAGATCTATTACAAGCGTTTAAACACCCAACAGCTAATTTTGGTGGAAATGGAGAAGGGGCTGTTCACAAGAACAGCTCATCTGGCAGATGTGAAGGGAAGGGGTGGTTACTTCCACGAGAGAGGTGGGAAAGATCAGCTGGGATTTAGCTGGCATCACTCCACTTCAGTCAGCGCAGCTGCAGTTGGAAGAGGATGTCTTTCTCCACTCATTGTACTTCAAATCAGAGGTAGACTAATTTCAAATCTAATAAGTAGATTCAGTACTCTCACAGGATGAATTTGGGGCTTGATGAAACATGAGTCATATAGCATGGAGGAGGTCAGAAATACTGTTGTTGATGTTTACTTCATGGAAATTAGATGAGAGAGACAAGTTCAGAAGCCTTGGTTAAAAATCTTTTGTGTCTCAGCAATTTTATTGTTGCATACCTTGGTTGAGTGAAGAAGGCGAGTCCGTTGCTTTGTGTGGACTTCTGCAGTGCCAAAAATAATTAATAATTTCTGATAGGAAATAAAAATTGTACAGCATTCTCTCTTCTTTGTCCTCTATTCTTGATAAATAATTTCATATAAAGGATAAAAGAAATAAATATATAAGAATCTGATTGTAACTCATATATTCTCTATATCCCTCTTATTTCCTCTTCAATACAGGAAGGTTAGCATTTGAAATTAGCTACTTGAATTTAAAAAAGAATAATTTCATATTTCATTTAGTGTTAAAGAGAACAATTACAGCTATGGTTCCAAATAATTCCAAGAAAACGTTTTGATGATTTTTTGTAACACAGTGTGCAGTTTTAAATAAATGTTTCCAGATTTTATTTAAGTCCATTAACCTTTAGCAAAATACTATTTATTTTCTTTTTTGCTCTTACTCATTCCCTTTTTCTGTCATCATTAGAAGCTGTGTTGCTCTTCTTAATGCTAGCATAGGGAAAGCATAAGATTGGAAGGAGCAACACTTAATCCAGATCAGGGACAGGCAGCAAAATGCATCGGTCTGTGCCTTTAACATGTGTGGTATTCAGTATTCTCATCCGGCCAGACATCTAAGTATTTACAAAATGTCAGCTTTCATCATCAGACAAGAGTGAGTATAGTCTGTCTGACAGAGCCTCAGGCAAAATCTAGCTGTCAGCAAGAGGAGTGGGAATCATGCCTCTCCATTTTGTATTGATTACAAATATTTTGAAATATTTTTTAAAGAGCTTAGTAATGCCTTGTTATGTTTGGTGTTGAATTTTACTCAGATAGTGGTTGTTCTTTCTCTTTCATATCCACATGCACCATCTTCTAACAGGAAACAAAGAAGAAAAAGAAAGCAAAGAAAACTAATCTATGATAGTGTATTTCATACTGTGATAACACAAAGGACTTGAATTACAAGTAATTTATCTTGTCTTAAATGTATTCACCATAAATCACTATCAGGCTTTCAGAAAACTTGACGTACTGAAAAAAGATTAAAAAACTTAACTCTCCTTCAGTCTGCCTTTTTTTATTGTGCCATTTTTCCCTAATTACATTTCTTTCAATAACAATAATCAGAAAGTTAGGAAATATACAATTAGGAAAAAAAGACAGAGATATTACAGATATTTTGCTCTGTCATTGTCATAGAAGTAAATATTTTTATGCAAAGAATTGCCAACATAGGCAATTCAGGGTAGGAGGATCAAAGAGTAAGGAAAAATCTACAAACAGCACACTGACAAAAAATCGAGGGGTGTAGAGTGTGATGGGGATCCTTTCCTGGTAGGTGCACTGATAATGCATGTAATTACATACTAGAGACACACAGAAACAATGAGCTAACAAGGTATTTTGATACAATTTTATACTACAAGTTGTAAATGCAATTGATATTAGATTGATTATCAGGTAAAAATGGCAAAGGAGAAGAATAATATATTAAAAAATAATAAAACGTTCCATGTGTTGGTCTAAAAAAAGATTCAGATACCCTTGGGCACAGAAGTACAACATGACTCTTTCAGTGACTCTTTCTTCAGACTCTTTCTTCTTTTTGACATCATTTTTCACCTGGACCTGTGAGGCAAGGGATCCAGATGCAGTGACACTCACATAGCGTGGTCTAGCATGATCAGTGGAAATCCATTTTCTTGGGAGTGGCACGCCATCCAAGTGTTTAAATAAGCCATTTGGGGCACGTGCGGGTTAAGGCCATTTCATCCCTCCTGTAAAATATTCTTTGCAGACTGGCTTTCCAAAGGAATTTTGGAGGGAGTTATACTTTTAAATAAGTCAAGTCTTAAACTTTCTGGACTCTCTTGCCTTGGAAATCCTATTTTTCAATAGGACATCACATCCTTGTGCTGTTTAAAGATCTACTCTTATTAGATGTGGTTTTGGAGGAGGGAGTGTTTTTATTATTATGTAATGATTTTGATCTAATGATATGTTAATTGCTAAGTTTAACAATATTTAAATACAGGATTTTTCTTAACTCCTCTTGGCCCTTTATACAACTGCCAGGTAATCTGAAAGGCCTGTTAAAAGTTTGCCATTGGCATCTGCCCATTTTGCACAGGTCCATATGGAGATGATTCATGTTGGATACATCATTTTTTTCAGATTATGACATGGCATTTACAAGTGAAGCCAGTACTACACATGCACACTGATCAGCATACCAGTTCCTGTGCACTGGGCATGGCAATACTGCACTTAGATGAATTTCACTGTTACCTGACTGCTTGTAAAACATGAAATAAATTTCTCTCATGGTTTATCAGCTTTCCCTTTTGAACTTGGTCAAACCTAAATAGCCCATCAAACTAAGGATTTATCCTGTTTTTACAGACGAATACCACTGAAAAATAGGTGAGACCTTTTATAAAAAAACACACATCATCTAAGCCAAATCAAATCATAAGCTTTTCCTTTATCTTGACACAACCAAAATTACAATACATATACATCTAAAAAACGTTATTTTCTCAGCTATTGGGAATCAGCACATCTTTTAACAAACATGATAATTTGTACTTTCAGAAAATAATTTCACTAAAGAGCTTTTCAGCTAAAGACACGATTTTCGGTTCTTTGTAATTGCTCATTATTCCTTTTAATCACTGAAATGTTATTCATTATGTGCTGAAAAATTAAGTTAATCTAGAATAACAACAACAAAAGATAATTTAAATACAGTTTAAACTAGGAATATTTTTTTTCTTCTATTGACGTAAAAATGCTCAGAAAGCAGGTCTAAGAGAAAAAAAAAAAAAAAAGACAGAAAAAAAGAAACCAACCTGGTTTTGAGATTTATTCTTTTTCCCCAATCTGCTCTGAAATCAAAAAGAATTGCTGATGTCAGGTGGGTCAAGTCTCCTGTGAATTAATTGGATTTTCTGCTAAGGGATTCGTCTCACAAGAGATTTCTGGCCATCATTATCATTTAAAATCTTATGCTACCCTACTTATGTGAAAGTTTCAAGAGCATGCACAGGAGAGAGAGGAAAGAAAAAGGAAAAACAGTTTGGAAAAGGAGTAGATGACTCACTGCCCTGTGGTGTTTATTGCAGGACAGGAGTGTAATGATACAAACCCAAGGTATACTTTGGTGTTCAAAAGAAGAGAAATATCCCTTCGTCCAGACTCCTGGATGTACAAGGCTTTTTCCTCTCCTCTCCTCTCCTCTCCTCTCCTCTCCTCTCCTCTCCTCTCCTCTCCTCTCCTCTCCTCTCCTCTCCTCTCCTCTCCTCTCCTCTCCTCTCCTCTCCTCTTCATTTCATGCATTTCAGCTCAGTCACATTTCCAAAACAGATCTGTGAAATGGAACAACAAGTATATCACCAGCAAGTGCTCTAGCCACACTGCCTAAATTGCAGAAGGAAAAGGCAGGGACGGGGTGAATTAAAAATGGCCTGCTGTAGGATAAGATCAGGTTTGAGATCATCTAAGGAACTTGAAGGTGAACAAGTCCATGGTACCTGATGAGATGCATCCATGGGTCCTGAGTCAACTGGTAGATGAAGTTGATAATCCATCATATTTGAGAAGTCATGGCAGTTGGTTGAAGTTCCTATGGACTGGAAAAGGGGGGACAAACTCCTCATTCAGAAAGGGAAAAAAGGAAGACTCAAGAACTACAGAAGAGTCAATCTCATCTCTGTGCTTGGCAAGATCATGGAGCAATGCTAAGTTACATGGAAAATAAGGAGGTCATTAGTGACAGCTAACGTGGCTTCACTGTGGGCAAATCATGCCTGACAAGTCTGGTGGCCTTCTACGGCAGGGTTACAGCGTTGGTGGATAAGGGAAGAGTAACTGACATCATTTACCTGGACTTTCACAAAGTATTTGATACTGTTCTGCACAGCATCCTTGTCTCTAAATTGGAAAGACGTGGATTTGACAGATGTACCACTGGGCAGATAAGGAACTAACTGGATGGTCACACTCAGTGAGCTTCCATCAATGGCTTGATGTCCAAGTGGAGATCAGTGATAAAGTGGCATTCTCTGGGGGTTGGTATTGGGACCAGCGCTGTTGAACATCTTTGTCAGTGACATGGACAGTGGGACTTAGTGCACTCTCATCGAGTTTCCCAATGACACCAAGCTGTGTGATACAGTCAACACACTGGAGGGAAGGGATGCCGTCCAGAGGGATCTTGACAGGCTTGAGAGGTAGGCCCATGTGAACCTTATGAAGTTCAACAAGGCCAAGTGCAAGGTCCTGCACATGGGTCAGGGCAATCCCAAGCACAAATACAGGCTAGGCAGAGAATGGATTGAAAGCAGCACTGATGAGAAGGGCTTGGGGTTGTTGGTTGATGAGAAAATCAACAGGAGCCAGCAATGTGCACTTGCAACCCAGAAAGCCAACCATATTCTGGGCTGCATCAAAAAAAGTGTGACCGGTATGTTGAGGGAGGCTATTCTCCCCCTCTGCTCTCATGAGTACTGTGTTCAGCTCTGGGGTCTCCAACATAACAAAGGCATGGACATGTTGGAGCAAGTCCAGAGGAGGGCCATGAAGATGATCAGAGGGCTGGAGTACCTCCCCGATGAGGACAGTCTGAGAGATTTAGGATTGTTCAGTCCTGTAGACCTTATAGGAGCCTTCCAGTATGTAAAGGGGACCTACGAGAAAGATGGAGAGGGACTTTTTACAATGGCATGTAGTGACAGGACAAGGGGTAATGGCTTTAAACTGAAAGAGAGAAGATTTAGATTAGACATTAGGAAGAAATTATTCACTATCAGGGTGATGAGGCATGGGAACAGGCTGCCCAGAGAATCTGTAGATGCCCCATCCCTGGAAGTGTTCAAGGCCAAGTTGGATGGGGCTTTGAGCAACATGGTCTAGTGGAAGGTTTCCCTGCCAATAGCTAGAGGGTTGGAACTAGATGATCTTTAAGGTTCCTTCCAACCCAAACCCTTGTATGATTCTCTGATTCTATGACTAAGCCGAATTCCTGTGAATCATTTATGAATCGTGGCAAAAATAATCTTGGCACATTATGTAGCAATTAGGCTGTCTATGATATTTTCGTACCATTTCAAGATACACCACATACTTCAGCCTATGAATCAATCAGAAATATTCTTAATTTTAACTATTTCAAACTTTGATTTGTGCACAAATTTTTATTCTACATTGCAGGGTTTGTTTCTTTTTTTTTAAGAAATGCAAATTAATATCTTCATAATTATGAAGGTAACAGCAGTTAGTCTTATATTGCTTGTCACCAGGCTCATGAGGTACATTAAGAGCAGCTGCATGAAAAAAATACTTACAGTCCAGAAATGTGAGAGGAACACGCTGCTAACACATTCATTAAATATATTTTTCTTCTCAAACAGCAAATGCAGAAACATGGCAACAGAAGGAGAAAACACTGAGGATATTGTGGGCATTAGCTGAGAAAGCTTATTGACTGGGGAATAGTTCTGAAAAACAAATTGTTGTGGTTTCCGCAATTTACACTTGAGTGCGGTATGTGGATCTTTACCATGAGAAGATGTCTTCATTTTCTAATTGTAATTCACTATCATTCTATTAATTACCCCACTTGTGGCTTTTAGCATTCTTCATTCCTGGTTTTAATTGTCTTACTAGTTGTTAGCTGCAAATGAAATAATGGTATACAGTGTGCATAAGGATTCCCAGAGAGCACAATGTTTGCTTTACACCATAGATCCAAACTGGAATTTCCTGTTTTCCTGTACCATTATTTGTCTTAAAAAATAAGATAGAATGGAATGGAATTTCTGATTGCAGCAATGATGTGAGTAAAGAAGTATTTTTACTGTCTATATAATAAATACCTACATTTTCACATCCCTGATATTTTCTGTGAAAATATCTTCAAATGCTTAAGATTTTTTTTTTGTTTAATATTAGGATAAAATTATCTTCATAGAGACAGTTGCTTGCAATTTAATTCAGTTCAATTTCTGTTTTCTGTGTTAGAAACCTCTTCATTTTTTGCTCTTGCAAATTTAAGTATCTGCCACTGGAAACAGCTGCATTGGATATTTCTTCCAGTATTTGAAACAGCACTTGCTTTCTTAATAATGCCTGGAAAACATTAAATGGTTGCAAGTGTTATTTGTTCAGCATTATGTGTAGGCACAGTTGGAGAGCCCTGGGTTACAATATGGTTAGAGTTCCTTAATAATATCTCACTACGCTGCTGTACATAAGCCTCCCCATATCCATGTCTCTGAAAGCTTTTCTAGGACGAATGAAGTCACAGTACTTTCTCATTTTCAGTCTGTTATTTTCTCCTGGGCTTCTTCTTTCACTACTTCTAATCTCATAATGGAAATGGGCTTTATTGCCCTGTCTTAAAGCTTCATAACTAGCACAGATCACACAGATAGACACACAGTAAACACCAGTGAAACTTTTTATGGCACCTTTCTAATGACAAATCTGAATTTATATTTTCAGGATATACGGCAGTTGAAACAAATGGATTTATTTACTCCTCAAAGATGCTGATGTGAGTGTTTCTGAAGATGTCAAAAGAAATAAAACAGAATAAAGCAAAATAGAGAAATGGTGAGAACAGACTAAAAATAAAGTATCTTTTTTCCTTTTTTTTTCCTCATAAGAGTAT
The DNA here is from genome assembly GCF_036013445.1 of Caloenas nicobarica. NCBI lineage: Eukaryota > Metazoa > Chordata > Aves > Columbiformes > Columbidae > Caloenas > Caloenas nicobarica. The sequence continues at coordinate 111,724,907 of NC_088245.1, forward strand.
TTCCATTCCCATTTAGAAATCTGATATACATTCTGATGACTGAGCATTATGTTCATCACTTAAAAATGTAAGATTTTCTCCAAGATTATTTTTCTGAGCTCCCTTTCTCTATAATTAACTAAAACAAATATGACTTTTATTATCTTCTTCACGAACATGTAAAACTCCCCATTGGCAAAGAGTTTTTGGTTTAGCCTTCATATAATTCACAAACTTAGAAAAACACTTAATTTTGAAATACCACATAGTTTAAATTGTGGTTTCTTATTAGCTATTTTTATCAAATGTAACCAATTTCAAATATAGATTGATCAGCTTCTGGCTTAAATAGGTTAAACTAGTTTAATAAAAATGGCTGTTTTCCATAAACTACTCTATTTTAACTAGAAATTTCCCAATTATAGAAAGTTATGTATTAGTCCAGACTCACAGGGACCTGCATGATGTTTTCATGGCAGGGCAAGACAGATATAGGTAGCCTTAGAACTTTGGGATTGCTTTATGAAGCTATAATTTTTTCTTTTTTTTTTTTTTTTTCCTGTGTTACCCTCACATGTCTGTGTATCAACAGTTTACTGCCACTTCAGTAATGATGAAACTTACTCTGGTGTAGAGGTGCATCACTAAATGTATAGATAATTTAATCAGTGTATCTACCGGATCGAGAAGCCCTAGTACTGGCATTAGATTAATGCAGAAATATTATTAAAAAACCCAGCAAAATATCTATACATAATGTATTTTCAATATGAAATCAGTCATAAAGAAAAAGATGAATATTCAGAGGTGTTTATCTGTGAACAAAGAATGCATTTTAAAATGAATCACTTCTAAATAATAAGAAAAGTCCAGTCTTTTCTGATAAATCCTTTCTATAAAGTTATAGTGCACTACCTACTACAGAAAGAAAACAAAACAAAACGAATCAAACAAACAAACAAATCCCACTTTCCTCTTCTATTACACATTTAGGAGGAAAAAACATACTTCCATGTACTCCTGCTTTCATACACTGTTACACAACTAGACTTCATAGGAATGAGAATTTCACACAGATGTTGTATAGTCCTCAGTGCTGCTGTTTGCGTTTCACATCTTTTTGTTTCACGTTATCTCCAAAGTCTAAACTTTGTCACATACATGCAAAAAATTTCACTGGATATTATGCCTGGGAAACATTTTTGATGATCTTAAAAAACAATAATATTATTCTACTACATAATATCTTTTTCCTAGAGGTAGAAATTAGAGATCACTAAATAACAGTGTCAAACTATCAGTCATATTTTATAATAACTAAGAAATGTATTGAACTTAATGTGAAATAGTGATTGACCAGTTTGGACACAATTATATGATCAAAGTAAACTAATTCCTTTAGAGGTATCAATGTAGGGTTAATCTCAAAACATTTAAAATATTTAATTTATATGCACACTCACCAAATGTTTTTGAAATAGCCATTAATACCTTTGGAAAAGCATTGTTCTGAAAAGAAATTTATTTAAATGCTAGGTGTTATTTTTCCTGAAATCCTGTTTAAATATGCTGAACTATCCTAACATCTCAGTTACATTAGGAGTGGGATGGTGAAGTGGTAAATATTTTAAATAGCTTTTAATATTATTTGTAAACCAATTTTCATTTTCCTATTATTGATAGATATTTATTCTGATACCTTGTTGTGCACATTCTGTATAATGTACTACACAAATGGTGTGTTTATGCTGCAGAAGGAAAGCATATAGATAGAAAGAGGTCTGTTAGAAATTATTTCATATTTCGCATTATGATACGCTTATATATTATTGATATTACTGTGTTTGTTTAACCCTCATATTGACTTTACCCTTACCTGACTGCACAATGAGTTATTTCTTTTCCTCTGAAAATATCAGTGATTTCTTATTGTATTATTTAAGTAATAATATAATTTACAAAGACCATAACATTTCTTTTGTCATTTGGACTCAGGTGACAGTAGAGACAAAATCAGAGAAGCTTGTTCTCTACATACTGTCCTTAAATACATTAAGTGAACGCAAGTTTTTCACTGAGATGAATCAGAAATGTGACAAAAGTCTTTACTTTCCATGTAGGTCCACAATACTAATGTGAGTACCATAAAAATCATCTCAATGGCATTGGTCAAGTTTTCAGAGAAGACGACATTTTTTTTACAGAAGTAATAGCAGTAACAGCAAAAAAATATGTCTGAGAAAATATTTCTAGCCATCAAGCCTTAGCAAATACTCAAAAACATGTACCTTTAACATGTAAATTAAACTGTCACATTTTACAAATCCAATCTATGGATTCATAATTTTTTTACTTCATAATTCTCAAGCAACATTCAGAGGTTTATAGTTGCTTCTGAGATGCAGTCTATCTTAACAGCCTTCCCTTTAAAGCAAAAACCTATTTATATCTGTTATTTTCAATATGTCAGAATATACTCTGCCACTGAGTCATTTTCGCAATACTCAATTAAATCAGTGGAGTCCCAATGTCAAACAACTTAATTTAGTGAGTCCTGGTGACCTGACTAAGGTGTATATCCACTGGGTTCAGAGGTCTGTATCCACCCTGTTCACAAAAATCTTGCAAGGGAGAGACAAACATCAAACCACAAATCTATCACTTCTGCAGTATTAGAACCTAGAAACCTCAACCACCGCAGTGGCCCCAGGGTCTGGTTACCAACTCACGATAAATGACAATCCTCATCTAAGAGAATAGCAAACATCAGTCCTGTGCAACACATGGGACAAATGGTTTCCTAATGTTTTTCTGACAAACAACCAGATGTTTCACTGATCATCAGTGACATTTCATTTTCTGATCACCAGTAGGACACCATAGGTTTTGCACTCTGTAGTGATCCTGACCCGAAGAACCTTGTGCACCGAGGAGTTGCTGATCCACCTAACAGTTCATCTGAGTGCACCCAGGCCTGTGCTGGGTTGTGCTGCACCCACTATTTGGTTTTCAGGCTGTGTTGTGCCGCACGAATTCCTCAATAGTGGGACGAAGTCAGTGAACTCATTGTAACAGAGTAGCCTGCAGGCAGCTTCCACTTGTTACCAGTGATTACACATCCTGCATGTTCTTGTCTGTATCTAAAAGTGTGGGGAAAATGTTCTCATGTAAGCACCCTTTCTGTTTGACAGTACAAATTATGATTAGAGTATTCTCCTTGTAAGAAAACCCTATAACAGCTGGAGTGACACAAATGAGTTAATCTCTTCTGCAGATGGACCCTACAGAGCGTGCTGTGCATGGATTGGAGGAACATTTGGTGTAGCACCATTCAGAGTTCCCACTCTGGGACAGGAGATTATCTATACTCTTCCCTCTTTCTTTATAGCGATAGCTATAAATAGCATTCTAAATGATATACTACCAAGTCTGAGTGCCTTTCTTGCTTGGATCATCATGTACCAGTACCTCCTGGTGCAAAACGCATGCCTGGACTGAAAGGAGGAGGAACTTACTACTACTATAATTAAATAAAACAAGCTGAACATTTCTTTGCTACTTTTATGTTTGTGTAACTACTTCATGATAATTCAGGGTGTTCTTCTGGATCTACACCAAGGTAATTGCGAACCAAGGATCCTGGAGGCAGAGTAATTAAGGCATTGGGCTGTATAACCAGAAGCATGAATGCTAATCTCTTTCCAGTTTTGTGCTGAAAGCTGCCCTACACATGGATCTGCAAGTAGGAGGGTGAACAACAAAGGGAAATTTAACCATTTCTGTTGGCCTCTTGTTCTAGTGTGGATATAATTTCCATTCCCAGTGCAGCACTGCAGCTGCTCTGCAATTGGAACAATTTGTTACCGGGGCAGCAGCAGGGGATAACAGACAAATTGTAATAATAGCAGTAAGGTCTCCTCTCTGGTCTGTAGAAGAGATGAGAAGGCGGCATAACCCTTTCTTTTGGGGGCAGTTCACCCAGGCAGCTTTTACTGTGAGCAGACATTTTGCAAGCAGGAGACACCCAGCTTCAAATTATGAAGTAATTGTTTATTAGCTGATACACATGATAGACGATAAGGAAGTACAAGGTACTAGGCTAAGTGCTAACATTGCTCCCTAAACCCATCATAGCACACAAAGGGTGTTTGCTTTCCAGGCAGTTGTCGCTCAAATAGGGATGGGCCAGCACCAACACAACCTCAGTGTTGCTGAGCTGCAAGCTTCCAGATCCCTGTTTTATTTCTTATGTGATACAATTTTTTTTCTTTTAATATTTTTCCTTTTGATTTATTGGCCTGATAACTGCCCCTTTTTCAGTAGTCTGACCTCTGTCTGACACTCTCACTGTCTTTTCTTGCCCTTTTCTTGCTCTGCTCTGCAGACTTCCTTGCAGCTCCTTTTCAAAACCTATTAGCTTTCTCAGGAGTTTAAGCCCTGGCTGCGCACATGTGCCACGTGGAAACCAGGCCTAAAGCTTAGACTGCGAGACCCCTGGGATGAGGGGAATGGGGAAAGGGATGTGGCAGCTTGTGGCAGGGAAGCATCTCTATAGTCAGGACAGTGCTGTGCTCCTGGGGAACATCTCTCACCAGGTCTGCAGCCTGCAGGATCGCTTTGCCTCATCCTTTTCTCCCACCAGTCAGCAAGATTGTAAATCCATACTTGGTCAGCCAGATTGGATAACAGAGTGTCGGACAGAAAATTGTCTTGGACAAAGTGATAGAATTAGTCACAGATACATTATGGGACTGCGGGGTCAGGCAAAACTTGGGCCTTTTTCAAAATTAAACCAGGAACTACAAATGTTTGGTTCGTATTGTTTGTTTGCTTGTTTGCTTGTTCTTTTCTTTTCCAGGAGGAACATCGTAAAATGTACCAGTACAAGAAGTTACATTTTTGTCACATTTTGTTAAGCAGTGCTCTCCACACATTGAGTGGAGACAGGCAGGAACATTGACAGCAGCCAATCCCCAGCACTAGAGAAAAAGAACACTGTTCTTCTAACTTGTAATTTTAGACTTAAGATTTTCCTCTTCCTTTGTTTGTTCTGTCAAACCCTGTAGTCTTTTACTTGAATTTTAAAAACATATGCATGCAGCAAAGCTTTTATCAAAAAATAAATATACTAATTTAAAAAAAGGCATTGTGGCAACCAGATTTGCAACTAGGAATGAGTTAGCTGCTCCATCAAATCTTATACAAGTGAACAGATGTTAGTTTTAATCAAATACTCAGAGGGCATAGAGGCTATTCAGTAAAATCAAAATAACATAAACACCGACCTGAAGTTTCTGGAGCTCCTGTAGTGACGTCTGATTTAATTCAGTCCTCGATAATGCAAGTTCCTGAAAAATAACCTTGTGAATTTATTGCTATTTTCTGCTCACTTCTGAATAGGCTAACCCACAAGGTTAACTGTTTAGGAGTTTCTATGTTACTCAGTCAAATTGTTCCTGAAAACAGCTTTTCAGGAATTACGTTTCATCACAGTTTATAAACAAGAAAAGACTAGTGGGAAGAAATAGTAGTGTTTTATGAGACTATCTGAATGGACTGAAGAAAAAAAAGCAGTAACACAAGTTCTCATCTGTGTCAAAAAGATTGCTTGTTTATCTCTCCAGAAAGATCAATTTGTCATAGAAAATGTATTATAATACCCTCAACTACAAACCTTGTTTTGTTTGTATCCCTTAACCTATCATTGCCACATCAAAACTATTCCTGCTAAACAGAGTGTAAAAATGGTTTATAATCTTCAATTCTGTCTCATTCTGGCTGGCTGCATATTAACTCTTAAGCAGAGATCCAGTATATGGTGCTATAATATATATATACAGACTACACTTTTAAAATTATCCTGGAAGGATGAAATCTTTGAAGCAATACTCTTCCTTGATATGGAGTTATTTCCTCATATTCACAAGGACTCTCAGTTTTGATCTCATATTAACTTTCTATGAAAGCAAAAAAAAAAAGCTCATTTTCCAGTTAATCTTCCTAAGAAGTACTTCTGAGACATAAGAGTGGACAGAAGCACTATGAATGGGTAGAAACAATGCATCATGAAAGAGCTGGATCCTCAAACTATTCGTTAAAGTGCAACTGGAGCTGAACTTGGCAAGGAATGCTAAGAATAAAAAGAAGGGCTTCTCCAGGTATGACAGGCAAAAAAGGAAGGTCAAAGAAAGTGTACCCGCCCTGATGAGCAAGACCGGTAACTGGCAACAATGGACGAGGAGAAGACTGAGGTTCTCAACAACTTATTTGCCTCAGTCTTCACTGGCGAGATCTATTCTCACGCCTCTTGAGTGGATGAACTGCAAGACAGCGACTGGGAGAGCAAAGCACCTCCCACTGTAAGAAAAGATCAGGTTCATGACCACTTGAAGAACCTGAACATACATAAGTCTATGAGACCTGATTGAGATGCATCTCAGAGTCCTGAAGGAACTGGCCGATGTAGTTGCCAAGCCACTCTCCATGATATATGAAAACTTATGGCAGTCAGGTGAAGTCCCCAGTGACTGGGGAAACGTTGCACCCATTTTTAAAAAGGGGAGGACCCTGGGAACTGCCAACCTGCCAGCCTCACCTCTGTGCCTGGGAAGATCATGAAACAGATCCTTCTAGAAGCCACGGAGGGCAGTGAGGTTATTTGACACAGCCAGCACAGCTTCACCAAGAGCAAGTCCTGCCTGACCAACCTACCCTGTTTCCCTGAAAATAAGTCAGGGTCTTATATTAATTTTTGCTCCAAAACTTATTACTTTTTTCAATGTATGGCTGCCTGGACACTATTTAAATTGACTTTTTTAATGAGCTGTAACTAGGGCTTATTTTTGGACTAGGGCTTAGATTTCAAGCATCCTCAAAAATTCTGAAAAGTCATGCTAGGGCTTATTTTTGGGGTAGGGCTTATTTTTGGGGAAACAGGGTAGAAGCCTTCTGTAATGGAGTGACTACATCAGTGGACAAGTGAAGGGCTACAGATGTCATCTCTCTGGACTTCTGTAAGGCCTTTGACACAGTTCCCCACAACAGCCTTCTCTCTAAATTGGAGAGATATGGATTTGATGGATGGACGGTTCGGTGGATGAGGAATTGGTTGGATGGTCACATTCAGAGAGCAGTGGTCAACAGCTCAATGTCCACATGTAGTCAGTCCTATATTGGGACAAGTACTGTTCAAAATCTTCATCAATGACATAGACAGTGGGATCAAGTGCACCCTCAGTGAGTTTGCAGATAACACCAAGCTGAGTGGTGCAGTTGACATGCCTGAGGGACATGATGCCATCCAGAGGGACCTGGACAAGCTCAAGAAGTGGGCCCATGTAAACCTCATGAGGTGAGGGTCAGGGCAACCCCCAGTATCAATACAGGCTGGAAGATGAAGGGATTGAGAGCAGGCCTGCGGAGAAGAGCTTGGGAGTACTGGTGCATGAAAAGCTGGACATGACCTGGCAATGTGCAATTGCAGCCCAGAAGGCAAATCATATCTTGGGCTGCATCAAAAGCAGCCAGCAGGCCAAGGGAGGTGATTCTATCCCTCTATTCTGCTCTGGTGAGACCCCATCTGCAGTCCTGCAACCAGCTCTGGAGCCCTCAGTACAGGAAAGGCATGGACCTGTTGGAGAGGGGTCAGAAGAGGCCACAAAAATGTTCAGAGGACTGGAACACCTCTCCTATGAAGACAGGCTGAGAGAGTTGGGGTTGTTCAGCCTGGAGAAGAGAAGGCTTTGAGGAGAACCTATTGCTGCTTTTCGACACTTAAAGGCGGCTTATAAGAAAGATGGGGACAGACTTTTTAGCAGAGCCTGTTGAGCTAGGACAAGAGGTAATGAGTTTAAATTAAAGAGGGGAGATTCAGGATAGACTTGAGGAAGACATTTTTTACAATGAAGGTGGTGCAACACTGGCACAGGTGGCCCAGAGAGATGGTAGATGCCCCATCCCTGGAAACATTCAAGGCCAGGATAGACAGGGTTCTAAGCAACCTAATCTAGTTGAAGATATCCCTGCCCATGGCAAGGGATTTGGACTAGATAAAATAACAATTAGAATAAATCTGTGATTCTACGATATAGAAACAACTTATTTCTTTTTTCTAAAAGTATCCTCAACCACTTTATATTGTATCATGTCTCACATCTTTGTGAGAAAGAAAAATGTAACATCCTTATTAAATAGCCCGGAAGGTTAAACCGAAAAGAAGCTAAATAACTTTCCCAAGATCACAGAGAAGTTCTTTTTCATAAATATCCATTATTAGTAGTTCATTCTCATATTTAAAGCATGAAATGATCCTTCCTTTCTGATGCGAACCATCTGAAAGGGAAGAAGTGATTTTGGAATTTTTTTTTTAGTGTTTTTTATTCATTACATTGTCTTTTCAGATTTTGAACTTCCATCTTGTTCTCATTTATAAAACAATTAGATGACTTTCCCATTTTCTACTATTCCAGTAATGTACTCCTCCCTCTTGATAAATGTGCCCACTACTTTTCCTTTTGTATTATTTTTTTTACTTTATTGTTATTATAACATAATGATTGCTCTTCCTTAAGACAGTAACTGCTCTATTTGTTTTGAATATTATACAGTTTTTCTGCTATATATATATTTTATTATATAATACAAACCATTTAATAAATTTCTTCTCTGTATTCAAATTGGAACAGGAGTATAGCTTTTAAAAATATTGCAGTTCTTAATGTATTAAACACAGGTTTCTTCCTACTTTCATTGTTTTCTAGAAGGACTCTGTCAAGAATTATATGTATATTTTGTAACATTAAAAATAATAATGCTTAAAAAATAGATAAATTCTATTACATGATCTTGTTCATGACCAGTAAATTCAGGAGAGTTTCACTGAAAAAGGCTTCTGAATACTCTGCTTAACATTAAATAACTCATGCCTAATAGACTTTTCATTGCTTCTCTTTTGCAAGTTTGTCTAATAACACTGCTACCTTTTTTTTTTTTCATCCGTCTAGTCTAAGCACTATTTCTTTGATCGCTGGTATCTCATCATGCCAGCTGCTTCTTTCAGGATCACTATTCATCTCACTCAATGTTTTTAGTACCCCCATTTTCCAACACATGGGCAAGTGTATTTTCTGTGACTGCTGGTACATGGAGGCTGCGTTGTCCAGCAGATATCCTTGCTCAGGAGGGTCTTTCTTATCTCTATCACTGCCTTGCTCCAAGACTTTTAGCAAGTCACTTTATCCCTGTTTTGCAGTCCCACTTTGCTCTGTTTTTTCAGCTATATTTGCTCTGGGAAATATATTTGTCTCTTGTAGACCATGATGTAGAGATACCAATCACAAGTGGTTGTCTGGTGCTGTGATTCCAGTATCAAAAAAAACCCAACAATATTATTCAGTATGAAATGCCAAAGTGTCCCATTCCTTTAGTGAGAAAGCCTCTGGGCACTTTGCTTTGTGTTCCTGAAGCCAGAAAGAGGTTTGCCTTTCACTACAGGGAGGGCAAGAACCAGGGTTTAAATGAGTCCCAATCCCTGTTAATCACATTTCAAAAGCAAATGTACAACATTAAGAAGGAAAATGTTACCTTAACTTCGCTTTCTTTACCTGCATATTTTCCTGTGACCTGTTTGCTTGGGGTTTTTTGTTTGCTTATTTGTTTTTTTAGTTATTATTTTTCATTTATCTGTTAAATAGGCTTAGATCCATAAAGTTTATTGTTTCATAATTAAAAAGGTAACAAATCTATACAGGTTGAAAATCAAATTGTTTACTGCTAGAAGCTTGTTCATGAAGCTAACTCTTCTATGGTATATTAAGGAATGAATATTGGGGCTTTTTTTGCCAAATTCTCTGATTCACTCTAAAATACTTTTTTTTTACTTTTTTTTTCCTCCTTAGCTTAAAAATGTTTCCTTCCCCTCCCCACCTCATCTTTTGATTGATGTGTTTGAATGATCTAAGTCTGCTGGGAGAGTATTCCTCATTAGCATTTTGAAACTTTCCTGTAGGAGTAATAGAGCTCCATTATTTTGATGTTTCACATAAATCTATTTAAATTTATGAATTTATTTAGAAAAATGATCTGCTATACGTTTGTAAGTCTGCTCCTTTTGTTTTATTTATTTCTTTTGCCTCTGAGGACTTTAATTCTGCTAAAGCTTCAAAAATTTCTCTTGGAGTAGTGAGCTAGTAGTCACTGCAACATATCTCGTATGGTTGAAAAGAAGTTAAAAGAGGCTTTAAGAGTGTCTAGCAACACTGGTCAATCGATAGCTGGCAAACTATCTTGAAGTCCTCTGTGCCAGGCTGCATTTGGTTAGACTTACTAGTGAAAACATACAGTGAAAAAACCCCACTTTTTAAACAACTCTACTGTCAACTATTTCTTTATGAAAAGAAGTCAGAGGGTTGGTTTTGATTTTGTTTCCTTTTTTCTTTTTTTTCTTTTTTCTTTTTTCCTTTTTTCTTTTTTTCTTTTTTCTTTGTTTTCCTCTTTCTGTTTTGCTTTTCAGTATACAGGTCATAAAACCTGTTGCTGTTATCTAGGCTATAGTTCAGGTTATTTAATTTTCAGCATGTGTGTAAAATTAAGTACCTGTGTACTTGCAAAGTCAGGTCATAAGTCAAGGAGCTAAGCCCCTAGGAGTGATCTAAGTAATGCTGTTTCAAAATCCTGGTTATCTAAGGAGTCAGCACTGCATTTCCTTTTACAGGTTCATTGGGAGAGTGATGGATTTTGTTTGCTCTAATAACTCATGGGGCGATTTCTAATCAGACTCCTGTGGTGTCTTTATCCAGTGTGAGGTAACCTAGTAACACACAATGTTCAACTGCAGTGTATAATACAAATGGTTCCTGGTAAAGAATTACGTGTAGGGATACAGCACCTTTATGATTTTAAATAATTATTGGAACTCCTCCAGCGGTGATCTCTTATACACAAAAAAACCACAGCCATTTATGGTTAATCACCCAATAGAACAGAGATTTAAATTAAAATAGATTTCAAAATGGGAATACAGCACAGCACCTGTATAAATTTCTTATTTTCTCTTTCTTTTTCTCTTCCTTTTATTTATAAGTCAACAGATGTGTGTCTGTGTGGGAGATTTGAGGGATTTTCTCACAGCTAATGGACATTATATGGAACTGAACTGCACAGGCCTGTGAGGCCTATGTGAACAAGAAGAGAGCAAAACAGCCTACGTGCCTTACGTGACTTCGAGCAGCCTTGAGCGAGAACAAGGGAAAGTGTGTCCAGTGAAGAAATCAAGAGTCAGCAAGTCAGCAATTTTGTAGTGAGGTAATGCCGAACGCTAGAGCTCGTGCTAACTGTAAAGATCCAATCCCTTGTTAGTTTGTGGCGCATGAACAGTAGCTATTACCCAATCACGTGCAGCCCGTAAGCGTGTGGACAAAGCAACAAGATACTTAAAGAGAATTGTAACAAGCAACAAACGGCTTCAGCTGGATTCACATTGGATCGTGTGGAGTCCGTGTTTTTCGCCCTTGCATGTCTTGAGGGAAATAAGAGCATGAGTACTTAATAACTGTTCTGAAATAGAGATGGGACCTGAAGCCTTTTATTTTTACCAAGCCAAAGAAAGAAAATCTATCAGGTATACTATACGTGCAATCTCCACTGAAATGAACCCATAATGGATCCTAACTATATGCTCTGAGTACGCCTAATGGAGGCAACAGTTCGAATCTTAAATAATAAAACAGGAGTTCTTCACTTCTCTTTAATCCCCTCTGGGAAGCCCAGTTAATTAAAGCTGTTTATTACAACTTGATCAAAAAGTCTAAATTCTATGTGTCCTACATCTAGCTACTACAATATTCTCTGTCATTGAACCCTCATGAGGCCCTGAAGACTTTGACTTGGTAATGCAGCCATCAAACAGATCGACTAACTCACTCTTTAGTCAAAGCTGTTTGTTTCAAGGTGCAGTGCAAAACATGCCCTAGGCTTTCCAAGGCTGCAGTCCATTTCCTCCTTAACTTTGATCTAAAAATCCTCCTTGCCATTGTTAATTTAGCATTTGAATCAAATTCATTATTTTGTAATAAGACTGATGTGGAGGATGGAAATTTTTATTTAGCATGGAACATTAATTGGTGCAGTGGAATGCCCTCTTTGAACAGCTGCTGTTATCATTTCTGTGTTCCAAATAGGTAAATTAATGTAGTTCACACAGTGACACACATGCACACACACAAACTCATGAAACATCGAGATGAAGCAGTGAATTGAGGAGGAAAATTAACAAGTCAAATCAAAAAGGAAAAATTACTATTTATAGCTGCATATCTGTCTCTGAGGATAAAAAAATGCACTGATCGCTTTACTATCTATACATTATTGAAAGAGAAGTGTGATTGCTGATTAGTATTTTCTTACCTGTACTTGTTAAGTATTAGCCAAAAAAAAGAACATTATGGGTTTAAGTTTAAAATAAATAAATAAATAAATCTCAGTTGTTTAGATTTTCTTTGGCTCAACTGACAGCTCACACTGGAAACAGTACTTATTAAATCTAAGGATATATAAGAAGATAGAATAATTAATCTGTGAGTAATTTAGAAACATTTTGCTACAAGCTCTCTACACTGTAAGAAAATGCTGTATTGAATAATAAACTGGGGCAGAGAGCACCGAGAAATTATGATCTAGAGAGGCAGAATTAGCCTTATCCAGCTGCCTTTTATCTCATAAAACACAGTAAAAAATATAAAATACCTAACTCCTGAGCAACTCCTCTCTTGAAATTCAAACCAAGAGAATGTGTGCATTTCTTATACCAGACCTTTTTTTGTTTTGGACAGCTGAAAGAAATAATTTTTCATTCAATGTAAGATTCTTGTGGCTTCTGCCTGTATTATACAGGGTATTGTACCAGACAGTTTTAAATGTCAATTGCTGCCATTTTACATTAAAGATAAAGCTTGCAAATGAAGTCTTAATGCCTTTGTTGTTGACAGCCACTGAAAAAACCAGATGATTTAAGCCACCTTAAATATCCCCACAGTAACTTCCCTTTGCAAAAAGTAAGTGGATTTAATTTCCCCATTTTCACAAAAGCCTAAACAGCCCTCGTGACACAGCAAATCCCATATACACTTTGAAGGCTGTTTGTTGTGGATTTTTTTTTAAACTGAAATTCCTCTGAAATACAAACAAGTAACTTCTCCTGGAAATACGATGTAACTGCAAGGAAGCGCACGCAAACACTCTGACTTTAAAAACAGAGCTAAACCCTGAATTCAAGAAGGACAGACACTGGAATAGTTTTTTTGATGCTTTTACATAAGAGGTCTGCTTTCTCTCTAACAGGAGCATGACTCGATACCTCCACAAAAAAGCTTAACATACTGTAGATGTGCAGTCAAAGCCATCAGCCCTGATTCACATCTTACTGTAAGCTTTCTGCCACCTGGCCAGAAGTGTGTCAACATCAGAGATAAAGTCCTGCTTGTCCTCATTCTCTAGCTATACAGTTTTGAAACTTCCACTGTACAACCAGACAACCAATGTGGATCCATCTGCATTTGTCACTCAGAGACCGCTATGCAAAGGATGTAATAATACAACATGACTTCCCAAGCGAATCCCCTACCCTTCTGCTTCACTGGAATTAGTTACCCCTCTGAGGCTTTTTACGTAATCCTGGCCATGTCCTCACTTTGCCTGCTTCACCCGAGGACACCTGAGGCTCTCTCTGTGCAGCTGCTGTGCGTCCTTTGGAAATAAAGTGATGTTCAGTGTTCTCCACGCTTTGATATTATCACTCTGTAACTGCTAGTGGCAGGCTGAGGAGCAGAAGAGTCATTCAGTTCCTCACTGGAGCTCAACCTTGTGCATCAGCAGACAGGGAAAGTGGTGTTTGTCGACCAAAACCAACGGATCAACATCTTAGGGTGAGCAGATGGAAAGGGTGGGTTTATATTCTCCTCTTCTTTAATGTCACTTTTCAAGTGTGTTTTTCACATTAGCAACAGAGTTTTCTTAGTACATATTTGTAATGGGATCTGCTATGGCAAATCTCATAACATTGCTATGGTTGCCATGAGATTTTCCGTGTTTAAAGTTATTTTTAGTCCCCTTATTTTGGCCATGTTTGTATACATAGTGGTAGACTATTTCGTGAATTCATAGAGTTCTTAGGAGAGCATAAATATCTTGTTCTGTCCCTGAAGGACATCCAGTAGATACACTGATTTACTAATATGCCCCCTGAAAAAAGGGCATTTTAGTTTCAGAACTGTCTTTGTAACTGAATTCCCTTGACATTGTTTACATGCCACAGTTAAACAACAAAGCTTTAATCCATATCAAAATACTTAATCACAAATAAAAAAAGGAAAACATCAGAGAATCTACACATTAAATAACAGTGAACACCATGAAGAATGTTGCAATGCATGATTCTACCTTTATTAAAACACATTTCAGGATAAGAGAATCAATAAATGTTTTCAGAATTGCTATCCTGACATGTAACATTCATGCTAGAATGAAGGAAGATGGATAAGAAAGAGAGGATCACCACCAAGGCCATGAGGCAAACAAATCCTTTTCAGTAATTATCATTGGAAAGCCTGCTGTGGATGATCTATGAGTTCATATTCTGTCTTATCTAGGAAAAAGCATTGTAATTTGTGATGCATTCAGAGGGTAGATTTTTTTTTTCTTTAATTCAAGATAATGAGGTATTCATTCTCAATGGAGATCATTATTTTGGTTTTGTTAAGAGCTGGAGAAGCAGAACATCAACTGAAAAAAAATGTTGTTTGCTAGAACAAAATTGAACTTGAGGAAGAAAAATACTCAGGATGGCACTTGTGGCTTTTTGCTTTTGAGTTCAAATGTTCCTTCTCAGAATTAATAATATAGTCAAAGGCATGGGATCAGATGCCATCTGCAGTTGTCAGAGATTGGAACATTTCAGAAAAACTTGTCAAAATAGATTATCTCTGATCCTCTCTCTCCTTTTCTCTCCCTACTCTTCCCTTTTCCTTTTCCCTATCTACGTCTTTATTTTATTTTTCTCCACCTTCTGTTGTTTGTAGATGATAGGAGCTTGTGATAAATGTAACTAATTTTTTTCTGCTGTATGACAATGTAAGAAAAGAGCACACTCTAATATCTTTCAAACCAAAGCCACTATGTAGTAATCTGTTCTAAAAATTTTTTGTCTCCTGTTCTGTAAAGCTTTACCATAGATCCTAATAGTGTCATTATAGTAATAGCAATACTGTTACCTAACAATTTGTCTTACAAAAATATTGACTGTATTAGGCAAAGTGTAGATATTTGCCAAAACCTCAGGAGTGGAAAGGATAACTTACAATTCCAGTATGAAAAGGAAGATAACAATTGGCTATAGCAAACAAATAAAATTACAGCAAAGTGTAGTAAATGAAATTGTCAGAGAAGGGTCTAATCATATACTCTGTCTGTGATTGTAAGCATTGAACAGTATATATAAACCACAGCAAGAGAAAGAATTGAGAAACAACATAAGAAAAGTCAGTGAAGTGGTTCTCTGAGTATTTAAAATCAAAATCTTGCTTGTAGACAGACACAGAGAAGACATTAATACACTTGTTTGAATATCTGAAACACAAGAGAAAAAAGCTGGACATTGTCTGACTGGCTAATAATAAGTCTATTGCTCTAGATACAATTAAATTTTATCAGACCACAGCAGAGAGAGTAGAAGTTGAAATGCGAGATGATAAAGTCCTGAAAAGTCAAGAGAGATGGCAATGAAATTATACATTTTATTAACGGTATGCAGAAAAATAACAGTCTCCAAAGATTTAAGAAATCATGTATAACATCTAAGCAGTACGTCTGGACTGAATAGATGGTGGTGGTGTTCACAGTATCTGTGAACTGAGGGAGAAGAGGTATCTTAGAATCAAGCTTAGGAATTTCGTCTTGACCCTGCACAGAATTTTTGGCTCAGACACAGAGTCACACCAAGAGAAGGACAGGAATTGGATACATTGGTTCAAGTGAAAATTAAGATGAAAAAGAATTCAGGATTCCAGAAAGGAATCTTGGTGATCTAGTGCAGAAATTCTTTGGGTGCCTCGAGTAAAATTTGAAGAGGCACTTGAATGGTAGCAGAATTAGGATACGACAGAAAGATGGAAACTAATAGAAAGACAAAATTAACAATAAAATTTTGGCTTGTAGGCTCAAGGTCATGTAACAGAGTAAGAAAAGCAAAGGTAGAATATTGATTCAGAACTTTGCCCAAGAGAAAGTTATAAAAGGCATTGAACACAGACAAAGGTTTTGTAATAAGATAGGCTAGTGTATGTGACTTTTTTTCCCTGACATGAGAGAAAAAAAATCAGAGCTTAAGAGTTTTCAAATTTACCCACAGGCAGACAGAAAGTATGATTTAAGTCAAAGAAAGAAGAAAACATGATGAGAAAAAAATAATACCATTATATATAATTTAATTCCACTGGAATAAAATTTCTACCCATTGTCCCTCCTGTTCCTAACCTTATATTGCTATAAATGCCTTTCCACAGACATACTCTATGCTCTATCATTTCCTGAAGATTTTAATGTCTTCTGCAGAAGATTCTTTTTTTGTAAAGAAACTAGACCAGTTTATAAATTCCGAACCTCAAGAATTTTATGTTTTAGAGTAAAAGACATTTTATTCCAATAAGCCTGAATTCTAACACTAGTATTTGGGGTCCAAAAATGCTCTTGAAAGCTGAACTTTTATTCAACTTCAAAGAGGAAACTATAAGATTTATGTTTGTAAAACAGGATGGTATATCTGGATGAGTTCACCTTCCAGGTTTTTCATTATCTTAAAATTTGGGCAGCAGGAAATAGCTTTATTGCTGCTTCTGAATGAATGGCTTGCCAAGCTCCTGCCATGAGCATGACTGCGGAATACCTGGTCATATATTATTTCTGTTCTTGAGCAAAATGTCTCTATTCCCTGGCTATTTTTGTTTAGATATCAAGGTGCGAGAGACCTGCCCATGCTTCAGTTCCATCAAACTTTGTGGTCTTCATAGAACTCCCTCTGGTTTATCAATGTCTATCTTGTATTGAGGGACCTAAAACCAGAGGTAGTACCCAGATGTTGGTCTCAGGAGGGCTGAGTAGTGGGGTACAATCACTTCATTTGACCTACTGGCTGCGCTGTGTTTATTGCTGTTGGTCAACTTTGCTTCCAGGGCCCTGCTGGTCCAGGGTCTTCCCAACCCCTCAGTGCCCAACCTGCAGCAGTGTCAGCCAGTTTCTGCATTTGTCCTTGTTGAATTGCATAAGATTCCTTTAAGCCCATTCCCATGGACTGTTTAGGTCTCCCTTAATGGCAGCCCTACCTTCCACATATATCAATTGGTCCTTCCAATTTGGTGTTGTCTGCAAAACTGATGGACAAGGACTCACTACATCTGTGTCATTGTTAAAAACATTTTAAACAGGACAGGTTCCATGATAGAGTGCAGTAATACACCACTTGTTACTCACCTCCAGACAAAGTATGGCCCATTAACCTCTACCCTCTAAGCCTGATCATTCAAAGATTTTCCCCCGTTGAGGAGAATTTATGCCTTTTTTCCTCATTTAAATACAATGTTTCAAGAGCGTTTGTGTCACTTGCATTTTGTTCGAGTTCCCTTTCCTTAGAGATGTACTGATGAACCTATTTTATTTTCTTTGCAATCTTTCTTCTTCTCCTATATTTCCATAGCATGCCTTTTTCACTCTTGGAATACTACATGTTTCTTTGTCCCCCAACACGCAGTGCCAGCAATAAGCTTTCAAGTATCTGTGGCTGAAAAAATAACTGTCTTATAGGACTATTACTACTTCACTCTTTCCTTACTCTTGAACAGTTTTTGATGCAAAGCCTTTTCTATATCAGCTCAAGCTAAACTCTATGAATATTTTTAAGCTTGTAGAAGTTCCCAGAAAATTTTTACTCAATAGGGAGAATTTACAGTGATGAAAGAGTAACTTTCCACACAGTTTTCACACCTAGTACAAAATGGCCTTGAGCAGTGCTTGAACATTGCTCCCCTGTCTGTTCTGCTCCAGCACAGTCCTAACAGTATGAATATTTGACTCTTGTCTGGCTGTATCTCTCAGCTTGAGTGACACCTTTCAAACATTTACTGGGCCTGCTGGGACCAGTCTGGTCTTGATTCCAGACCAGACCTTAGATATGGTTCTGGTACCCAATCTTCTTTTAAGTACATCACTGATATACCGACATTTCCCTAAAGCTATCGGCCTTCCCTCTTTGATGTCGAGGTTCAGGATTTCTTTACACAGAAATTCATTGTTGTAAGCAGGGAATATTAAACAGGCTTTTAGGCTCCATGTCATTGAGTTGAAAAGGCAGTCCTTTATCAACTTGATTATTATCTAATTCCCTGTACTCTAAAATATAATACAAGCAACAAAAAGTGGTAGGCAGAAGGAGAAAGAGAGAGAAGGGAAAGGGGAGGGAGGGAAGGAGAGAAAGAATTTTATATTTTTACAGTATGCTATGAAAATACATCCTGGCAATTCTAACAAAATGAAAATCAGAAACATGAAGCCCCACTTTGGTTGAGGGTTGCATCTTCAAAGTGCTGCAAATTGAGTCTATTCCAGCTAAAAAATGGTTCTTTTGTAAATCCCACAACTTGCAAAATTTTATACATTTCATATTCAGAGACACATTTTCTGTAAAGGGAAACCAATGTATTTTTAAGGAACTGTACTTTGAAGACTGAGAGTGTTTTTCAGGGCATTTGAAGAAGAGAAATTGCAGCACTAGCAGCAGCTCATGAGAATCACAACAGGCAGTAATGCTACAATGGTTAGAGCTCTCTCTTGTTGCTAGGTAAAGACTGACCATCTTTGTGAAATTATAAGGAACACTGCTTTTAGTTTATATTATTCTGAACTGCATTTTCCTTCAGGCAATTATATTTTAAGAGGAGAGAATGTCTTAAAAGTAGTCAGCTACAAAATTGCTATAGTAAATCATTTACATAACATTCCATGTTATATCCAACAGGGAAAGGATGGTAAACATAAAAAAACCCACTAATATATCAACTACTCCAAATATTTAAGTAGACATTATAGTTTCATTTAAAGTGCACATGGCACACAGGATATACATGTTTGTAGTTTTAATAATATTATATCTATCAACCTTACAGGCAGGGTAAACTTGGACTGGAAAGCTAACAAATTTTAAGACAGCAACATGGAAGTCTGGAAACATTATTCACTGAATAGAAACAATGTAGAATGAGTCTATAGTATATTTAGCTGTTTGTTTCAGGTCTTTGTGACTAAAACTAATAAAACCAATCAATGCATTTCCTTTATAAGCCATTGAGAGTTCAGTATGATTTGAGCAGTGGTATGTTTGCATGGAAAACAGGGAACACACATAGAAGAAGACACTGCATATTTAGATTAGATTGCTTTTTGTGTTATTATTTTTACTTAAGCAAATAACTTTTCTGACAGAAATGCATACAAGTGGCTGTAGGTGGCATAGCAGTATAATTCACTGCATTACCTCGTGTTACATGTTTTGACATACATTGTCTAATTTTATTTAGAGACAACAGGTGTAACATTTAAAAATCCAAGAGAAATAGATTTCCTGAGTTACTTCCCATAAGCCCTGTCACAGCTGGTAGAGAACTAGAATTTTTGTATCTAACTAGGGTAGTAGAGGCAGGACTTTATATAATTATTCCACATTGATCAGTGTAATCATTACACATGGTCAGTTTCTGCATATTTACTTGCAAAAATTAAACTCAACGAAAGGAGCAACCATTTAACAAGCTTTTATTAATTAGCTAAACAATGGCAGAACTAATATTGATGAGGTATCTATCCAAGAGGATGTTCACAAATACTTCTATAGTCACACAATTACATTTGAGACATACTGTTTGGCTGTTACCTTTAATATTATCAGATTCCTAAGATTTTCAAAAGTAGGTTATGAATCTCTGATTTAAACAGTTCAATAAGGGATCTGTTTTTCAAAGCCGTATGTATGTTCCACCACTTTAAATAGAACTCAACCTTCAGTATCACCAACCATACTGCTTCTTGTGAGGGAATTTGAATCAAAAAAAAAAAAGAAAAAAAAAAGGATTCTCCATTCTGAGAGGAAAAAAGATACACAATAAAAACCTTTGAAGAATAAATAAAATTATTATAAAAATGCTATTGATATTCAGGGAAAAGTCAGTGGTAGCAAGATCACTGTGTGGGTCATCTTCATTATGTAAGCATAGGGGAGAAAAAGGAGCTTGGAGGTTGTGTTGGGTGTAGGTGTCAAGGTGTTGGTAACAGGGGGCTGCAGGTGTGGTCTCTGTGAGAAGAGGTCATGGGCTGCCCTTTGCTGGACACAGGTTGTTCCAGCTGGCTTCAAAATGCAGCCACCACAAGACACAGCTGAGTCCGTCAGCCAAGCTAGTCCCACATGCATGAAAACATATTTAAGGGAAGAAAGTACCACAGGGAAGAATGGAACAAAAAGGAGTGAAAACATCAGAGGAAACAGAAAGGTCAGAGAAGGAGGATGACGTACTCCATGGTGCAGCAAATATTTTTGCAGCCTGTGCAGGGCTTGCACCAGAACAGATAGACTTCCCTGAAGGAATTGCCACCCATGGAACACCCTTGCCAGAGTAAAGGAAAAGTATGAGGAATGGAAGAGAGAAACTGCTATGTACTGATCATAATACCCTCCTGTCATGCACTGTTCATTGCCTCGCTGAAGGGACTGAGCATAATCTGCCATAATGACAAAGGGAGAGGAGAATAATCTGGAGTGAAGGAATGAAGCTGAGCCTGGGAAAGGTGGGGGAAAGGTGTTTTCCCTGTTTTAATGTTTGTATCTTTTTTCTCCATACCCAAATAAGTAATTAAATATTTAATTATCAATAAATTTTATTGATTTCCAAAAATTGATCTTCTATTTTTCATCTTGATCTCTGAGGTTTCTTGCTCCTGCTCTTTCTGTTTTCTCCCCAAACCTTCTGAGGGCAGCCAGTAAGCAAGTGGTTGGGTGGGAATTTGGCTGCAGATTGGGGCCAACCCCCCACAGAGGAGAAGGCAAGTAGCTACAAAGCTTGAGCTATGGTAACTCCAGAGACATCCACAAGTACATGGGGAAATAACAGCTTCCTGTGGTTCTTGATAACGGATTTCATAACCGTCATAATTTTTGGCATGCTGCATTGCATCAGTGATGGTAAGCTTTCATTATAGATGTATTTTTTCCTTAAAAAAGGATATAGTCCTTAGCACTTAGGTCTCTTCTGTTATTAGCTGTTGATGACCCAGAAGCCTATTTTGGCTTAAATAACTTGGATTCCAGTTGTCAATTTTAACTCAGCCTTTTTGGTACACTTTGGACTCCCAAATGGTGATTTTCTGCACCTTGACAGAGGCATATCAAAAAATCACAGTTGAAAGTATAAATTTTTGTAGCAGTAAGTATGCAACTGGATAAAATACACATAGAGGCCTCACGAATGGTCATTTGTTGTATCAGATGGCCCTGATACCTGTGTGCATGCACTACTAATAGTAGGTTCTGACTAGCAATGCTACTAGTAGTGGGAACTGAATAACAATTTTGTCAGGTATGGGGAAGGAAATAACAGCCTTTATGTATTAGTGGAATTCCCTGTCAGTTGTCTACCAAAATTATTTTGATCCAGTAGAAGAAAGATATATGCATTTTAATAAGGAAATTTTAAACTAGAAGTATGGCTATGCACACACAGGAATAATTATCCCAAATCAAAATACAAAACAAACAAAAAAGAAAACCTATGAGTAAATACAAGCCACATTGTATTAGTGACCAGACTTGTTAATTCAAGAAATAATTTAGAGGAAACAAAAGCATTTCTAGGGAAACAACTGAGAGCAACCAGCATAAACACTCTTGCAGAAAATGGTAATACAGTCATAGGTAAGGGAGGGAATGGAAACCAGCTATCTGATGTGGTTATTCTAGAACATCTACAGAAAACCCCTTATTTGAACATCTTATAGCAAAATGTACAGAGCAAGTTCTGAAAACATGTTCTTCAAATGCTGTAAACTCTCAGCAACTCATAAGCATTTGTATTTGTCATAACAGCTGAAAGCAGAATCAGCCAGAAAGGCAAGACAAGATCCAGATGCCACTGCTAGAAAAAAATGTGAAGCATATCGTTTATGTCTTGTGCCTGCCAAGCTCAACTCTTTAGTAGTGACCAGCTCAGTCTTGGAATAGAAAGGAGGGCTATAGAGATTAGCTAGCCTTGTAGTGTTCTTTCTTATAGATAGCTACATGAAGAGACAGCTCAAAGCATTTAATACTGTTTGCTGATATTAAAAAGGGTCAGTATGTCTAGAAAATTCCTTCCATTCTACTTTTACACACACTGTGAATGTGCATGTCAGGTAGGATTCAGGTACAGATTCAGAGTTTCCCATTACATATGATCATTCACACTGAAAAATGGTCAGTGCTATTACTTTACCCCAAGAACCTTTCTACGCCAAAATATGAACAATATTGAAGAGAAATGCAGGTGCATATTTTGCAGTCTGTTTTCATTGATAAAGAGCAAGTTGTTTTTTTTTTTTCTCTGATTCATCAGTTCCATGTGCTTGCTGCAGGATCAGCAGCAACATCTTTAGTTAAGGCTGCATACATGTTCTCACTTAAATGATTGTTTTTTAGTGGCTTCTAATCTTGTGCTACTTTTATCTTTTATTTTAAAATATACCAAGCTTCTGCTCTGCTAGAAAGGAAGTTGCCTCATGAGTGTTGGGGAAGTAGTTCAGTCATTTTTGAGAACGAAGAATCATTTTCTCATATGTTAAAGTAAGAATTTTTTAAAAAATTCAACAATTTGAGTTCTGAAAAAATGTTTGCATTTAATAACACACTTCTATAAGGTTGCATTATATTGAAGCATAAAGTGAAAAAAATGGGTGTTAATTGACTGAATTTTATGAGACTACAAAAATATCATTTGATTAATGAAAAATAACTAAATTATAATAAAGTACATAAGTTCTGTTATTGTGTCTATCTCAGCTGCATTGTGGAAAATATACTGAAGATATTAATGGGTAGAGGCAAAAGTCATATTTTTAAACCTGTGTATTTTTCAGCTTTCGGTAAATTCATCAAGCTCTCAAAAGACATCGTAGTTTTTCTCATATTTCACCCCAGCTATCATCCACATGAGGAATTCAGCAGCTAGGAAGACATAAGTAGTATTCCTCACTGTAAAAACAAAGATATCCACACCCACTAAAATATCTAGGCTGAGGAAGACAGGAATAATTGTCAGAAAACAAAAAAACAACAAACAAACAAATCAATATACTGTAATTAACTTACAAATTGCATGTAAACCCAGGATTGTTCTGCCATGCAATTTAATTTAAGATGAAATGATAAAATTTCCTGGAATATTACTCTAACTGTGATATTTTATGAATCTTGAATAATCAGGAAAGTCTCTTGACATTTAAAAGATTTTCTAGGTTTTCAAAATCCCCAAAACTTTCAAAGGGACTTAGAAACTTTGTTTAAACATGACATTACCTTTGCTAGAAAGACATTCATTTGACAGTGATGGTAGTCTTTGCCACTCAGCCAGTGTAAGAAAGCAGACAATATTCAGAAGACCACTTAAGATGGTAAGTGCTAGTTATAGAAAAGGTTTGCTCTTTAATTACCATGTTTATCCACACATGGTACAGAAGCTTTCTGCTTCATATAAAAATGCACAGAGATTTCATTTCAGCAAAATCAACTGCAATAAACCGAAGTCCAGGAATGAGTTTGTCCAATCCAAAATCAACTAAAACTGCTTGTGCAGAAAAAGGAAGGGCAGAGCCCCTGAGGGTGGGGCTCACCTGCTCTGAGGTGGAGGTATGGTCCCAGATGTGATGGGAATGTACCTGCCAGATCATAGGGCTCCTCTGTGCCTGGCAGACAAGCAGTCACTCTTCCACTGACTACTAAAACCAGACACCATCTTTTCTTGTCAGTTCAAGAACTCTGGTCAGATGATACTGTTAGAAAAAAGCACACACCCCCCACACGCACACAAACCAAACAACTTCTCTTGGCTTTTTCAGGAATTATTTTTTTTCTAGATTTTGTGTAGCATATCTATCAAAAAGCGTAAATATGAAGGTTTTCATTTGCATGGAACCAGAAGTCCAAAAAATAGATTATTGATAACGAAGACCGTAGCATTCAGAGCATTTTGCGAACACTACTTGATTCTATTAGCTCTGTTTAAAATAATGTTCAGGTTATTTAAATAAAACTTGAGTCCTTGCTCAAAATGTATCTCTGTAATATTAATTTCTTAAATCACTTAGCTATATGCCTGTAGATTTTTAAAAGAAGATTTCTCACAAAAATTAAATATTGAAACCATTATTTAGTTAGTTCTATCATATATTCCTATTAATATGAAATATATTTGTCAGAAGAGAAATAGAGCCAAATTACTTCAGTAACTTGACCAAGACCTCAGAAAGACTGTTTACCTGCCATGAAGACAGAAACATTATCTTTGCTTTTTATCTAGACTGCTCATAAACAAATAGTATGAGAAGAAAATAAACTCCTGGACTCACCGGTATTCTAGAAGATGCATATATACTTCTTCTAACAACAGTCATGTTGGGATGAGGCTTTTTTTAAATTGGTCAATAGCCACAGCTCTGCTTGTTTGTTGCTGTAAAAGGTGTTTTTAATGAAGCAGAGCTCAGGAAAGACCAAGAATAGCAAGCATCACGTCAATTTTCATGTCACGTATTCACAGTACGCCATAGACACTTCCGTGACAACTTGTGGTTGTCACTTGTCATTGGTCTCCGGAAGTGCAGTTTGCAGGACTCTTTAATGTCTTGAGAGATTCTTAGACTCCATAAGGGTGATGTTGTATGTTTTGCAATATACACCAATCAACAGTGCATAAGAAATTTACTACCACTTTTCACAGTCATTTTGGACCCTAATTCTTCACTTTTTTCTTGGATTGTAAAAAATCAAGTTCAGCATTCAAATTTTTGTGGTGATGCCATCTAATTAGTACTTTTTAAATGGTGTCTTTTAAATTATTTCAGTGGAAAATAAAGAATGCAGACAGTGCAACAGCTCATGTGTTATTTATTTAGGAATTAAGTTTAACTTCTTTTCTCACTGTTCACATATTTTCAGCTCTTAAAGCAAAATGTTTCACAGTGGAAGTTAACCTGATTTTTCCCTCCAGATAATATATTAATTAAAAAAATTGTCCCACCACAAAAATATTGTGAATTTTAAATAGCAATTTATGGAGGGCTGTAGCATTTTACTCGTTGTCTTTCTCAGTAGATGCAGCCCTGGTCTGGAGGTTACATATCTCTCTTTACCCTGATAGACTTGCGTAAGAACTGGAGTTACAGCACAAGAGGTGGTTTTGGAACAAGGTGTTTTCATTTGGCTGGTGTACTCCAGGCCACGCAGGATGATTCAGAGGACCTTGAGATGTTGCTTACTCATGGCTGATCTGTAATCAGAAGCAACATAATCATGTCAGCTCTGCCAGACTTTTTTTAAATGTTTCAGAAAATGCTATGTGTTCATTTCATTTCCTCTCACAGAACACCTTAATAAGAGTGTCTTTCTAAATTCTAATTGCAAAGTATGCATATGGCTCTCTGGAAAAACAAATAACAGTGAGAATAAATGTGTACAGAATAGGAATTAGAAAAAAAATACTAATTATTTGCAGCAAAAGTGTTGCATGCCTGTTTTGTGGAACAGGCTGTATATTTACCACCTGAGCATCAGACATCTTGCAACCTGAATCACTTGTTACTTCTGAACACTGTGGCCGGTATTTCTGTGTTGTTACAAAGAGATTTTGTGTGTGTATGTGTGGAGTTGTTTGTTTGTTTGTTTTTCGATATGGAAATGTGGCTTTAACAATATAAATTGTTACTGTTACTATGGCTAGACTGGACTAGTATCAATAAAACCAAGAGAGGTAACTTCCAGTATTTATTTCACTGGCTGATAAGTTTGCAGTTTAAGAACCATGACCTTCTGTTTCCTCACAAACACAATTCATGGCCCAGTAGTACTCCAGTCGTTTTCCGAAATGATGTCTGAATTCACCTTAGGCCCTGCAGGAACGAAACTAAAATTAAATTACTAATACAAAATCTTGGAGTTTTTGATGCTTCTTTATTGATTCGTCTCTCCATTTTCCACGTTCTTTTTTTCTCAGTGCTGATGTATCTTGACCCCATTTATTTATTATATATGCCTGATTGTCATAACTGAAATAATATCTGCCTGAATTTACCCATCTGTCCCCGAAGTACTCATGTTCATGCTCTACTTCTCCTATATGAGTTCCTTAAACGGGAGATAAAGTTTCCATTTTAAGTATCAGTGTCTATTACTGCCCTGCCCTTGGAATTGTAAATCACTAAGTCTTTCCCAAGTTTTGTGAAAAATCATATGAATTTCTGCACATAGTGCTTCTGTGTATATAAAACCACATTGTAGGTGAATGGGTAACCCAGCTTTCACTGAATTAGCCCAGTTAACATTTCTCAAACCCGTCACCAGGGGAGGTCTATCCAGTGACTTGGCTTCAAGCAAGGACCTGGTATAAATTTTCCTCCAGTAAGAAGGGCGGTCAAGTATCAGTAGTAACATGGTTGAACCTGGAGTCCCAGGGGATGGCAGCTCTTATAACAAATGAGCACAGCCCTGATACCGAGGTAAACAAACTTCATTTTCATACTTAAATCTCTCTTATAACACAAGTCCCATAGCTTTTGCTGCACTAAACTTGCTGTCTTTGGAAACAGAACAATGACTCTCTGTCACGGAGCTGATTTAAGGCAAAAAGGCAGCCAGTTATATTCCCAAAAATAGTATTTCATCACTTGTCCTTCAAAACATCTCTCAGAGGCATTTGACTCTGGATTGCTTATAAATACAATCAGCACTAGATGTCATTTTAGTTACCTTTTAAACTGGTTACTGAAAATGTCAGTGATGCTTTTTTATATCCTTGGCAGGACTCAATGACATCCTTTTTATAGTAGTTGTGTCAACAGATAGTTTCCTTTTTATCACCATGATATGTTCTTTTGGGTATTACTTGCTGATAGTTCTGCACTCATCTGCTTGTACAGATGCTTTTGAATGGAATAATCATGTGCACCTTTTTCTCAGTAACGTGTACATCTTTGGAGAGGCAGTTTATTTCCTTTCACAGTTCTTTGCTCTATCAGGGATGATAGGACTTCAAAAATGATGCCAGTCTTTGTTTCTCTTGTTCTTGTTTTGTTCTTGTTTTTGTTTCTCTTGTTCTTGTTTTGTTCTTGTTCAGTGACATGAACAAACAATGCTATGATTGCCCTAAGGGACTGACACAATACGCAGTATTCAAACTGTGGAGTAAAATCAGTTCAAGAACACCACAATTCAACTAATAATGCAGCTGAAATAGAGTTACATGCTGTGTCTAAAGAATTCAGTAGATAATATTTAAACTCTTAATCTCCTCCAATGCATATATCCATCAACAGTTTATGCAGTTGACTTCCTTTGTAAGGCAGTCTGAATACTACTTCTGAATTCTGAATGGACTAACCCTCAGTAAGTGAAAACTGTGCTTTTCTTATGTATTAGAATGTGCCATACCTGCCCCTCCTCTCCCCGTCCCCTCAAAAAAACCCCAACCAAACTTCCCAAAACCCCTTGATTTTTGATTGGTTAACAGCTTTGTTAACAGACTTCGTTTTTGCTATACCACTCTCTCTATAGATTTTCTTCTTATATATGAGACAAAAATTTACTTCTCATGGCTGTTTTTATCTTCTTGTCTTCCTTTGTCCTTTATCTCATTTCCCTTTGCTTTTTATTATTTGTTTGTTTGTTTGTTTGTATTATTTATTCTGGTCTTCTTTCTTTCTCCTTTTAGTACCACCTTGCCCATCCCTCTCCACTTTTCCTTCCTATCTTCTGATTTCCTTATATCTGCAGTTTTTTCAGTTAAACTACCACAGTCATTTATGCAACAACGTTAATCCTATTTGGCTGTAGGAGCCAGATCCCTGCCTCGGGGATGACAGAAAGTTTAAAAAAAAAAAAAATCTGTAGGGTTCAATACTGTCATTATGACTTTTCTAATCTGTTTACTGCAAAAACTTTACTAACTCTGTCCTGCACAGGTATATTTAACAGTGTAAGAAAACTCAACTGAAAGAGACCTCTTAGAATCCAAAGCCTCTTAGTAGAGATAACCTGGCAGCCTTGTCAAGTAATCCTTGCCATAAACTTATGTTCTGTCTATTCGGTTTCATTGGGTGTCTCTTCCTTACCTCCTGTTAGGAAAAGAAGACAACTCAGAGGTAGTACCTGTTCTTTACTTTTATTCAGTTTCTTCATACAGAAAAAAGACCCAAAACATCTTGGATTTTAGGAAGTATTTATTGGCTATAAAAAACCCCACAGAAAACCAACACCTGTTTTTGAATATGTTTTCACAATTTTGTTTGACTGTTTAATGTATATATCCAGCAGAAACTTTCATTTCTACAAGATGCCACATCTATTAGGTTTTGCCTAGTGCTAATTTTATGAGCGTATCATAGTCCACTTATTGTTGTTGATTTTCACTATACAAATACTGAGTTTAACTCTTTTTTATTGTGTTGAGGTTTTTTTTCCATCTTAATTTGCTTTTGTTGGTCACTATTAATACAGCAATTTCCACTGATTAGGCATTTAGCAATATATACTGCAGAAGTGTGTAAAACATCAAATTATTTTAGGTATCAAGGTTTTTGTCATATCAGACATCAATATTTCAATAAGAATTACTCCACTACCTCAGTTACATTTTTTTACCCATTCTTACTTTTCTTAAAGTTTGTATTAGTAATTGT
The DNA here is from genome assembly GCF_036013445.1 of Caloenas nicobarica. Classification (NCBI taxonomy): domain Eukaryota; kingdom Metazoa; phylum Chordata; class Aves; order Columbiformes; family Columbidae; genus Caloenas; species Caloenas nicobarica. The sequence continues at coordinate 111,753,890 of NC_088245.1, forward strand.
TTTATCATATTATTTTCCTGTGCTTATTGCTAGTTCGTTTTACTTCGAAACATCTTTAGGTAAGCCTCTTCATTTCACTCTTTAGTTAGTGGAATGATATATAACAGTTTATCACTAAAAATAGTCTCATTTGCAACATACTCAAGAGATTTTTTATTTTCAAAGCCTAGGGGAATTTCCTTTTAAACATTTGGCTCAAAATGTTTCCTGGGCCATAGAAATTTAATAACTAGTTCATTATGAAAAAGATATATCTGTCTCCTATCTCTCTGAGCCATGTCTCTTTTGGAAGACTGAGAATTAAAACCAAGTAAACTGATGGAGTTAGAGAACTAGATTTCTTGGAGGCAATACAAAGGAATAGCTGGAATGTAGAGTTGTATTTTCAAATACATAATTCACTTAACTAAGATGAAAGGGCATTTTGGCATTTAAGAATTGGAATGACAAGGAGTTCTGTTATTTATTGAGAGTAGCAGTCAATTTTTAGTGGTGTGTTTGAAAATATGGTAAAATATTCACACTACATTAAATAATGCATACTGGAAAATGTACTATAAAGATAGGTAAGAAAATGTTTCATGAATATCTTGTTTACAAGTTGTTTTATGGTCTCATTTAGGGAGTAACTTGGAAATTTACCTCAGATTTAAGAAATAATGTGAAAAGTTCTTGATCTAAATCTGTAGAGTTGCTTCCCTTAGTTCAAGGTTACAAAGCTTCAAAATCACATCATGCAAAGAGCCTTTTTTGTCTTTTGTACTTCACTGATGTAGCAGTTAAAAAAATCAGTTCCTTAAAAAATTAGTTCCTTATTTAGTTACAACATAAACTTTCACAATGTCTTGGAAGTTATTATAAATTGTTGTGTTTGAAAATCTATTTTTCATTGCTATTCTTAAGAAGTGGGTGGTTTCTCTAAGAAAGGAAACTGAGGTTAAAATCAGAACCTGAAAATGAGATAGAAACAGCTAACTGCCCCTATAAACCAATTATTTAAATGACTCAAGGAAGCCAGGTTGAAAGCTGTAAGATGCAGAGAAGTGGTATAAGGAGGAGTATCCTGTAGAACAGGAGCCCAGAGGACTATAAAAACTAGAAATAAGGAAGGTGCTGGAAAAGCAAATAAGAATGTCAGATCAAGTTTTTATTATTCCTCCTGAAGTGCCGTTATATGATGTGAAGCAAACTAATAAGAGTTTAACTTTGTAGCATGAAATACATATTTCTGTAGGCAGTGAAGCAAACTGGGTGCAATGCTATTATTTCATGAGTTACAGAAATGTGAAACACTGCATGACAGATTTAGAACTTCAGAGACTAATTAGATCTTCAGTAGAACAGGTGATGTTGTTCTTACTTTTACAGTATTGGTGTTTTACGTCTAAGGAATAAAGCAATATTTTTGTTTGTTTGTTTGAGCTAGGTATACCAATAGCTTTAAACTATACAGGAAGCAGAAGCACTTGCAGCTAAGTTATCATTGATTCTAGGTTTAATTCATCTTAACCATTTTCTAATTTTACTACCAGTAAGAACATTAAGGTTGCAAAGTCAAGCAGTCAAATTTAGGGAATGCTAGAATTAAGGTTGTTCATGTAAACTTTAATTGCTAACCCTTGTAAGCGTACATTGTGATACAACCTTTAACTTTTATGACCTGCCTCACTCAGGGCACATTAAGTGAATGGTTATACCTTAGATAATTTTTCAATATTTCTCTTTTCTCTCATCATTCAATATGTGGCCATAGAATTTATTTACCACATGCTATCTGAACTCTGCACTGAAAACAGGATTGTTGATAATCTTCTTGATTTTTATGGGTTTCATTATCGGAAAAGCTGGTACTTATCAAACATAAATCAATTTATCTTCACTATAGTCTTTTTATAGACTTTCCAGAGTGTGTTCACCTCATTTTGTCCCTTACCTTCTTGTCCTCCCCAATCATCTCTGCCATGCGCTTTCTCTTTTCCCAGACTTTTTGCTCTGATTCTTCCCCATACTTACTCCCTTCTACTCTGTCTTCTCTCCCTCCTTACCTGTGGAACACTCTTTTGCTACCTCTCCTCCAGTCCTTACTCCCTGAGTGATGACTTGTTTTCTTCTTCCTTTCCAGGCAGCACAGCTCTCCTTTGTTTACTGCTCTCTTGTTCCCCACTCTGCAAAGACACCGATCAATGACAACACAGTAGCTCTCCTGGTTGTCTCTATAAATGTCATTTTCTATCATGGCATCTGAAGGCCAGATTCATATTTGGAAGCAAAGTCGTTGGCCAAACTCTCCAATGTAAAGCAGGAACCATTGTCAGAGAATTTCACTGGCAAACAGACTTTTACGTTTTTTAAAAAAATATTTGAAAAGCAATTTTAGGAAGTGAGAAAATCAGGAAAGATTGAGGACAGTAAAAGACATAATCTGCTGGCTGTTGGAAAGTGTTCCCAAATTAGAATTAGTACAAACACATACTCTGTGTAGTCCTATGTCTCAAGACACAGCTCTACTCTTTTCAGGCTAAGATTGCTTCCAGACGTGTCTCCAATCTCTGCCAAATTTTAAATCATTTTTACAAAGCAGGAAAAATAAAATTTGTCAGCTAAGCAGCAATACTTTGTAAACAGTGTATCAAACCTTCAATCTCTTTCTTAGAAAAAGTGCACAGGTTTTGATGGATGCATCTCAAATAACTAAATATAGAACATTTCAATAAACATAGTTAAATTTTGTTGAGTTTATGGCAAACAAAAAGTTTAATACTGAAAGTTTTATGGAACTTGAAACACAGGTGTTATTTCCAAGTCTGCATCTCATGCAAGTTAGAATGTGATTTCATGTGTAGAATTATATTAGTTATATAATCCCTTTATAATATATTCCTGTCAACCATGAATTCTCAGCATTTTAAGCAGTGGTTTTCTGTAGTAAGAAGTGTGACAGAAACTGAATATAATCAAGGCACTAGGATTAGAGACAAAGTAGGGGACAAAAATGAAAAAGGAAGAAAGGGAGAGAGAAAGGAAAAGAAGTATTTAGAAATACAACTGAAATTTACAGACTTGTTAGAATATCTGCTCTTCCTCTGTTCTTACGCTGTTCCCTAAGCATCTATGTTTGACCACTGACTGGGACAGCGTACAGATCAAGATCAGCCTCAAGTCTGACCCAGCCTAATATCTTTTGGTCTAATGCAGAAAGGGGAACAGCATATCATTATTCAGATTTAGCAGATACTGTTTTTTTGAATAAAAGTCTGGAAGCAAAATTAAGTTTTGCAAACAGCCCAGAATTAATTAAATAGCCTTTCAATTCAACGTCAGACATGGCACATGCAGTTTTTGGGTGATATTCTCACAAACTAGTGCACTTCAGTTGTACATTACTGGAAAGTAGGGAAAAATGGTGAAAGGGAGGCTATCATATACTGTTTCCAGTAGCATAGTTGGAAAAAGTGCAAGGACTCTTTACAGGATGATAATTTAACTGACGGAGTATAGAAACTGAACTGTAGACTAGATTCTTTTCATCCTACTTTGTCTTCTGGATGAAATTTTCAACTTTTCCCTGTCCTTCTCTTTTTATCACAGTGATTTTGAAATATATTTCTTAAATTGTCAATATTTATACAGAGTTGGTTATCTAGGTATGTAATAAAACAAAAGTATATAACACACAATTGTAGGAATGTGTAAAACAGCTTTACTGTAATAGAAAGATGATCATGAAACAAGAACACAAGAAGGGAAGCAGAAGGTCAGTGTTAGCCACAATATTCAACCTGGAAAATTATTAATAGTAATCTTGGAAGTTTCACTCCTTCTCTTCCAATTGGCTGGAAATCACGTATAAGCAAGACTTTGGTCAAAATCTTCCTCCTTAGCCCTCTACAGTCTTAAATACAGTTGGACAAAGGTTTTTGACAAGACTAAATTACTTCCTGGCTCGCCTTGCTTATATGGAACCAGATTGCCACCTGATATTTTGCAATAGCAATAACAAAGCTTTAGATTGCAGTTCAGTCCACATACTGATGAAGATCTAAGAGATGTTGGAGAGACAGCACTCAGAACTGAAGTGTATGAGTAACTGCTTTTAAAAGATCTTGGGTTCCTAATACAGTTTCCACTTCAGTCTTCTTTTTAGTGCAAAAGCAGCCACAAAGTCACAGATTTTGTCATTAATATTGCTGTAAGTCCTTGTAAGTCAACAGAATTTACAAAGAAAATTGAACTCTAAATGGGCAACACCACCTTTAAATAATAAAATTAAATGGTTCTGTTCTCTTTCAATTGAACGTACAGAGTTAATCAATGTTCCACTTAATGAAGTCCTTAATTTGAAAACCTGACAGAGAAGTAGTTCTACAATATGCTAGGGATGTTCAATTTAAAGCATGTCTACTACTTTTTCCAGCCCTTCAAGATAATTATAATGCCCTTTAAGTCAACAGGTTTTGCATAAAGAATTTGGCCCCAAATGGTAAAAAAGCAATAATTCACTACTATGTATCAGATTGTCAGATGCTCTCTATTGTCTTTAAAGGCTAGGATCTGAGGAGTGTAAAAAATTCAGAAAGTGGTAGAGAATAAGATGGTCAGTTTTCTTCTCTTTTAATAAGACTTTGTGAAGCATACTTTCCTGCAGTAAAGATGCTAACTCCTGTATCCATGCTTATGGTGTTTAACAACTAAGAAATTAAAAGTTTCTGAAATTTTGAATATAAGATTATCTTATTTGAATTTTGTAAATTTACTACACTATATATTAAGGATTAATAGTCTTAAAAATTGATTACAAGACCATTTCAGTTCACATTTAAATAATATACTGAAACAAACTTTCTCCTTACCAGTTGAACATATAGTTAATCAATGCTCTACTTAATGAAACATTTTAATTTGAAAACTTGATTTACTGTACACTAATACTATGCAATTTAAGAGGTCTCCACTGTATTTGCTAACCCTTTAGCATAATTCTAATAAAAACTTCCATGCATTGCCCCATTCTAATCTTTTGCTAATTAACTCTGAACAGAGCAACTGACACAGAGATCAGAAGAGAATATTAAATTACAAAGTAAGCAACTCTTATAACTTTGTAATGCCTTATGGAACATGAACACCATTTCAATCAAGTTAGATCTATCAAAGTTGCCTTGCACAGAGTGAGAAGCAGTAATAAAATATGAACTTTCAACCATTAAAATATAAAATATCGCTGCAAAGTAACACCCTGCAAGTAAGTTTTAATATTCATCTACATTCTGATATAGATGTAAAGATCCTGTTTTAAGGCAGCCTTTAAAATAAAGAGGGAAGTGCATAGATACTTCTCAAAATCTTTAAACTTCCCTGTGTTTGCCAATAGCTTCTTCATAAAATCACACTTAGATTCCTCCCATAATCTTATGCTAGAAGGAAGGCATGTTAGCCAGGGGCAATACCTTCTCAACATCTTTGTTGGTCCAAAGTTAAAATGACCCAGAAGGCTCTTAAATCCTAAATCCATGAGGTTGAGGAAATTAATTTTTATTTTTCTGTAGTAAGTCTCAACAGCTAGTTTAATTATGTAACATTTCTGGAAATATTGGCATTGTTCTCTTCTTATTTGTTATGAAGTTTAATGTGGTGTTCATTAAGTTGGACTAGCAAAATAAAACCAGATGGCAATATAGTAACACTTCTTTATTGCAAAATAGGTATTAAACATTTCCCTTCTTCACTCCTGTGATTTAGATATTCCTTATCTTGCTACCCTTTCTTATGACAGCTATAAAACTTGTTGTCAAGAATATTTCAGTAATTCCCAAGGAATTTTTTTTTTTTCCTTTTCTTTCTCTCTTTTGAATTCTTGAACTGCTGCAACATTCTCATAGGGGACAGTATAAAAAGAGGAGCTTTTTCACCAGTGGAGCTAATCATAATAAATAAGCTCATTTATGAATATAAAACACAGATTTTTAATTTTTTTAAATTTTTTTTTCCCCAATTGACAGTCTTATAAACTCTAAAGTTAAATAGGCTGTTTCCTCCAGTCCTTAATTCTCTGTTTTTTCTGTCAGCTAAATTAGACCCTAAATAACACATTTGTTTTGGAAGACAACCACAAGTGGATGTTGCTTTCAATAGGAAGTAATGTTTGATTTGTTTCAGTTTTAGGATATAAACAAATAGGGTATAAATTCTCATTTTTAAAGTAGAATGCATTTGAGGATTTTAGGATTAGATTTAAATGCATTAAAATCATTTGGCCAACCTTGTAAGTTTTTAGATAAACTTCTTGCACAAACCAAATAAAGATTGAAATTCACAGGCAAGCAATTACAGGCAAGCAAACAAACCAATGTTGCACATTCATAGTAATACGTTAGCAATAGCTACCTACAGAAGGAAATGGATTTCTTATCTTTGATATGTCTGTTCTGCTGATAGGAGAAGGCAGGAGTCTGTGTTCTTCAGAAGTAGCAATATGTCACATATGAACAGAGGTTTAAATGTTTTGAAGACTTAAGTTCATGTTCATGCTTCTAGTAGGACAGTTTTGGTAGGCTTATTGAGGTGGTTGTGTATTTGTACTTATAAGAGATACATCGGTATTTCTGGAGGCATCTAAAACTAAAACCGCAGCATATAGTTGCATACACATTACAATGACTTCTGTGGCCAATTACATTTTAAGTGCACTCTACTCTCTCTGGGTCAGTCAGATAGTTTAATTATTCAGCAATTAACTTTCCTAACAGAAACAGGCTTAAAAGTACAGTGTTAGTCAATGTGTTGGTGTCTGTCCAGATACAGAATGACCATTTGATCTCTTTCTTTGCTTTGTTCTTCCAGACTTGAGCCATGAACCGATCCTCATGAAAATGATTCCTGGAAGCAGAAAGACTTGTCTTTAGGACATTATCTAACAATAGCATTAATTTAACCTACACACTATGCTTGTTTTCAGCTAGTTCAAATTAGCATGATTACCTGACTGCATTATGTGATTTGTTCATTCTTTTTGTCTGTTCTTCGCTACCCTAAGCTAGAGGGAACATTAATTCCTGTTTAAACAAAAAAAACCCCAACTTTTGCTTTTACCCATCTTTCAAACTTGACCTCTTCTTGAAGCTACAGAGCGTTTGTGCAGCTCTGCCTATTGAATTCAACTGCTGATGACAGAAACAGAGTTATTCCTCAATTTGTTGTAAAAATTACCTAAATACCTATGTACATACCTAAGGAACATTGCTTGAAGAAGTAAATAGGGACCTTGGTGCTACAACTGTTGTTTCTGGACTGATTCTTTGCAAGCTTCCCACCTCCTGAAGAATTAGGTTAGAGAAATATTAGGATCTCAAACAGGAAACTGTTTCAGTGAGAGAAAAGGTTATGGATTAATTTCCTCTCTTACAGAAAAACTGTTTAATTTCTCCCAGAGATGTTTTAAAGGACAAACAGGAGCATAGGGAACAGTAATGCTTAAAATGGTAGCTTTGAAAATGGTGGAGAAACTGCTGTAAGCTTCTTCCAGATTAGACTAAAGGGCAAAAAGTGGAAGAGAAGTGGATCTTTCAATAGCTACATCAGCCACAACTGGGACAGTCTCCCATTCAGGAACATGAAGTGATCAAAAGGTAGGCAAAGCCACAGGATCTTAAGTTGGAGTACACACATTGCACTTCAGTCTCCCAGGATCAAGACTGAAAGCTCATTGCAGACAGACAGGAAGTAACTAGGAGGGCAGGAGGGGTAGATGGGAGGCAGGCAGGCAACAGTTTAATGACTTCACAGGTTTGGGCATGACATGTCCTGAGACAGAAATGGGAGCTGGTTCCCACAGTGATGGGACAATCTTTGAGAGAAATGTTGTGGCGTGAAACATGAAAGGAGAAGTGTGTAGGATGGATAAAAGCCTGAATAAGCACACCAGTTTCTGCACAAGATAGGTTGATTTGAACGATAAGCAGAGTTGCCAGCTTTGTGACCATCTGAGCAGTACTTTCAGAAATATATTACTTTGTGAGATATCAAAATGACTGCTTCTGCTAGGGAGTGCAATATTAACATGAGAAACAAAATATTTGATTTGGGGTTCTAACAGTTGGGTGCGGGAAGGAAAAGCAACTGAAAACAAATAGGACGAAAATGTCTGAAAACAATCTGAAACAAAAAAACTATTAAGACTTCCAAGACTTCTTGGAAAGTGATGAACTTGTTTAGGATGTCTTAGTAATTACTATGGGACCAGTTCTGACTTCTGTATTCGAAGTGAACAATGCTTCACTCTTTGAAGAGTCCGTGTAAGGCCGGTCCTTCACAGTACTGTTTTAAGATACTTTTCTTTTATTCCAGCTGATGTATCTGTACTTAGGAATTTTTTCATACAGTATTCTTTTGAATATGGGGTTAAAATTAATTGAGATTCATATACTCACAAGTAGTCTTACTTACATAGAATGAAAACAATAAAAAGAAAAAAAAGATACTAAAACAACGTAGCTACATGGCACAAAATGCAAGGGACAAGGATTGATCACAGACTTTATTAATGATGTGTAAGATGATATTTCATAACATCAGCTATTCTCTGCAGCCTCCAGCAATATAACTAGCACTCCGAAGAGAATGCAATCTGAAGGAAGCACAACTGTTTGTTTCTACTCCTGTGGAGCCTCAGTGTTAAGTCATAGCATGAAGAATAAAAACGCTCCAAGAAACCAAGAATGGCAGGAACCTTGGAATAAATTAGAATCCTAAAATAACTTAAATCAACTGAAGTAATTCATACTTGTAGGCTAAATAAAGCATGCTAGAACATAAGGTGTACAATAGAAAACGACAACCTTACTTCCTTAAAACACAAAGATTTGGCTGGTAGTGCTGCCGTGATAAGTACTCACTGATTCTGGAACTGGTTTTCCGTGCAGTCTGGGGCACAAATGGAGCAGGGAGGTCAGGGGAAGCAATCAGGACATGAATGAAGGCTGCAGAGATTGAACATTTTTTTCTTCCCTCTCAAGGCACCTATTTTTCTTTCTCATTTACTTGTCTAGTGCCTCAGAGAAAGCACAGACAGCTTGTTTAGTATGTCAAAGCATAATCTCTGTTTTAATAATTACATTGTCTCTTATAAAATAAATTTACAGATGATTCTCTGACACAACTGGTACCAAATTCTGCCTTCAGACATACCTGTTCCAACTTTGCTGAACTCCTCCACACAGAGCCTGCATGGGTAGGTGTGAATGATTCCATACTGCAGCGATGCCCCTCAGTTAATGCAACATGGAACATTAATAACTTCAGAGGTCAAAGCTGTAATACTTTCTCACCCTGCATAAAATGTGAAATTCCAAATAAGTCATTTGTCCTGACTTCAGAGAAGGTTTTTGCAGACTAAAGGCTGAATCTCATCTACTCTTCTAGATGTACCATGCTCCCTGACAATGGCAGAGCTCACAAGACATGGCGTATGGTGACGAGGGACAAGGGATCTTCTCAGACAAACATAAACGGCTGATGTTCCTATATGCTGGCACAGTGTCTTTTTGGGAACAAACTCCACAGATCCAAACTTATAGCTAGAATTTGATTCTCATTGGGACATTGTTTCATTGCTTTGTATGTGTAAACATGTCTACAGTATCTTTTTGCTACGTAGGTATGGAAAATCAAGGAATTTAGTCACTGAATTGTGTCAGCAAAGATCAGCTCCAAGAGCACAAATTAGTTCTGCATTAAAAAAAAAAATCTTTTATTTGAAAGTGTTATCTTTGATGTTTCAGTATTTCAGGAATATAGCTACAGGGATAAATTTTCATATTGCATTTTTTGTCAATTTTAAATGTAAGTATTTATAGTAAAGCAGGATTTATGCATCATATGCTTGTAAATGTGAAAGTCCTAATGCATTTACATTCTTCAAATTAAAAAAAAGGGCAAGATTTCTGCAGAGCTAGATCATTTTGTTGACATATGCGATGCAAGAAGCAGTTTACATTTCTCACAGAAATGATCAGCACTAAAAGGACTGTATAGATTTAAGCAACATCGGAAGCATCAATCAGTATCATCTTTTAAGTCTGTTAATAAGGAAAAAAGAACTACAATATGTTGCTTTAGCACTAACAGCAGATGTTATGAGGCACATTAAAAACACTTCAAGATAAAAGGGAAAAAAGACTAAAAAAAAATTTATCTGCTTAAATATTTCTCCACCTGTTGCAGAAAGAAAAGATTTTTTTTACAACTAAAATAGGGAAAGATGAGAACATTATCCTTATATACTTAATCAGGTTAGAATTTGAGTTTCTTAGGGGCATATGAAGACATTTTCTTCTTTGTTGTCTACTTTTGATTGGGACAATATCAGTTGTATTACTACAATCAGAAAGAAGGTGGCTGCATGTGGAACTACAATTAAGTGCATAGCATGTTGCATTTTCCCACCCTGACATTTTTGCCTCCTCCTTCCTTGTCTGCTCCTCTTTAGTCTTATCATAAAATGGTGACAGAGTAGTAATAATAACAACTAGTAGTCTTTTGAACTGACATCTGTTACCCTTGCTGCTGAGTTTTCTGTAAGGACTGGATTTGACTAACTTCTTTAAGCTTTTATTTTACTTAAAATATTCTTAAGTTAACTTAGCTTCCTATATTTGAGTTTATATCTTAGATATGCAGAGAAATTATACATGAAAATATTAAATAGGAAAAGATATTTGTTTGGATGGTGACAGTGGAGAAAATATTCACAGATCCTCAAAAATATCTCTTCTGTTAACAAGACAAAAACACAGGAGAAAAATACTAGTTCTTGAACTGATCCTGTAATATTTTATTGTCCCTTTAAATTTAATTGTCTTACCTTTATTTGTGGTGGTGTGTGGGGGAAGGGGTGAAGATGTCACATCTGGACAAAATTGCTGCTAACTTACATTGACAAATTTCTGGTAGAAGAACTTCACTTTTTCTATTTGAGAAAAATCAGCAAAGAAGTAGTTGTCAGTCAGCTGCTTGCTTTCTCTGTTTTCAGCTTTTCTTCTGTTACAGATTAGGTAATTCGTCCAACAAAGATAGTTTCTTTCAATTTTAAAAATCAGATTATGATTTTAATTAATTTCAGTAAAAGTAATTATACATACATCTTTCATTATGTTAAAAAATACTATTAAAATTTTTGTGCATGAGAAAAAATACATAAAAGCCAAAAACAACAGTAAAAAGGATCAAAATCCAGCCTTTACATTAGGCATGCAGAGAAACTGTTGCGAGTGTTCTGTCCCAGAGGAAAACAGAAGCATGTAAAATCTAAAATAAAAATGTCCTTTTTCTCTAGTAACCCTGCAGGCTTGCAGCTTGCCTTAAACACGACTTAAGCAGATTTCATTTGTCTAAATGTGACATTTTTGTTCAAAACCAATGCTAAATACAAATGACACCTGAATTCTTCCAGCATGGTCCAGAAAACATTGGGTACAGACTGTCTTCTCCACCCCTAACTCTAGTGACCAAACCAAAGCATCTAATTTAAGAAGTTAGTAGCTCTAGGCTCCATTACAGCCTAGAGACATAGGGACAGACTTTTCTGAGACAAAGTACACCACAGACAAATGATAGTTTTCCATAGCAGACTATCTGTATCAGTCCATTTTGGAGAAGTTTCAGATTTACCACCCATTAGGTCTTAATAGGCAGGTGGATGCAGATGCCACTGTTGCCTGCTGCTTCTTATTCCAGTCTCCAACACAACTGTTTAGCAATGGTATTGTGGGGGCCTACCCTACAAGGAGGAAGGAATTTGCATAGAAGATTAAATACTAAGGGCTTCCTAACAGCTGGCTTCAGTGATTTTTTTTTCTTTTCACCTCCCTGATGCACTCAATACTTCCCATAATCTGGAGAGCCCATGTGCTTATATTTAATATCCCCTGGAAATGGGATATCCCAGCACCTCATTTCCTGGTGTTCTTGTTTGCAATCAGCACCCGTGGTTGTATGTCAGGATGCATAGTAAGGAAAATCTAACCACCATAATTATTTTCCTTTATTATTTCTGGTGAGATTAACATATTTTAGTGAGGTAATACAAAACAAATGTGATCAGTTATGGGAATAGTTTGGTATTCAGTATGGTAACATGCCAGTCAGTCTTCTCTTGCTGGAAGTGAATGCCCTTGGAGGTTTTTTTTGTTTTCTTGTTGTTGGTGGTTTTTTTGTTTTGTTTTGCCCTTTTATATCTGTTTGTTTGTTTGGCTGGGTTGGGTTTTTTTTTTTATTCATTTGGGTTTTTTAAATATAATTTTAAAGAAATGTTTTCTAGCGTTTCACATGAATGGGCATTTCACCAGTAAATAACAATACCTTCTTGTTAGACACAATCTGTTTTCTGAGGAGAGGACAAGAGAGACATAAAGCAAATTAAGGGCTTTCTATTTCAGTGTTTGAGCTTGATGACTCCTCGTGCTATGTAACATGTCCATGTCTCTGTAGAACAAGCTGGGTAGAAACTGAGCTTCTTGAAAATGTGATATCACAGTATTCATTTCTAAGCATTATAGTGCACTCCCAGAAATTAAGTATCAATAATCTATATACTCAGCTCTGATAATTTGAAGTGTTCTGTGTGTTTGATACAATTTTCTTGCATAAGATACATCCATCACATAAATGTAGCAGGCAGCTAGGGTTACTAGTCTGCCAGGTAAAGATCTCCTTTCCGAAGGATCTGCTCACAATGAAAAGAAATGCAAATATGAGTAGAAATGTACAAAAGTCATAGGTATACTGAGTGACTGGACTTGATTATGTGTACATTTTTTTCTTTTTTCTTTTTTTTAATGAATTATTGTATTTAACACTAATTAAGAATCCTTCACATACCTAGAAATTCTTATTTCCTCCTGGTGAAGTACTCCAGAGAACCTGAAATAACATTATTTCTAGTGCATCTAAACCAATGGGTATAAAGATATTTTGTAATTCATCTGTATTCAAGGGGATGCAATACTCTGTCTGTCTTCCATCTATAACTTATTTTCCCTTTTCTTATAAAAGAAAAAAGGTAGAGGAACTTTCTCTCTCTCTCTTCCTCTCTTCCTCTCTTCCTTCTCAATGAATTAACTAGTCTCTTCTTGGAGCTTCTTTTTCTCAAAGCCTTGACACACAGCCGCAGCAGTTTACAAAAGCCTGCGTAAAGAGAGCTGGCCTCATTACCCAGAACTTAAACAGTTTAACAGAAAGTCATACAGGTTTCCAAGCCCAGGTGATAGCATAATGCTGAATGTGAGCAACCCTTCAGGCATTATCCTGTGTACAATCCCAGGCCAGCAGCAAAACGTGAACACTGACTAAACAGCTGCACATGTTGCTCCTCTAGAGCCATCTGAGGAAGGTGGATATTACTTCTGTCTTGGGTACCCACAGAGAACAAGCAAATTTAATTTTATTCCAGAGCATTTTAATATTAAGGCTTTGCTACAGTCACACATACCATACTTGTGAATCATTATCTCAAGCTGTTTCCTGCCTCGTTCCAATCCTGGTTCAATTTCTTCTAGAACCCAGGATAATTCCTGGCCACATCTAGAAAGACCAGAATTGTTGTCCTCATGAGCAGCTAGAAGTTGCAGCCAGGTGAGTGCAATAACCACAGAGACTACAAGACTTCACTCTTGGCTGAGCATATATATATACATAAATAAACCTCACCTGAGAACAGAGACACGTAAGTTATTTCATATATCAAAAGATGACGTTGCAAACATGATCCCTGAAGACAGGAAAGAGATGTACAGGAAAAAGAAAAGTGCTGTCCCTGTTTTGTTCTTTAGGCAACACTCCATAATTGATCCGTTGTAAATTGCTCCCGCTTCAGTGAACGAGTGGGTTTTTTCCCTTGCTTGAACACCTTAGCCCTGAGCTGATGTTACTTTTCAGTGGTACTGCAAAGGGCAGCTGTTTTGTATAGCCCTTGTACCAACTAGCCAATGAAAACAAAGAAGAGTCTTAATAAACCAAAAGCATTGCCCTTCAAACACTGACCACTGGTTGCTATTTAATTAATTTTAGAATTAAAGGCAATAATTATTTGTTTATTTGCAAATAAGCAAAGTTATTTATTTGCTGACATTTTTTCAAGCAGAGTTGGCTTAACAATCTTTATGTTAGACTTAAAGCAGATAGTCATGTAAGTGAACACTGCTTTCACTCACTGAACACATTACAGTAGTTTTGTACAAATTTGCCTTTTCTTTTGCAAATAAATAGACATTAGGCCATTGTTAGGAGAACTGATATTGATGAGTCAGATTTCTGCCAAACAAGATGATGTACTTCACCTCCTCCTTCCTTGCAGCTATCCAGGTTTTTGACATAGTTTGACAAGTAAATTAAAATTATTACCTTAAACCAATAAATTCCAAAGCAAGATACAATATGTCAGAATTATTAGGAATCAAATTTCAACAGTTTTGACCATGTTATGAATAATTTATTAATTATAATAACTATATCATTAGTTATAATTACCTCACCCTGTTGGTGACTTTTTTAAAAGAGTGTAGAACCTTCGTGACAATTATTATTTATTTATCATCAGTTTCTCTATTCTTAATACACATTTTTTAATGAATTAACAATACAACCCACAATATTACCCTGAAAACCTCTGATTTTTTAAGTTTCAAAATTCCTCTTTTGTAAACATTAAAGGACAATTAAAAAAATATAAGAGGTTGATCCTAGATCAAGTATTCTAATTCTCACCTCATTTTGATGGGCTTATTTGAATACATAAATGAAATTGAATTTGCTGTGAATTGTTCATTAAAATGTATTTGTGTTTTATTCAGAAGGACTGAAATTATTAAAAAGAAAAGGGAGAAAATAGCAACTTATAAAATACTTCACTGGATAGATGGTTCTTTAATATGTTGTCTAATTAGAAGTTGAGAAACAAAAATAGTACGATGTACTAATCTGTAAATCAATCAGTGTTATTGGAGGAAAAAACGAACAACAGGTATTGTTTTTGGACACCTGACTTAAATCAACCTTTTGGTGTGTTTTGAGAAGAATTTTTAAGCTTTTTTCTT
Source organism: Caloenas nicobarica (assembly GCF_036013445.1). Taxonomy (NCBI): domain Eukaryota; kingdom Metazoa; phylum Chordata; class Aves; order Columbiformes; family Columbidae; genus Caloenas; species Caloenas nicobarica. The sequence continues at coordinate 111,768,976 of NC_088245.1, forward strand.
CCATAACGGAATTCATCTATATGCAAGTTATCAGGAACTGATTCACTTGAATTATTCCTTTGAACATCTAAGAACTACAAATGATAGACAAAAAAAAGCTCCTGATATTTTGCATATTCATAATACCTTAGTGAATCACCAGGAATGGCAATACTGCTATCTGAATGATAATGTAGAATCAACAGATGAGTTGAAGGGCGAAGCAATATAGAAATAAGCCAGATTTTCCCACTTGAATTCACCACTTAATTGTGAATATTTTTTGTATTTTTCTTTTTCCACTGTTACCACTTAATCCCTTGTCCTGTTTCATTTGGGAAAATAAAAATTGGCTTAATCTACAACAGACATATACAATAACAGGCACCTAATTTTACAGGTTTTTTTAATATCAACTATGTTCAGTACTATACATATGATTTTTTAAAAGAAAACCAAAGATATTCAGTGAGAACAGGGTCATTATTATGTCTTAAGCGTTAGCAGGTATGCAGAATAACATAAAGCAACATCCTTTTTTTACTTACTGTAGCAAAGAATGCATGCTCACAGCAGGAAATCTTAGTCTTCACTGGTCTCAGTAGCAGGTATCTCTGTTTCCAAAATGTTATCTTTGAAAGACATGTATCTAAAACTCTTCTCAGAATCAATTTCTACTGTCTCATACAATTAATTGGCCTTATAGTTTTGTTGAATATATCTCATTAGTTAATATGATTAAAATGAAAAATGTACTTAGAGGTGTTATAGATGAACATTTTTACAAAACCAAACAAACAACCCCATAAAACAGGTCTTTGGAGAGTTTGACATTCACTTTTCTTTATGTGTTATTGCAACCGTCATTTCAGGGATGTTAGTGAGAGATGCAAATGTAAATTCAGGGTCATATTGTTTGCAATTCATTCCCTCAGATAACTTTGCAAATTGCTAAGGCATTTTTGGAAGATTTCTCTGGAAAGGCACTGAGTATTTCAGAAGAACGTGTGTGGTGAGTGATGTCAATGCTATGCTGGGCACTAATTAGGCCATTACAACAGAAAGTATCTGTTTCAGCACCTATGTAAAAATGTGGACCCCAGACAGCACTTGTCTTAAATAGAATACACATTTAATATTTAACTCAGACTAGAAGGCTGTTAACTGAAAAACGTGTTGATGACCAGTCACTAAGAATTGTGTAGTTTGATGGAGAAGAGACTCAATGTGGGTGCAAGGGTGTTATTTTCAACTGTGGAGCACAAGACTCTCCAAAACACACCAAAATTGAGTTGATGGTCAAGTGTTTGCAAGTCCAGATGTTAATATTCTCCTTTCCCCAATGGCATTCTAAAAATTAATAACCAGTACTGTCACGGTCCATTCGGTGATGGACTCGTGATGGTTCGTTTACCTTGATCTCGAGGCGCAAAATCAAGGCAACCAAAATGCCAAGGGGTTATAATTCAATCAAGCAGTGTTGCTTTATTAATTTGCCCGCAAAGTGGCACGCGATAGAAAGAGAGTAGAGGAAAAGGGAAAGGTAAAAAGGAAAGGCTGAAATGAGGTTGGGTTTACCACCGAACGAGCTCCAAAGGCATCCCTCTGGTCTCGGGTCCCGTGACGAGAGTCTTTCCAGTCCTTCGTCGTGGTTCAGGATCCTCCGGTGGGGAGATCTCCATGATGTCCCATCAGGAGTTGTCTTTTATGCTTCTTCACCCCGCCTCACTCCCGTAGGTCGAGGCCAATCTCTGCCTTTATTGTGCAATCCAGGCTTAACTGCACAGGCCCAAAAAGTCCCCGCTGCGCTTGCCAGGGCCCGTCTGCGCCTGCGTCGCCTCGGTTCAGGGGTCTGTTGCTGGTCCGTTGGGTGACCTCAAGACCCTTGGCGAGCCTCTGCGCATGCTCTCCTTTGTTGGCCTTTGTTACAGGGAGGAGGTGGGGGGCAAGTCTGGCTCAAGCAACAGGTGAAAATCCATCTTCTGGTCAGCAGTTATTGTCCTCAGGTCGGAGAGGCCTTTGTAACACAGTTCCTCTCAGGTGGTGGGGGTGAGTTTGGCTCAGGCAGCAGGTAGAGTCCATACAGCACCTGTAGCCCCCAGGTCGGAGAGACCTGCACAACACGATTCCTTGCTTCAGGCCTCTCTCCAAATCATTGTCCAGTTCTTTCTCTCAGTCCATTCTGTTCTCCAAGTCCCTGATGGCGATGTTCAGGCAGAAACTGTTCTTCGGACCGACTCTCACAAGTACTCACATCAAACAAAATTGTGGAATGTTTTACTGAATGTTTCCCTGGAAATTTCATCAATACTATTGAAGGCAGAACCTTTTTTTTTTCTGGTATTTTATATCCTGAGTCTCAGTCGTCTCAAGCTGGTCCTGCTGCCCATCTTAGAACTACTTGGGAGTGTGCTGCACTGTACCTTGAATTATGCTTCTTTCTGGAACTTAGAGGAAGTTTTGTTCATCCTTTATATGTGTTTGTCCACCAGAAGTGAAATAATCAGAGCAATTTTTATGAGTAAGGCTTTATGCCTATAAGCAAATAAGAAGTGCCCCACCAGGCTGGACCAACAAGCGGCTGAGCCCTGGATTCTCGAAGCCTCTGGCAATGGCAGAAGTAGAAGATGGGCAGGAAGAGCACATGTTCCTGGCTGTGTATGCAGTTAATATCTCATTGCGTTCCCCGGCATTTGAAGTATTTTTAGGGCTTGTAGCGGGTAGATTCCTGCCTAGTGCCATTAGCATCTGTTTATTGCTCTGTCTTCAAATGGATTTATCTAATCCCTTTTGCAGCTGGTGTTAATGTTTGCCTTTGCAGAAGCCTACAGCACCAAATAACACAGGTTCATTACATACTATGAAAATAAATTCTTCCTTTTACATATCTGAACCTGAATTTTCACCAGTTCCAGTGAGTACCTTCAATTCAAGTATTGTGAGATTTGATGAACAAATAGTCCAGCACGAGCTTGCAAACTTCCATCACATTGCTCCTCAGTTTTCTCCTGTACAAGCTGAACCTTCCCATCCATTACTGGCTCACTTTGCAAGGCAACTGCTCCATCCATGCAGCAGTTTAGTTACCATTTTCCCTACTTTATTTAGTTTTTGGGAAACTTTGAGTTTTGTTTAGCTTTATGTATTTGCAAATTCCAAAGGAGATTTACTGTTTCTACTACTCAAAGAATTCTTATTCCAGCTTTCTCTTGGACAAAATGTCATCCTGGGATAAATCAAACTTTGTCTGTGTCTCTGTGCATTACAACAGTGACAGCTATGAAAGTGAACTCAATCCACAGCCTTTTTCATATGCTGGGAAGGTACAAGCCATTCTGTGTGGGATTCACTGCAGCTAACTTTAGAAATATATAGTTTAGTCGTCTAGATCTGAATTAGTCACTTTGGATTCCCTTTATAGTCACCAGAAAGAAAAGGGCCTTTTAGAGCATGATTCATCTGACCTATTTAGATATCTGCTTAAGAATAAGATGAATCATCCTATAAATTTTTGCTCTCCCTTGACTACCAAGGAAACTAAAATGTTGACTTCTGCAAGTAGATTTTGTTGCACAGATTCCTCTCTCTGTTATTTTGGCACAATTTTACAGCAAAAAAATTAGACTGGTTATCACGGGATGACTCGCTTGTCATAGCAAACTTTTCAACTGAATTCCTGTTAAACTGCAAGCCACTGATAAAGTTTCTGTGGCAGGTATGATATGCCTAGTGAAAATAGACCTGATAGGCATCACTAACGGTGTAGCTGTTGGTAGTTGAAGTCCGACTGGAATACATTTTTCTGACTGGTGTTAATAACTATCTTTTGCTCCAGAAGAACACAATTTTTTTCTGCTGTCAAAGAGAGTTCTTTCACAATCGCCAACTCAGCAGTCACTGGTCTCAGCAGCTTTGAGAGACAAGCTGATCTTCAGAAGTACATATAAGATATCGCTTGTCATTGCCTGAAGAATTTGGCCCTAGATGTCTACTGAGGATTCCTCTCCCTTTCTCTCTCATTAAAACTTGTAATCTGAACAGATATTAAGTTGTCTCATAATATACTTTTTCCCTTGTTCTTTCTTGTTTAAGCTTTTCTCCTTTCGCTCCTTCCTATTATATCTTTTAAAGCTGATTTTTTATTAAGACTTAATTTCTTCTTGTTTTGTCATGAACTAAGAGCTTTCATTATTTTTTCCATTTTCCCATAAAAGGGACAACTTTTAAATTGATGCGTGCAACACCTAGCACAGTGATTTCTTGCACCACGTCAAAATTTCTTAAATGCAATTGGTTTATATTTTAAAACAATTAGTATTGCATATTTCCATATTATCTTAGTATTGCATTATCAGTAATTAACAGCAATAATGTGTTATTACAGCAGTTACAATATTTAATATATTATTCCTTATCAATTATTTTGACAATCAGCTTGAAAATGACTGTGAAAGACTAGCTACTAATGTACAACCAGATTTATGGCCTATGGAAATAAGCAGACTTTTTTCTAGACCTTCACAGGAGCTGGGTCAGTCATTAAGTAGAATAAACTAATACGATTTGGTTCATATTCCCTATAGAATTGCTGTACAAATTAAGTGTAAACAAAGACACGATCTGCCCCTTATCAAAGGTATTAAATATATCTATTGTGTTAGTATACTCATATACAAGAACAAGAGTGTTCTAAATAATGAAATATTGTTCCTCAATAAGTGATACTGTATTTCACTGAACTGTCATTACCAGACATATTCAAATCACTGCTAACATTTCTCCTTCATCTTTTATCATGGTTTAATGAAATATGACGCTCATCTCTCTGTGCCTTCTTCAGAAATTTTTGCAGATTTACTTTCATGCCAATATTTAGGTATTCACATTCTAGCATGGATGAATTTAAGATAATGCAATGAAACACAATGGGGTCAGGCAGAAATTACCATTTCAGTGAAGTGTTTCTTAATGCTAGTAAGATTTAACTTGGATTAGACTTAAGCGTCATCTCTTCCAGCCAAAAGTGGCCTCCTCCAACTTTTTTACCAGGCTTTGAAGGACTAAACACTGCTTTACTCAGCTTCCCATCTTTGTCAATCAGCCAAGGCACTCGATTTTTAATAAATAGAATTAATTTTGGTGGGGAATGCCTGTTCCCAGAAATGGGAAGATATCAGGAAAGTATGAGATGAATAGCAGTTCTGCCCACTTCACTGGGTTGTCAAGTATTTCAGCAGTTTTTGTTGTTTAAAATCTGCTGACAGTCAGGGGGATCTCAGCAGACACCAGATTCACAAACAGTCATGCTATCTGTGCTGCTTTCTTACTGTAATCTTACTGGAAACCTGTCTTACTAAAACTATATTCAGCTGTGCTTTTTTAATTTGTGAAAGACCTCATCACTAGTAACCTCACTGAAGATGAAAATGTTATAATATGCTAGGAATTTGGCTGGTAGTTTGGTTACCTCTGCAGACTCCTTGGTTTGATGAATGTCTCTTCTTCTACAAGGTTGTAACTATAACACTTTTCATCAGTTAGTCTTACAATGCAACACAGTATAGGATTAGCTTATGTTTGGGTAAAAGCCACTTTGGTGCTAGTCCCGGAAAAGTCAGAATATTTTAACAACTTTTGTTTAACAGTCACAAAAATATTCCTACATATGTGCAGTCAAAATATTTGAGAAAAGCTTTATGAGGAGATGATTGGCTATCTTGCACTTCTGTTTCAAGGATGCACCCTGTGGAAAATGCTGTCTGTTTCCTCAGTCTTCTGAAAAAGAATCCCAGTAAGAGATTTTCCTTGCCTTGATCACAGTAACTAACATTAGTTTATGTAATGTTGTCAGTCAAAAGACATTGTCCATTTTTAGTGGAAATTAACTTATTTCTACATCAGGTGGGTTAGGTTCTACTCTAAAAGGAGCCACAAAATATCTTGTGAGATCCTCCTCTTGTGTCAATGAAATCTATGCAAATTTGATGGGCTACTTTGATGTCCCATCATACTGCCAGTTTCAAATGTGCTCGTGCTATTACTACACTGAAAACCAATTCAATAACATTATCTGTTTAACCCTATGTGTCACTCCTGAGTGCTGATGGCATTTTCTGATGTTCGTGTTGACAAGATTTTCAGGTTTGGAGGAAAGTCTAGCTGAAAAGAGCCCTTTTTGATTTCCAGTAATTAACAGAATGAAAGTACTGTCATGATTCCCCTAAAAAGTAGCTCATGATGTAGGGTTCTATCTTCTTTTTTTTTTTTTTTTTTCTTTCCACTGTAACTATGATAAAACATTTCGACTCAGAAAAAGAAAGCATGAGATATAGGGCAAGAACAGCACCTATCACCAAGAAAACTTGAGTTGCCATCATCTTGAACAAACTTCCTAACTCTAGCACAGGTGCTGGGTATGGGCACTTTGACTGATTATTGGGTTCTGGGAACATATTAAGGAAGGAAAGTTTTTCTCTAGAAGCCTTAGATAGGACCCCCACATCCCATACTCTAGTCCTGAAATGAGCAACTATTTTTCCTAGCATTTTTTTTTTCATACTCCCATATTGAAACTGTGCACCCTTCCTCTTTCTTCAGCTTTTCTTCTCTCTTGTTTTCCATAACAGTGAAGCTAAAAGAATCACAGATGACTTTCAAGAAGAGCACTCCATTAACAGGCAGAAAACAAAGTTTATCACTATGTCCCTGGGGATAAGCATCTCTTGGGAATTTATCGGGCTTTTCAGATCTCTTCTGATTCTCCTGCATCCATGCAGGTAGTGCCATGTGCACTTTCCTATGTTAATTCCATATGAGAGAGGACTTACTTTGCTAATTTCTGCTTCCTAATGTTCTCTGTACCAACCCACTTTCAGGTGAATTTCCACACTGACTTCAGGCGCCTTAAGAAGTCCCACTGCTTAGGTATAAGTTCATCTGGGAAAATGGTCTGTTCGTATTTTTAGCTCCTAGCCAATTGTGACAGGATACTTCTGTTTGAGTTAGACTTCCTCCGATCTAACAAATTTTGATTACTCTGCATTGTTAGCCATCTGCTTCTATCCCTTGGGATCCCAGTCCAAGATGGAGGTTAAAAGACAACTGAATCCCCCAATAGATATACAGCAATGTAGTATGTACCTAGTAAGCAAAGAAGCTGGTGCATAGTATTTGATTAAGAGATACATGGACATGCACTGGCTGTTCACGTGGTCTGCTGACATAGTACGAGTGACATGGCAGCTATAATTACAGTTTTCTAGCACTTCTTATGATAATACACTATTGTCAGTTGTGTACATATTTACCAGAGTTTAACCAGTGGGGGGAAAAAAAATAGGCAAGATTGGACCTTAAACACCGGAAAAAAGAGACATAGAGTAACCTGAACCATAAAAGCAAAAGTCTTTAGGCCTCTCACATATATATATACATATGGCCAGCAATCCTGAAGATCCATATTCCACTGCTGTCAGCAAATAAATTGGTCTGGGGACAAGCTAAATACATTCCTCTCTAAAACTTAATTAGAATAATCCACATGTACTGCTGCTATTTAGTCTTTTAACTGAAATAAAAAAGACTGCTGTGTGATGAAGCTACCTATCTGAACTTTATTAATGAGTCATGTAGGTAACATATCATTAGCTGATGTTTTCTTTTTTTCCTTTATAAAGTCACACATTCAAAATTTTCTGAACAGTCAGGATAAGTCATGCTGGATGAGATTTGTACAATTTACTGTTACAGTGGAAGTCAGGTAGAACTTTTTTTCAGCATGGCATAATGCTGAAAAAAGGCAAAAGAGGAGATTAAAATATATATTTTTTAAACTTGGTATATATTTTAAAAGGTGGGGCTATTACCCTGATGAAAGCAAATAATTAAAAACTCTTTCTTTGCCAAATGAGATATAGCTCTTTTGAAAACATAGGACATTTCATGGTGTACACAGAAAAGAATTCATTAAATCTATAGAGGCAACCAAGAACTTGGCCTTCCTTAATTTCTGAGTAATTGAATTTGCGACCTCACCTCAAAATTGTGGATGTAATGTCCTACAAGATTGCCATAAACATTTGTTTTAATATGATAGTTTGACAACATCATTTTATAGATCTGTTTTCAATATAAATTGGTTTCTTCTTTATCATGTGGTAAGAAGCTATATGTTCTAGTACAAGCTCTGTCTTGCTTGAATTGGAAGGAGATTCGGCCTGAATTTGCTCCCTATAGGTTGAATTCTTCACCTTCATGCAATGTCTGAAGGAACACAGGTGTGTCTTCTTGAATTTGCTTTCCTTTCCAATGGCCTTTCACTGTGGATGCCCGTTTATATCCATCAATCAGACCAGTAATTAATTTATCCTTTTTTTTAATTCCTTTTTTTTTTGTCTTACAGTGGAAAACAGATTCTTGGCTTCTCTTTGCACTTTTAATCACTTCTAGTCAAAGATCGAAAAGGAAAGAAAACAAGAAAATATAAACTGAGTGAAAAGGGTAGTTAAATAGTTGCTAGAGATACTATTTGGCTGCTTTACATTTGATTTACACTGGTGAAGTGATCTAATCCAAAATGTACATAATGTCTCTGTTTAAAACTATACAGATTTAATTACATTACATCACAGTGCATTTTACTCAGCTTCTGTGTTGTATACCCATAAAAGGGGAAAGGAGATGATCTTTCTCTAGGATAAACATTGAACTTCAATGTATGACCCTAACTGAAAGTGTTAATCAACATTCCCGAAATGGTTTTTACTTGCCTCAAACATCCAGAAGACCTCTAGCACACCTTAAGCATGATATGATACATAAAAGGAATGACATTTCTCCTGTGGTGAAAATTCGGTACAGCTGAGAGACAAAGCAGGGTCAAAAAATGGTATGTACTTAAAAAAACCAAACCAAAACAAAACAAAACAAAACAAACCCACAACAAAACTCTGAACTTGTCTCCCACTCCATAAATATGGAATTTCATGTGCCATCCAACTGCTCATCTCAAATAATTAAAAAAAATTAAAACACCATTTAAGAAATTTGAATATCTTTATAAAGGATGCTTAGCACACTGGGCATAATAGTAGGGTCCTATTCTATCCACTCAGTGATTTTAGGTGAAGTGTTATGCTGCAAAAATAAATATGAAAATGCACTATGAAATGCTAATGTGATTTTTTTGTACATCTGCAGGCAAATCATCACACAGAGGCTCAAAAAGGGTATGTTAGAAAGCTTCAAGTGTAGGAGTGAGACTGAGATATGCTTTAAACTCTGGACTTCTTCTGAATTAAAAACCAAAAACTAAATTTCATTCAAAACAAGAAAAACAGATGTGGGCATGGGTGGTGATACGTGAACCTTCTTTACATTCTGCTGCTGAAGAGGGTAAGCTGGTTCCAGAACAGATGGTTACACTGACCACATTCTGTGAAGACATCAGCACCCTCATATCTGTTTAAAAAGCAGTTTAGGCAATCAGACCTCTACCAGAGTCAGACCTCCGGGTTACAAATGACTGTTTTCACTCAGTTTTTTTGGATAAAATAATGAGATGGGGTCATGAGCATATTCCCTTCTTGCACTGACTTGTGGAACTGAAACAGCAGTTGATTGACTTTCAGGAGAAAGAAATTGCATCCTCTTTTTTCAACCTCCTCTCAGGAAGTGCCATAAAAAGAGACAGACCCAGGGACTTCATGAAGTCTCCAGGGAAAATTTGTTGTTGCCATCTACTTTCTCATGAAAATCTTCACAGATATTGTTTATAAATGACAACAGAAATACTCAGGACAGAATGACTGATAGATAGGTGCTCTAAAATCTGAGTCAGCAAGAATATTTCACTGACACTTGGAGATGTGGAATTTTTCCACATGACATTTTTGTGGATGCTACCCAAAAAAATAATCTCATTTTAAAGAATTTGGGAATCTCTCATTATATATTTTACTCTTGTTATTCAAGAGACAACAGAGATACTGGGGGAACTGTAAGGAAAAGAGCATAGTATTTTTTATATGGTGCTTTTCTAATACTAATATTTTTATCACATATACAATTGATATATTATCAATTCTATATATTTCTAAAATGACTCTATATTTTGCAAAACATGTTATTCTTACATTTACTACTTATCCTCTGTGTCACTTTACATGATTTTCTACTTATTCTGCTTTGATAACATATGTACTGTCAAACCTAGTTAGACTGTTCTTTTGCCTTGATGTCTGGATAGCTGTGATTATAATACTTGTAAGATCTATGCCATTTGCATTTTAATTCAATATTGTATGTGAGCTGAGCAAATATCCACTTTTACTGAATGGAAGGTTCTATTAATGTTTAATGTTTCAGAGAATTGGACAACTGAAAATGTTCCATAATATCCACGGATTTATCTTAAAACTTTTCAGTGAAGAGCTCTGCAATCTTTTTATATTACCTGTTTGTATTCAGAAATGCTGTGTCAAAGAGAGCTCTATTGATATAAGCCAATATATTCAAACATGATGCTATTAAATAACAGTAAATGCAAGTTTAGGAGTTGTTTTTACAAAGGCTAAATAAGAAAGTTGAATAATAGCTGTATAATTATCACAGATATCTTTAAAAATCAGGAGTCCAAGTAATTTGAAATGGCAGTTAAAGTGTCCAGGTTTAGATGACTGCAATTTGCCAAAGAAGTTGAGAGAATGCCCACAGGAGCATGCTGAGCAGCCACTAGCCGATGATAAATGTTCAAGTACCATCACACCTTGGCCAAAATCAGCAGACACAAGTCCAGATAGAGAATCTGAAAAGCTTGGAAAAAAGTCTTGAAAACCATGATGTCATATTAATATAGAACGCTTTGGGTTGGAAGGGACCTTTAAAGATGATCAAGTCCAACATCCCTCCCATGGACAGGGACACTTTCCACTAGATCATGTTGCTCAAATCTTTGTCCAACCCGACTTTGAACAGTTCCAATGATTGGGCATCCACAATTTCTCTGGGAAATCTGTTCCAGTGTCTCACCACCTTCATAGTAAAAAAATTATTCCTTATATCCAATCTAAATCTACCCTCCTTTAGTTTAAAATCATTACCACACATTCTGTCACTACAGGAGTTGGTAAAAACACTCTGTCTTATAAGCCTCCTTTATACTCCAAAAGGCCACAATAAAGTCTCACCAGAGCCATCTCTTCTCCAGGCTGAACAACCCCAACTCTTTCAGCCGATTCTCATTGCAGAGATGTTCCAGCCCCATGATCATTTGCATGGCCCTCCTCTGGAGCCTCTCCAACATATCCAATGTCTTTCCTGTACTGAGGGCCCCAGAGCTGGTTGCAATACTCCAGGTGGGTTCTCACGAGAGCAGAATAGAGGGAGAGAATCACCTCCCTTGGCCTGCTGGCCATGATTCTTTCAAGCAGGTCAGGATACAGTTGTTTTTCTGGGCTACAAGCATACACTGACATCTCATGTCTCATTTTTCCTCCACCAGTATCCCAAAGTCCTTCTCAGCAGGGCTGCTCTCAATCAATTCATGTCCCAGTCTGTGTTGGTATTGGGTATTGTCCTGATCCAGCTGCAGAATCTTGCACTTGGCTTTGTTTATATGATACAGTTCATTTGTACACATTAGAAAGTGTTTTTCAGTTTAGTGCCTCTTTAACATGATCATACTGACTTCTGTCCATGCTGAAAAAAAGTAGAAGTGTATGTACAACGAAGATGTTTCACACCTGGAATTAAACATGGGTGAGGTTGTGTCATTTTTTACTAGAACTTCAGTTACATTACCTATATCAGTAGCATTTTGGAAGGCCACCAACTTTTTGGTCAGGAAAAACTATTCAACATATTCCAACAAAATAAATAATACATGTTGAGTATTTCCACATTATTTAAATATAGAGTCTTTCGTATTTTTCAAGTCGCATTCACAGACCTCTGATGACAGACTTAGAGGTCTAAACCAATATTTTTTTCTTGAGTAACTGTTTACTGGTAATAGAATCAGCTTCTATATTTCTCGTCTATGGTTCTTTTTCAGTTATAAAAGAAGAAATCCTGCAGTTACATGTTGCTGAATTTTGCTTTCTTTCTATTTAGTTTTCTAAACAGCTCTGGTGCCAAAATAATTAGAAACAGCTGAAGTTTAACCTTCATTGAGAAGTACCTTTGCTCCTGTGGAAATTAATTTTGCTTTGACAGAGTTAAGAGATTTTGCAAATTGTACTTCTGAACAGTTAACAGTTCTTTGTGTATAACTTTAATACTTTTAGTCTGACACTTATTATTAAATACATTCATTACAATTATGACACAATTATGACATGGGGTTATCTAAGCTAAAGCAGTGAACACTTTGTCTTGTATCTTTCTCTATTCCAATGTATGGTGTGATTGACAGTTTTCTTCTTACGATTTTACTATCAGTCATTTCTGGTCCTTTCTAGCAGCAATATAAAAAGGGGATAGCAGTTCCTCTCACCTTTGATATACAGATTTCTAGTCATGCCAGAAAGGTAGAATTTTAGATCTGAGATCCACCACACAAAGTTTCAGAGAGGTTTTGTGTTTCAAAGAGATTTTCAAAGAGGTGCAGAGCTATACATATATAACTATCACTTACATAGGAGTTCAGTGGTATATTGTATAAATATACAAAATAAAATTTTATTTTACTTCAGTTACATAATTTTAAAAGTTATTGTATCTTCTAACCAATTCAACTCCTTATCTGTCCCATGTATAATAACACATACAACCCTGTGAATAACGAAAAAAGTACTTTCTTGCATTCTTTTCTTTCGCATGTGCATAATTCTCATAGTAACTATCATGTTAATGAGTACAAAAGAGAATATAGCCCTCTCTGGGTCTAAAGTGATATTTGTATTTTCATTGGTAAATTTGGTATTGAACATTGATATAGAGAAGGTGTTTATAGGAAATAAATACTATATTTTAATGAGGAATGGACAACAGAAATAGAAAAAATCTATAATTTGTCCTACCATCCTGACCATCACTAGAAGACGGGAACTAGAATATTGAAATAGGCTGAGTATTAGAAAGACAAACATGTCTTTTATGTTACTTACAGAAGGAAAAAAAGAAAAAGAAACAAATAGCTGAACAGCGTATTTCAATGGGCTTCACTAAGTAAGTTTAATAAGCCCAGACTCCACCTTTTTGTAGAGGCTGTCCTTATTCAAAGATTTGTTTTGTTTTTGTGAATAACTATCTACTTCAATTTGCTAGAAGTAAGTAAGCTTCAAGATCCTAAGCACTAAGCATGGTGAGTTTTGATCAACAGTGATTAGGACCAGATTTAAACAGATAATTATGAAGTCGAAGTAAGATTACTGCCATTCATCTGTCTCATCCACATCATTCAAGATGAACAGAGAGTAAAAGCTTGATAATTCCAGTATATGTAAGCTGTACTTATACTTCTCATTTCCATATTTTTATATTTCAGTATCCTTAGCTAATCTGCATGTATTTTCTAAGAGCAATTTCCTGAGAATCTAATTTGAAGGTTTATTTCAACAATAATATTCTATTTTACTCAACACATGAACAGACAAAGCAGGCCCCAAAAGAGGTTGATTCATTTTAATGAGATATCAAGTAAAAGTAAAAATCAGTAATAGTGTTTGCATATGACTAATACTTGTCTAAGTGATATTATTGCAGGTTGCTATTCTAAAATACCTTGAATAACATCACTGATACTACTACTCAGCATTGAGAGCTCAATCAACTGATAAAGAAATAGTGTAATTCCTTTCATCAGATTGACACTGAGAGATGTATCTTCCCACTTATGTTTACAAGTAACTCCCGTTTTTCTCCCTGATGGGTAAATAAGCCATTAAAAAATCAAACAGCTAGCTGAAGAATATACAGGAAACCAGTGGTGGAAGTGGGAATAGAATCATGAACAGGTTCCACTTTAAATGCTCAGGCCACAGCAATTAATTGTGTCATATGTGATGCTTTTTTTTTGTTAGCAAAAAACTTGAATACCTGTGTTCAAATTATGTGCAGTTTAATATTACATAAACTTCCCAGAGTAATTTACTGTACCTGTACAGAATTCTTTATGCCTTATACAGGGAGCCTAGTGAGAGAACATAAGAAAAAATTAATTGAGTTACCATGTTAGAGAACAAAGCTTAGAAGCCTTCTTCAAACCTGAAACAAAACAAGGGAAAAAAAAAAAAAGTAATGTAGTTTTCTTTTTATGACAGAATGATTTAATATATTGTGAAATCAAAATGTTCTGGAAGGACCATTTAAATGAATGTAAAATGTAAAACTTAATCAATTAGCTCACAAGTACATTAGCATAAATATATGTGTTAGCTAACACCATTCAAGGGGAAAAAAAAGATCATCAGAAAATTATGAATTTAGAAAGTTTAAAAAGTTAAAAAGTTAAAGGATGAACACCAGTGCAACAAAAATGACAGAAAAAATCTGAAACCACTATGCAAGACAGAAATGGTATTTACTTTAGATGATATTATTACAAAACTTTATTTTTATCAAAGAAAATGCAAGTTACTAGGATTCAGGTTTTATCCAAAAAGCGGCTTGACTTTTTTCATAGGAATTAAAAGCTCAGATAACAGAGCAAAAACCATAAATTGATAAATCTAACAAATATGAAGTGAGAAAGCAAGTTCTATGATTTTAATCACAAAGATCTAAGTTTTATAAAAGTACTGGACAAGAAATTAACAGATATTCTTAAACATCTTCCTTATATAGAGATTTTAAGAATCCCATTAAGCTTAGTAATGGAGGACAATTTCTTAAATAAACCTGGCATAAAACTGTAATTGTTCTCAAGTTTCACAGTCTGTTCTTCCCCTAGATTTTCTGCAAGGTGTGTAGCTTTGTTAGCATAGGACACACAAGTAGCAGGAAATGAGCAATATGGAGGAAACAACAGCAATTATTTGGCATTAATTTAGTTCTTCCACTATACTCCCAGAACCTGTAATTGTCAATGTGGTAGTATCCTCAAGGAATAACCAATATCAAAACGCATTTAGATATCCTTGGAATACAACATAATTTTAGTGTTTCACAAACCCAGTGACAAGAATCCTAAATCACTTTCCAAGTTCTGCTCCTAACTAATCATAAAAAGAGAATTTTATTAATAACAATTTACATTAAGTATCACAGAATTAAAAAAAAAAAAAAAAGGTTTATAGACTAAGATGCATTTAAGACACACAGTTCAAAAAGTAGTGGAGATATTCCCAAAAGCAAAACAAAATCTCCCATATTGAAGGCATCATGTCCTGTCATCTTCAAACTTGGAAATAATGTTTCCTGAGGTTAGAGACCATGTGTAATCAGAAAACAAGAATCAGAATATCAGTGAAAAAGATAGAATACTATTTGTCGAGCTTCTGCCACAACCTTTCACAGAATTAGGGCTTCAGGTGCTACAAATATTTATATAATAGCAACTTTTTAGCTAAGCAAAGCCACTATTTAAAGTTTAAATTGTGGGGAGGAGGAAGGTAAAAACTAACCAACAAACAAAGTCACTCCCCAAACCAAACAAACAAAACCAAAATAAAACCACAAAACAAAACCAAAAAACACACAAACTCCCCACCAGGGTAGTTATGTCATTTTTTTGTAAGTCTTATGCGGATTTCTTCCCTTGGTGTCTGTCTAGAAATCAATTTGCAAGCACTAGACTACCTCCAATGAGGTTTTTCCTGTGGCTCAGCTTTCTGGTTTGTTGAAATCCAGCAAACTTTTAATTGGAAATCTCCCACTTGGAGGCATCTCCCTGTACAAGCTGCTTGCTCAAGCAGTCCTGGTAGATTTCTGTTAGAAGAATGCAAATTCACATTGCAAATTCATTCTTTCACATGTGCAAAAGGAAGGAACACTGGTGATACCTTGTGAATTTATTGCAGTCCATGTGGAAGGCTGGACCATATAACACAAGGTTTATTTACCTCAAGCAATAACTTCATGGTGAGAATACAAAATGCAGTGCAGACGTAGTCTACACACAACTCTGTGGAGGGCTGTCACAGCAAATCCTTATGATAAGCCTAGGAGACCTAACTTTTTGTGATTTACAATAAATTTTTGCTGCTGTGGACTGAATCTTGAACTGCTTCCATAAAAATGGATTTTCACCATTCCAGCATCCAAACTTCACAGTTCGGAAGAGTCTGATTTATTTTAGAAATGCAGGTGTACCTGACAACAACTGATGCAGCTTGGGCAGCTGTCTAACAGCAGCACAGAGTTTGTGGCTGTTGCAGAACTAATTTTGGGAAATTCATATGAACTTTTCTGCACTGGTAGCTTGTGTTCCAACATTGCTCTTTCACCTTTTTCATTCTTCTTTCAGATCTGTGTATCTCAGTCAAACACATAGGATCCAGTCACATTCCTTCTTGAATTTTATTTTGGTTTCTGTGGAATGGATGACTAGAAAACATAATCTGTTCTTTTAGTTTCTTATAATGCAGTACTTGTCTATCCTAATATAAATTAAATTGTGATTATTCCATATTTACACCAACGTAATGGACAACAGCAGTTTGTCCAAGACACGTACTCTTTTTTTTCACAAATCTTTTTTGGTACTCATAATCTTTAAAGCTGTGCCAGTATTTTCTCTCTATTTCTTCCTCCTTTCCTCTCTCTCTTATTTTATTAAAGCATCCACATTTTTAATGAGCTTTCAGCTTGTTTCCCCCAGGAAACAAGTCCTGTTTCTATGCCCTAATGATTTATTTCAGCATTTCCATGGAATAATCTTGTAGACATGCATTCATGGCCCGTGAAGTCAGTTATGTGTTTCTAACTGCTCCATCCACCCCCCTACCAGTGCGTAATACTATTAACACCTGTATTTCTAGTTATGTACATATTTCCTCCACACCAGTTCCACTGCGTTGCTGCCTTAGGATCAGTCTAAAAAAGGTAGTGTAGTGTTTACAGATTCTAAGCTTTTCTCATATGAGTTTCCTAGTGATAAGCTAAACAACAAATGAGCATGACCTTTATGCATTTGAATTGGCTGCATATTCTGGAGGATTCCTCTCCTACTTATTGTGTCCTGATTCCTCATGTCCTTCCAGTCTGATCTCCAGCAAACAAAGCAAAGCCAAAGCAGCAGCAGATATTGCGTTTCTTACAAATGCCAGGCCAATGAAGATCAGTAAGGTTAGTGACTTAAACTACGGATTTGAATGAGGCCTTTTACACTGGAGTTTGAAGCTGTGATGAACAGCTTGCTGGAATTATTCCTTTTTTCCCTTGGAAGAAATTTTTAGGAAAATGAGATGGAAGACTTGAAATTTCTGTATTGCAATTTGTCACTCTAGAGAATTCATTAAAAAAAAAGACTACAAACCATTGGCTCCGTTCTGATCTTTGCTACAAGACCAGCTTGCAGTCCCTTATTCCCCATGAAGTTTCGTAAATGTGTGGTGAATTAATATACGTAGTCTGACCATGCATACGGTTCTATATGTAGCTTACTAAAAACTATAAATAATTTTTAACCTGCCATCTATGTGTAAATATGGTTCTTATATAATTTCTGTCTACCATATGTTTCATCTTGGCAGTCTTGTTATTTAATTTTAGAGCATGCAGTTTCATAGCTACTGACAAGAAATTATGCATACAACTCTATTTGAATATTTGTTTTCCGAACACACACATATATAGTAGAAGAACAAGAAATATTATAATAATTTGCATTACCTGTATGTTGTTTGTGATAGATGAACATTTGGGTGCCTGTAGTTCAGATATAGTTCATACAATACTACCACCTTAGCAGAAGTCAGCATTCTGTGAGGACTGGTGTACCTCTCAGCCAAGTGACAAATTGCAAGTTGTCTTTTTTATTTGACATGCTACACCTTAGAAAACATATCTCGGATGAAATAAAACATTGTGCAACGCCTCTAACTTAACATCAGTAATGAATCACACACCAAAATGCCTCTGCTCGTATCTATATTTCACTGAAATCAAAGTTATTTTGTCTACGACAGCCTGACAGTTATTAAACCTCTACAAAACTAGCAAATAGCCCTTAAAATAAAATATGCTGAAAATAACTTGATGAAGCTAAGACATAATAGTCATGGCTGAAGAAAACATGAGCAAAATACAAGCAAAAATTTTGTTTGCAGACTTTTTTTTTTCTCTTTTGCATGATTTGATTCAGAGCTACAAGACATTAGCAATAAATGAATAAATAAATAATTTTTCCATTATTTAATGTTTTCCTCCATGTCTTCTAGCTATTTCAGTTTTTCTCACAAAAAGCTGTTCTTAAATCACCTAACTCTGTAAATTCAGGAACATTTTCTTTACTGTTAAGCTTGACTCAGAAAATAAACTGCCAATGAGATGTCAGTAATCTCTTCATATTTTCATTAACATTTTCTAGAAAAATGGTTTCTGAAGCCCTTCAGAAGGCAATATTCGGAGAAATTATCTGAACTGAATTATTCCAGTGAAATATTCAAAATTTCTCCAATCACTAGATTAAAAATACATTATTACAATGTAAAAATAAAGTCAAACCAATACCAAGCAATTTTATGCATAATTTCAGCATTCATCAAATCACAGAATCACAGTATCATAGAATATCAGGTTTGAAGGGACCTCAAGGATCATCTGATCCAACCTTTCTTGGCAAAAGCATGATCTGGACAACATGGCCCAGCACCCTATCCAGCTGAATGTTAAAAATGTCCAATTTTGGGGAACCAACCACTTCCCTGGTTATTCCAATGGCTAATTTTTCTCATCATGAAGAACTTTCCTCTGTGTCCAATTGAAATCTTCCCAGGAGTAACTTGTACCCATCATCCCTTGTCGTTCCCATGTGATTCCTTGTAAAAAGGGAATCTCTGTCTTCTTTGTAGGCACCCTTTAAATACTGGAACATGGCAAAGTGGTATTCAACAACAGTAAACTATTTAAAATTAATATATACAATCACAGTCTCCATAGAATTCTCTGGAAAACAATAGCAAATTATTCAGTAATAACAAATTGTTGAATATATTAGTGGAAGAGATTACAGATCACAAGACAGGTCTGTAGATTACAAATATGTATAAAAGCACACAAAATATTATTTTTTTTTCTTCTGTTATGAACAATTTTATATGATATTTTTCCATCTAAGAATGCAAAAATATATGCCTTGTGATATGCTATAAGCCAGTGAATTGAAATCATATGTCATCTGGCTCTTAAAAATAAAAGCAGCTGTGGCAGTCTGTTTATATTCATACAAACCACATCCAGTATGCACCAACAAATATTGATTGTGGATTTGTTTTTCCTTTAATCAAGAAATGACTGGACATCTATTTAAAATTCTAGGGCACAGAATAAATATTTTAGGCCTTTTAAAATGCTGGCAATTATTAACAGAATAAAAATATTGAAAATAGAAGACTAAATAACTGCTATATTTTGATGTCTCCATTTTATTTTTCATTTCTTTTTTAAAATCCATCCTAAGTCAGCTATAATTAGAAACATGAGTTCCACCATCATGATGTCCCAATGTCTTCCTCCTGCTGTCCTACAGAAAAATCGAGGTTAGGTAGGAATCACTTGGATTCCAGCAGCACATATGAAAACTTGGAGTGTTTTCTCAGTTCACACCTAATGACTAGTTTTCCTTCCACCAATCATACACATTATTTTCAATAACAAGTCCAGAGCAGAGATTGCAGCACATGACTGATAAATTAGAAAGGTATTCACTGGCCAGCAGAAGTGTGTAAGTGATGCTTTTCATAAAAGTGATCTGCATACAAGTGCATCATTAAGTAACAGAAACATTAGGAAGTGATCTAAAGAAAAGCATATACTTTGTCCAGAACGGTGTTTTATCTTTAGAGTGCTTCCTTCCATCATGATTCAGTAGTCTATCATATTATTTACATCAATGACCTTTAAGAAAATGCCTCCATTGTATTTAACAGATTGCTTCCTCAATAAGCAACCTGAGGTCGGAGGTCTGTTTTCACATCCTACAAACGTACTCTTGAACTTCTGCTTAATTATTCTTTTTGTGGTCAAAAACAACAACAGATGTGAAATTGAAGCAAGCAGATTAAGTAAATTAAGGAAAACATCATTATCCCAGAAGTATTTATCCAAACTATTCAGCAACCATCTATGAATAATTAACATGTTTTTGAAATCAAGTCTATTTTACAGACAGGCTGGTAACCAAAACTGAAACAAAACAGAGCAAACTGCAGTTCAAGAACATTAGTGGTGTAGTCCTTTGGGGTTCTGGTCTGTTCCAGAGCACTTTAAACACTGTTACCTTCACTCCCGTGCCAAAGATCGATCTGATCTCTGACACCAACAGCTGCTCAAAACTATTTGAGCTCATTGTTTACCAGTTTAATCAGTAGCAGCAGAGCACTGCTGGACCCTGTACAGTCCCACATCCCATGATCTTTTATTTGGCCCATGACAAGCCTCTCTAAATTATGCGTTTATCTGCTTTGCATAGTTTTACCACAGATACAGGAGTCCTCACGTGTGTTACCATATCATAGACTAATGCTGTCCTGAGTATTAAAGTATTTTTCACAGCAGATTGTTAAGCATTGTCATTCTTTAACCTTCAGTCTCTTTTTATGCTTACTCTTCAACTTTTTAGAGTAGTAGGTCATAAAAAAAGCTGTAAGATGAAATACTGCCTTAAGCTGCTTAATTGTGATTATTAATGGATTGTTGCATTTTAAATTTGCTAAAAAACAGAAGAAAGAAAAACTCTTTTCAGATGTGGCTACTGTTAAAAGTTCTAACTAGAGAGTGGGGGGAAGGAAGTGGCTGAGGAAAAGTGACAGATGAAGACACTTCAGTTGGAACAAAAGGTGCCTCTATGATAGAGAACACAAGTGGATCACTCTGGGATTTTTCCCAGGTGAATAAGAGAGTTTGCTGTTGTCCTAAGAAAAAGAGGATCTTGATACAGTCTTATTAACAAGCCAAATCGCTTATAATCTGCCAAGTTGCTACTATTCATCTTGAATAAAATACACTATAAAGCAAAGGACGGTGTCCCTTGATGCTATTATGTATCTTGAGCTTTTTCTTTTTCTGTTTCAAAGAAGGACTTGTGAGTCACTTGCATGAAATCACATCTTTCCAACTTATTAAGGCTTCATATAAAGAAAATATACTTGGGAAGGACTAACTCAAAATCCTTGTTCCAAGTTGGGTAACATGACAGAAGATGCATTTACTTGCCTTTAAGTAATGAGTTCTTCTTCAAAGCTTTACACATCCATTCTAAGAAACAATATATTTTCATTTGAATACTTCTCATTAAAAAGGACATCTAAACAGAACCTTGAAATTTCCTTTTCCAATTAAATTATTAAATATATTTCTCTAAAAATATTTCTGTGCATATCAATTGTTTTAATATGCTCCTCCATTTCTATTGTGGTACTGGGGAATGACAGTAGAGCAAGCAAATGATAGAAAAGAAAAAAGGTTGAGGTTTTGTGGTTTATGGGTTTTGTTTGGTTGGTTGGGTTGGGTTTTGGTTTTTTGTTGTTGTTGGGTGTTTTTTTTGCTTTGGTTTGGTTTGGTTTTTTTCAGATCAATTTATAACCCACACCAAAGAGCAGGTGTTTGGCATGTACCCTCAATTTCTGTAGAGCATCACTGAGTTCCACGTTTTTCTGTGCATACGGGAAAATATTTCATTATTCCACACAGTTAAAAACAATCTGGTTCCCAGAAAGAAGAAGGTTTAATTTTTAAAACCAAAAATTGTTAACACTTTTTAATCATAATAATGTGTCTGTTTCATATTCTCCATCAGTAACAATTCATTTTCATCACCGTTTATTTTTTCACTTTCTGTAATAAAATCTGTCATCAATTGCAGCAAAAAAACTTATGTTATGCTATGCAGTGGTATTCCAAATTGAGGATGGGTCTAGCTCCAAAGGAGAGTATGCATTATAATCAGGAATCAAAATTTGCCATTCTGGCATTCACAGCTGGATGGAGCTTGAAAACCTTTGCACAGCTGACTGAATTGATCTTAACGTATGTACACACACAAACACAGCACTTTTTTTTTAAAAAAAAGCAAGATGTTTAGTAACTAATCCTGTAGGTTTAGTTACAGGCAAAAATGTCACACACTTGGTAAATCTCCCTCTGCTGGACACTGACTATGTGACTCTGTTTGGACAATATAAAATGAACCTGGTGCTGTTTTGCCTTTATTGAAATAAATAAGCTGCAGTTTTCAGCAGGAGTTACTTCTGTCTGTCTCCCTGCTTTCTCTCTTTTTCCGTCCTTCCCCTTCTATCTCTCCCTTTTGTTCTCATCCATCCAAGTTTATGATGAATGTGGATCCCTCTGAATACTCTCTCTGTTTTGCCGAACTCTCGTTAATATTACATCCTTTTGTCTTCCTTTGTGGAGATTTTCTTGTCTCCAAATCTCTTCATGCAGTCAAAAGTGGTCAAATTATTTTACAGAACTTTGTTGCCAGTGTTCTGTCCCAGTTTGCATACCAAATGTAAAATAGATTTTCTTTTCTTCTATATAAGTTTGTTAAAAAACCTGTTGAAAGTTAACTGTCCAATTAAATCAGATGTTTTCAACAAAAGAGAAAAATAAGCAAATGTCAGCAATTTCTGTATAACCCTTCTTCTAGTCCTAGATTCTACATGTATACTATTCTCCCCAGATTTCATCTGAACAAACACAAAAATGTAAATATATATGCAGCTCTCCCTAGTAAATAGGACAAATCTAGGTGCCAGAAGAACAACACAGAATATCTTGATACCCCTTTGGTTTTATACAACATCTATTCAGGAGAGACAAGGAAAAAATTACGATACTTGCAAAGAGATAGAATTTAGGAAGTAATGGATGGAGATCAGTGGCTAAGAAATTTAAAGGAACCGGCTTGTATAAATGTAACAGTGTATAATAACAAGACTGATCATGAATTTAAATGCTTGAGGGTAACAAGGGTTCCACAAAAGAGGAAGAGCAGTAGAAATGCTTCAGGATGTTACCATAACAGCAGTTGCTTCAGTAAGAACTTGTACTTTAATATGCTTAACCTAAAACAAAAGTTAAAAATTGTATGATAAACATTACATTTGGAAGCTAGAATACAGAAAAAAAAATCAAACTTAGTGAAATCTGTTGGATGAATATAGAATTAGCATGGTACTCTTCGGATGTCACAATGTGTTTTGCAGTGTCTCTTCCACTTGTGTGAGGTTTAATTAAGGATTAATTACATCTTAATTTTATTAATCTTCTGACTACAATTTTATAATTTTTTTCAGTGGCTTGGTTGGGGTTTTTTGCCATCCTACAAGACAGCTTCTTTCTTGAAGTTATTCTCAACTTCCTACTTTCCACAACAAAGTCTCAGACTGTCACTGCTAATCAGGTTTGTTTTCAATACAAAAAACTCCTCTTGTTCTCCTGCTCTCAGGCTTATCCATCTGAATCTTCACCAGCTTTATCTTGTGCATTTTTTTATCATCTGATTCGTTGTCTGGTGTGTTCAACTCTGGCTAAAGTGTTACACTCCAGGTCAATCCAGTTGTTTCTTACACGTCAGAATTACAAACTGGTGGATGGAAAGTTGTACTGTTGCTTTAATATTATCAGCTTCAAGTCCATTAAGAAGACCTCAACAGTTCATAATTCAGGTAAGAAAGAAAGTATAAGTTTCTGAAGTGTGGATGTTGATTTTACCAACAGTTGATTGGGATGGTTAAAAAAATTCATTATCCCTGTGTAAAGGGAAATGCAGCCTCTAAGTGGGAATAATAGTTCATTCATCAATGTTTCTGTGACACCTGCAAGAAATTACCCAAGTAATAATATCTTAGTGCAGAAACTGCAAGAAAATATCCAAAAGCAATATATAAACAAACTGAAAAAACAAACCAAACCAAACCAACCAAACCAAACCAAAACAAAACAAAACAAACCTCACTGATTTTGTCTTCCTGTCTTGAGGCAGGTTAAAAAAAGTTTGAGATCAGGAACTGCATTTTCTGTTGTGTGTGGACAGAGCTCCATAACACAGTGGACACAGTGAACATGGCAGGAATACAAGTGTTAATAAACAATGAAAAATTTGAGCCAGAGAAAACTTCAGGGAGTTGATGCCTGGTAGGAAGAAAGCTGTGATGATAGCCATCACTCCAGCATTTCTGCTTTTCCTCCTGTTCACTACAGGAACTAAAAAGGACCTTGAGGCAACTTTGGTCAGTCTGGTGTTTGACCAACCTTGTCTCAGACTAGAATCATCCTAACAACTTTGCTGCTGAACCTTTATATCTCTGGAGTTCAGTGGTGCTTACCATGAAACTTAGAAAACTTACGTCACAACAAAATAATCCTAGTGCAGGGGTAGTAGTATAAATACCTCAAAATGTGCTGCTTGTAAATGTGTAGCACAATGGGCTATATTTGTTTGTCAGCAACTTTCTACTGCATAACTATTTGCAAAGTTTGTCTCTGGAGATAAGAACTTTCTTTACTGTTCATGTGGGCCAGATAAAGTCAATAAGCATGTAGACTTTATCTTGATGAGGGCAAGCATCTTCTTGTAGCCCCCTGTGGATCCCTCAGATGGGAGAACTTGCATATGAGGTAGCAAAGGATCCAGGGGAATGGAAGGAAACAAATTTGACTCTAATCTCCCACTGCTATCTGAAGGTTTACCAGGATGATGTTTTATTTATTGTGAATTAGAATTTGTCTTTGTATGCCTGAGAATACAATTCACCAAGTTAATATAGTCAGACTGACAGTTTTTGCCATTATAGTATTTCTGAATTTCTCTCTCTTCATATAACACTATAAGAAGTTCTGAGATAAGAATAGGGTAAAAATGTACAGGAAATACTTTTTTCATGGTTCTATTGCAGGAACGCAACACTATTGTTTTTCTTATTGTCACTATCATGTTCCCTCTTAATAGTAGCAAGACCTCTTGATATTTATTTTCTGCACCTCCGTATTATCTTCCTTTGCCATCATCTGCATACTTGAAGCTACTTATCTGAATTACAGGCAGATCATACTTTGCAACCAATACCTTAACTGGACAACTTTACCAACATATGTATGGATGTGCTAACCTTACAAAGAAGAAAATACAAGGTTGCCTTATTTTGATTGTGTGTGGGTTTTTGTTTGTTTGCTTGTTTGTTGTTTGTTTGCTTGTTTGTTTTCCCCAGGGCCAGCCAAGTTCAACATACATTAGGAATCTTTGACTCTATCAATAAACAGACTATTTTTTCTAATTTACATATGGAAAAAACTTGCTTTGTATTATAAGGATTTGAAGCAAAACCTTTCATTGTGGAATCCATTCTACTAGAAAAGTTATAATACACAATTAAACATCGTATTCATTAAAATTACTTATTACACAGAACATTATTTTACATATCATGGCAAAATACTGTAAAATGCTGGAATACTTGAAAGGAACTTGAATTGTATAGCTACACTACAATGACGCTTGAATGTCTAGAAAGTACAAGGTACAAATCACATACTAATTTTTAAACAAATCCAAGTGTCCCTGAATTACCTGCCTAACTACTTTGCTGAATAATTACCAAATCACTATATACAATTCCAAAATGCTTAAAATTCTTCATTTTAGAACATTTATTTCTTAAGTTTTTTGAGAAGATTTTAAAATTTCTTAGGAATCTCCTGATTTTTTTTTCTTAGTAAAGAGGGGCTTTGAAAATAATGTCATGTTAGATAGTAGAAATAATAAGAATCTAAAAAATGAAAACACAAAAAAACCCCAAACCAAACAAACAAAAAACAAGAACAAAAAAACTTCTCCCTATCCTTAGAGCTTTCTGTATTAGAGTATTTTCTGAATTAGTGTATTTTTTAGTATAACTAATTATAACTAACTTTCAGCAATGAGAGAAATGCTGTAAGATCAGAATGATATTTGCCTAAATCCTAACTCCCTTTCCTGGTCTAAAAACATCTGTGTGCCATGGACAAATTGATCTGCTTAGTTAAAGAACTATTTCACAATTACATATAAGTTAAATATAATCATGATTTTTGTGATTAGTGTTTACAATGAATGGGGATATAAGCAAAAAAAAAAAAAAGACACCTATTTTTGCATAAATATTTTCCTCACTAGATGTGGATTTATGGATATGTAGAATCCAGGTCCATCTTTCAGGATGTCTGTACCTTAGTAAATTTTATGAAAAATGTTAGCAATTTTTATTGCCTAGATGACTACATTCTGGTAAAAGCCACTGGGAAAATGTCAGTTCATATTCATTCCAAATCGTGACATTGTTTAATTTTCTGCTAGGAAGAACAGAAAAAAGATTTCTGTTTGCTCCACTAGTAATCACAAAATAAATTCAAAGGGGAACTTGTCTACTGGTGCTAAAAGCATACTGCAATCTCCTTATCCAACAGAAAGAAAGGTAATAAAAATGGATTTCACTAGGTCAACACCTTTAGCATAAAACAGGTAAGCACATTTCTGTCTGTCAGAGAACAGTTTCTAATGGATCTTTAAAACACTGGCATGTAACACCTTCACATCCTTAAAAATGTTAAATATTTGGCAGCACGTTATTAGCCCTGTATATACCAAAAAATGTTTTGTTCTTTCCTTCCTGCTTTCATGCTCAGACATTTCAAACAACCAGAGCATATGTAATAATGATGGAAATGGTAAGAGTTTAACACATGATGTTGTTAGCATTCTGGTTTGTGTATATTCCTTTTACCAATTTACAGCATAAATGCTTCAAAAAATGTGTGTGTATTTTGAAAGAACACTGTAAAAATGATAAAGTTGAAATGAAGTTGTTTTGCATTTCTCTTTGATGACATTTTTCTACATAAGAACTAAAACTTTTTACTGAAAATGTGCACGTGTCTTTATTTTTTATTGTTTCTCTCTATATTCATTCACATATATTTAAATAGTATTTCCCCAAAACTTGGCAATACAGTTTTTAATTAAATTTTACTGACTGATCAGTAATGTTGCTTTTCTGTGATTAAGACCATGGGGAGTCACTGCAGTACCCTGCTGTACAAAAAAAAGTCATTGAAGCACCATTATAGGGCATTGGATTATGAGACATCTTAATGATAGGAGGACAGTAGACATGCACAGTGTTTTTCTGTAGATTGTGAGATCGCCTCTTAAAGGCTCTGTTGAGAAAGTAAAACCTTCTGCTAGGATGCTTATTTTCCAGACTTGTAAGTTGTGCTTGAGGTTTCTAATATTTTTCAGACATTGAAAAGAATTGTTCAAGAAACTATTTGAGATCCACTGCACTATTTGTTATCCACTTCATCAATCTGAGATATTGTTTGATTATGCATTAATAATTATTTGGCAAAGTAACAGTAAATTGGCCTTCTTAATATGGATGTTGGCAGCAAAGAACAGCTGTACCCTTTATATTTACATTTTACTTTAATTTCTATTGCCTCTAATTAAGGAAAGCAGGTAACAGAGAGAAAAAATAATAGTTGTAAAATCAATGTTGTAGAAGATTAATGATTTAAAAGGACAACCTAATTCAGTATTAGATGCAGTTAAAATTGGAATGCTGAATTTTCATTGCTGAGAAAAGTGTAGTAGCTTATACTATCCTCCATATTATTAGACTAGCAGTTTGTTGAGTAATTGTACAAACAGAATGCTATTTGGGCTCTCCCATATTCTGTTAGCCATTGCACTTTAAATGTAATCAACCACTTCTTTCAGTGCTGAAGAATTTCCTGATAGTTCGGTTATTCTTTTTCATATATCTTTGTTTAAACGGCTAAGTGTGGCTAATGCTTGGGACAGAGCAAGACATCTTCATTCTTCAATACCTGATAATCCCAGTGGTCAAATTCATTTTGGTGTTGAACTACTTCACAGATCTCCTTGTAGTTTCTGTAGTCCCCATGTGCAATCATCTAGTTCCTCACTGAAAGTATCTTCTCAGTTTGCTTTTAGATGTTTTTGCGAGAAAAGTATTGGAAGCACTTGAGGACTACTGAAAATTTTCAACATCTGATAAATCATCAAATCTAATACTGACTCACGTCAATATCAAGTAAAGAGTCAATATTAGAGAAAATTAACTGTGCTTTTATGTAAGGACCAAGCATATGAAGATTTGAAGTAATCTATCAAAAAAATAAAGTGTTTTTTATAACTGTAAATTAAGTGTACATTAAATCTGAGAATTCACAGACTTCAGGTTTAGGAAAAGGATATTCTCAGACAACTTTATTACCTCTTGATTGGAGTTTTCCATTGGCTTGCCAAAGTGTGGATTTTATTTTGTCCTTAGTCAATGAGGTGATGCCTGTCTAGCATCTTAAACAATTTTTCAAATGTGACTAAAAGCAAGTTGAGAATGAGGGTGCATGGTACTGTTGAAGTTGGATACAATTTTGTTGATTCTCCTTTTTTTTTTTTTTTTTTAATTAATCCATGGTCAACATCGAACACAAGTGTCAATGATTGGTCTGGGACAAGTTACATAAATACAGTAGCAACACAAATACCCAAACTAAGGATATTTTTCTAAAATAAAATAGATGCCCAAACTAGGAAATAAGCTAGCTACTGTACAGGGAGTTTAGATTAATAGGAAGTTGTCTAGAGTAGAATCATGATTATACAACATCAAAATCCGTAGTGTATCTTCATAAGATAATTTTGTGATAAGAAACATCTTTTAGAATTACATGCTGCATTTTATAAACAGAGAAGGTGAGAAATGATCAAAGAAAGAGAAAGAGTTTGATGGTGTAGGGGGTTGATCTTGGCTGTATGCCAGGTGCCCACAGACCCGTTCTATCACTCTCATCCTCAGGTGGACAGGGAGGGGAGAAAATAAGATGGAAAAAATCTTGTGGGTCAAGATAAAGGCTTTTTAATAAAGCAAAGGCAAAGGCCATGCATGGAACCAAGGGAAAACAAAAGATTTATTCTCTTCTTCCCATCAGCAGGTGATGTCCAGCCACTTCCCAGGAACTAGGGCTTCAATACACATGGCAGTTGCTCTGGAAGTCAAACATCGTAATAACAAATGCCTGCCCCCGCCTTCCACCTCCTACCCTTTCTCTTAGCTTTTATTGCTGAGCAGACATCATATGGTATGGAATATCACTTTGGTTAGTTTGGGTTAGCTGTCCTGGCTATGTCCCCTCCCAAGACCTTGCCTACTTCAAGCTTATTGCTTGAGGCAGGGGAAATGTTGGAGAGACAGCCTTGATGTTGTATGAGCACTTCTCAGCAGTAGCCAAAACACTGGTGTGTTATCAGCACCTTTCTAGTTACCAATAAAAAGCACAGCACTATGAGGGCTGCTATGAGGAAAAATAATTCCGTCTTAGACAGATCCAATAAAGATGGACAATTTTCTGTCTTAATTTTAGCAATTTAATGTATAGCCATAATGAAAGTATTTTCTGTTAAGAGAATGAAGACCCAAAGAAATGAAATAAAATGTTGGGGTGTCATTGCCTTGCAGTTCACATCTCTGAAACATCCTAGCTTAAGAAAGCCACATAACAATGTTTTCAAAATGAAGCAGATAATTTTTAGAGAAGTAATTGGGAGAAATTAAATCTGACTGCTTCTTCTTAGGCAGGTATTACTTCTTCACCCTATAGAGACAGACAGAAAATAAACAAAAATTAAATGAAATCCAAATATGATAATGATTACTTAGTAGCTGTTGTTATTGCTGCAGATGCTTCTGTAGTCAAAGTCAAAGTTCTTCAGACCTCATGAGAGGACAATAATTAACATTGCTACAATAGATTGGAAATAAAATTTTAAAATGGAACATTACAGTGAGGAAGAAAAAAAAAAGCTGAAATGGCCAAATGAAAAAAGCAAGTTTGAACACAAGTACAGGAGGACTAAATCCTTTGGAATCACCCATTGCCACTGTCTATTGCTTCTGGAATCATGAAACAAAAGAACATGACTGTTTATTTAATGTCTGATCTAACCATGATTCAAAAATTTCCCAGATCAAGTGCCTTCTCCTACTACTATTTTATTTTCAAAGTCAGAACACACTTAACCTTCATGTTGGAAAAAACAGTAAAAGTACCTGAATAAAGTTTTAGTCTCTGCAAATTAAACAAAACTTTCAAAAATACTAGTTTTATTTTCTCTTTATAAAATAAACTAATAAGGAACATATAATGTGTGCTTTGTTTTGTATAGGGTGCTTTTTTTTGTTGTTCGTTTGGTTGGTTGTTTTTTACTATACATATATGATTCAGTAATAGAGTACAATTTCTTCAATCTGTTCTTTGTTATATTTCCTTTTTCTCATTATTATTCCATTTATAATGCTGTCAATAATTTCTGATTGATAATAAGAATATTTTGTTTCAGTTGGTTTGCTTTAATCTTACCATTCATGCATTTCTGTTCTATGAGTGGATAATAAATAACAAGCAAAAATGTGCAAATACTTGAAACACTCCTGCAGCATGCTCAAATACAAGAGGAATGTGTTCAAAACTGTAACTGAAAATATTCCATTTACAATTTTGTTTTTGCATATACATTTCCACTTTTCTTAAAAAAATACAAAAGAATATTTTCTTAAAAGAACTGTGAGGGAAGAGCACAAAAAACTATACAGAGAAGATGGACTTGATCCTTTAGGTACTATGTATACTCAGCTGCTGCTGAAATCGATGTGGATATGAAGGATGTTCAGGATTTGAAGGATCAGATGTAAAGCAAGCATGTTTGATTTTGAAGGAAATGGCTCAGGGTTTTTTTCTACTATTTAGTCCACTGAGATAAACAAGAGTATGTAGATGAAAACAACACAAAGT
The DNA here is from genome assembly GCF_036013445.1 of Caloenas nicobarica. Taxonomy (NCBI): domain Eukaryota; kingdom Metazoa; phylum Chordata; class Aves; order Columbiformes; family Columbidae; genus Caloenas; species Caloenas nicobarica. The sequence goes on from NC_088245.1 coordinate 111,799,909, forward strand.
TAATTTCACTTAAAGTGCACAGAAAAGAGGATGATAAAGTGTTACTATTTAGCTCTTTATCAAGAGCACTTCCTTTTCATCTGTGATAGAAATTATAATAGAACTCTAAAGAATATAAACAGTAATGGCAACTTATTTCACAGTCTCACTCTTGAATGTAAATGCATAACGAAAATGAGTTTAGCTGTGTAGTTAGAGGGCAGGAAACAAGTCGCAAAGTCTTGATTTATATTCTAAAGTGTAAATATTAATGCTGGTTTTATGGCAACAAAATGAATGGTCATTAAATACAAAAGAGAACCTGAACCATCCGTTTGATGTGCCTACAGACACCTTTATTCTAGAACAGCAATACAGCTTTAAAATATTCTGGCCTTTCTTTTTCCCGTTTGATTGGGAAAAAAACAGATTTTTTTGTAGACTTGTAAACAGATTTTTTTAATTGGACTTTCAAGAAAATTGAATTTTTAATTTGTGCGCACAATTGCATATACAGAGATAGAAATTTACAGATTCTATGTATGCATATATATACACTGATTACTCAGAGCACTTTATGCAAATACAGGACTTCCAGTCTTTCGATGAGGTACGTTGAATGATCTTCAAATAAGGAACAATTAAAGAAAAATGCCACAGTTCCTTTTTTAAGTATCTCACTGTTGCTGTCCTTGACATTTTAAAATATTCATCAGGTTGCAGAATTTGTATGTAATGCTTTGTGGAAAAATCAGAATCAGAATAGGGAAAGATATTTTATATGTGTGTACTGGTTTTGGCAGTGAAAAAGTTAATTTTCTTCATAGTAGCTGATATGGTGCTATGTTTTGGATTTATGATCGAAACAGTGTTTATAATACAGGGATGTTTTAGTTACTGCTCAGCCATGCTTGCACAGAATCAAGTCCTTTTCTACTTCTCACACCACCCCACCAGTGAGTGGGCTGGGGTGCACAAGAAGCTGGAGGAGAAACAGTCAGGACAGCTGACCCCAACTGACCAAAGGCATACTCCATACCATATGACGTCACGCTCAGCATATGAAGCTGGGGGAAGAGAGAAGAAGGAGTGACATTCAAAGCGATGGTGTTTGTCTTGTCAGGTCACAGTTAAAAGTGATGAAGCCCAGCTTTCCTGGAGATGTCTTAACACCTACCTCGCCATGGGAAGTAATGAATTAGTCCCTTGTTTGCTTTGCTTGCATGGGCAGCTTTTGCTTTACCTATTAACATGTCTTTATCTCGACCCAAATGTTTTCTTACTTTTACCCTTCTGGCTCTCATCCCCATCCCAGTGCATGGGGAATGAGCAAGTGGCTGTGTGGGGTTGAGCTGTCATCTGGGATTAAACCATAGCAATGTGGTAGGTGAAAACAGCCATTTCCCAGACAAGTCTAGAAGAAAATTAGGCTCATGGTTAAATTTTAAGTAAAACTTGAAAACTACTTATTGGTATAATTTTTACTTAGCTCTGATAGGAGGTGCAGATATCATACAAAATGTTTTAGTCTCATATGTTTTTTAATCCCCTGTTCTTTGTTCTGAAGGAGAAGATAAGCCTATCAAACTGTTCCTTTATGCCTCATCTCTTCTGACTGTTTCCAGCTATTCCCTAAAATTAATTCTCCTGATAAATATTCTACCATATTCCTTGTCAGGGTCATCACTGCTGTTTTTCTTTCTGCTGTCACCCCTTGCAGTTTTGACTGGTTTTTTTAAGCATGCCTCTGCTGGTGTGGACTCCAAGCAGGCATTTGTATCCACTATCCGGAGGTGCTGAGGTGCAAGTGGCCTTATCCACGAGTCAGATTTCACTTGGGAAGGAATAGACACCACACAGATTTTTAAAAAAGATGTTCAGTCACACAGGCACATCTACTGAGATGCGAGATGGAATTAATAATACGTGGCTGTGTACCTATATGGTGTTACCCATGTGAGAAGCTGGTCTGTTTATATTGCTGAAACATAATGATTGAACATGATGAAACCATGAGCACTGAGACACACTCTCACCACAAACCTTTACAATTATTTAAGCCAGAGCTTACCTTCTTAGCACTCTATTAAATTTGTGTGTACATCAAACACATAGCTGACTGAGGCAGAAGGAAAGAGACAAGAAAAAATAGATGGGTTAATGGAAGAAAACAGAACAAACCACAAAGGAAGTAAAAGCTAAGTGTGTTTTCTACAAGTGTTAAGTTTGTTCCTATTTTGATATGTGACAGGAAGAAAGAAGTTTAGGAGAGCCAGGGAACTTCTGGGCGAAATAGGCAGAGGATGGCTGGGGAAAGATACCTCTGCAGAGTTTTGTAGGATGATTGATGTCTGCAGGAACAATGGGCATCTGAGCTTGTCTCATTTTTATCACTGAAGACAGATGGGAAAATCAGTGAAGCATACACCCTTGTGTAGGGTTCCTACCTTCCTCACGCTGTGTGGTCCACAAAGGATCTACACCTCACAGGAGTACAACCTTCTTGTACGGACTCACTCAGGGTACCAGTTTGGCTCTCTGCGGTCAACCGTTCAGGAGATATAGAGGGAGATGTATGGACGTGACCACCAGCCTTTCTGCTGCTACTATATTAGTATCCGTAAGCAGATTCCAAGACCAAAGCTGCGATATGAAGCTCAAAATAAGTTAATCAGTTATGTCTATATTACATGTGCTTATCTATAACCTATGAGGACTGTGTAAAATCCACAGAGATAAAGGCACTGACATATTTCTCACACATGCACACTGTCCTTACAGACCTCAAGGAGAACTGTATTAATCGGTTCAATTTATTTCTCAGAAGTCTTGGTTTCTGTCTGTTCAGTTTAAAATATGCCCTCAGAGGCTGGTCACAGTAAGGTTTATAGTCCTATAATATTCCACGGAGAGAGATTAATTGAAAGAGTCTCATTCCACTGTATTCCCCTGGGAAGAAGCAGATCGAGGTTTTACTGCAACATCAGCACCAGTTCAGGCTACTCTGCATCTTTTGTTATAGTATACTCCAGGTCAGCTGAGTATGCTGCTGTTTGTTGTTATTTCCTCCATGCAATTTATCAGATAAACCAAATGTTACCATTGGTACTTTCCAACTGTAACACCTAAGTTCAACCATAGAAAACTCACTGCTTCTCAGGAAGCAAGTATCGAAAATGTCCAGCATGGAGGACAACCACCTTCAGAAATCCAGGGGAATTTTCCTGTCCTAGTTTGAGAACAATGGGGGAGTGTTCTGTGAGTATTCATGTAACAAGCTCAGGTTAGAAGTCACCACTGGTCCTCCCTCAAGGAGACATTCAAACTATTGCTAGTTAGATATACTTGATTTTAACTTGACTCAAAAATTTAGGCTAAATGAAACACAGGATCAAGCATTTAGAAATTTATAAAGAGGAAGAAGGTAATAGCACATCAGAGAAAATTAAAGAAAAATTTTATCAGAACATCTGGATATTGATGCCACGATAATTAAGGTAAAATTCTTATGCCAAACATGTTAATTTATTTAAGGAAAAAAAAGATGACATAAAAGAAGAGTCCTATATAAGTAGCAAAAACAAGCTAAGGGGCAAGCAAAGATTTTAAGTAAGTTGCAATGCTATTTTCAGTTAATCAGAAATGATTCAAATACGGAACATTTTTCTAACGATGCAAAGGGGGAAAGCCAAAGTGAAATTATAATAAATTTGCATACATTAATTACCTGGTAAATATAGCCTAGACTAAACTATTGCAAGAATAGCATCGGTGCACAAGAATCCAAATCACATGACAATATTTTTTGTTCAAATGTTCTGCTTATTTAAAGAAGCCAAATTCTGGTTTCAGATATAACACTGTGCCTTCAGTAGCTTACCCAAAATTAAAAAGATCTTTATTGAAAAAAATTTCACTTCTTTATTATTATTCCTTAGATATGGCGTATTAGTCATTGCATGTTGATAATTTATTTTAATTTAAGCAAATATGTCCTATCAGTATTTTTATACTTTTTACCTGGGGCTCTGTATGTTCTCAGTTAGAGGTTAATCTCTGTTCCCTCATCTTTATTTATACTATTTGTCTTGAATTTCCTAGGCCATACAGACGTGGTAGCTAGACTTTAATCAGATTCATTGAGAAAGAAATTATTTAGTCACCATAGTCACGATATAATGCAGATTACAAATGGTGTATGATTCGATAGTGTTGTGATGGGCTGACATCGGCCAGTAGCCAAGCTTCTACACAGCCACTTGCTTCCTCCCTCCCCCTCAGAGGGATGGGAGGAGAAAGTAGGAAGAACAAAAGTGAGAAAACTCATGTATTGAGATAAAGACAGTCTAGCCAGTGTCCAAGCAATGTCCACCTTGAAAGCCAAAACCCCCTCTTCTTCCTCTAGCTCGGTTTGTGTTGATGAGCATAACCTCATACGGTATGAAATACCCCTTTAGCCAGTTAGGGTTAGCTGTCCCAGCTGTGTATCCTCCCAATCTCTTACCCACTCCTAGCTGATTTGATGAGCAGGGGGCACAGTGGGAAAAAAGAGAAAGCCTTCATGCTGTATAAGCACTGTTCAGCAAGGACCACCACAGTGGTGTGTTACCAACACTGTTTTAGCCACAAATCCAAAACATAACATCACACAGGCTGCTACAGAGAAATGTAACTCCAGCCCAGCCAGAACCAGATCCTGTGTTTTGTAACCAATAGTTTAATTCAAAACAAAAGATTGTCTCAACAAATTTATTCAGATATAATGCTCATTTGCGTTTTAGTTTTACACACTGCCTCATTGCCTTTTTATGGATAAATCAAGTCTCTCTCTAAATAGGGCTCATGCAAAGTTATCAAAGCATATGTTTTGAAGACTGCTTTCAAATAAAAGTAGCCCCATACTAAAAAAGATATAATGCAAGATTTTTGTTTTATTGCCAGTTGCTAGAAGGAACCAGGTACAACAAATTAATATGGAGCTTGCCTCTCATTTATCTAATGACTGTACAAGCAGAGTGTTTAATAGGTATAATGACCCCAAATAATAGCATAAAAATAGCTGTGTGGGTTTAGACAGAATGTTATATCAGAGACAATACTGAAAGGAACAGAATGGCAATAGTATTCTATTCTTGCCATATATCCTGCCGTATGAAGGCCAATGAAGTGTTATTAAAATGTAGAAGCTATTTTAAGACCATATTAACTTTTTAGTTGTGTAAGCATAATCTTACCAACCTACACTTCTCAACCAATGTAAGGCAAAAGACTAATAATGTTTCATGGATTAAGGTGTAATCATGGTGTGTTTGCTGGCCCCTGCTACTGTCAAGATAGTTCCTACATTTTTCCCTCAGAAAGCAAGCTATTATCATTAATAACTTTCCATTGTAACAGACACAGCTGACACAATATCTACTCTAAGGATCTTTTTTAAAAATTATTTTTTCCATAATCAAATATTATATGGTACCTGGGGAATTCTCTTTGCTCACGTTTTACGTAAATGCAAAACCCGCAGACACATGACCAAATTGCAAAGCCTTTTATAGGTTCTGGATAGTCTATGGCTTGATAGATGATCCTTACTTAAGTAAATTTCATCTCATCTGATTTTGTGGGAAGCACTGCAGGTGCATTATATACATATAAAGTGGATGTTATTTATAAAGAAATTCCCAGCTTTGAAACAAATTGTATTCTGGGGAAAACAACCAAAAACAACAACAAGAAGAACCAAACCAAACAAACAGAACAAACAAAAACAAAGGAAGCATAGATAACTGGAATACAACAATTGAACAATTGTAATCTGCAATCACTTCAGTCTAGATTCCACTTCCACTGACAAATAGTACCATACAACTCAATTTTATTTTAAGCACAGGAAGAGGAGCATGATTCTACGATTCTTTAGATAGCTAGCTATTGCAGGGTGGATGGCAGCTACCTCAAAAGATGTCAAGGCAGATGAGATACTTGTTGCTATCTTACCGAGGTACTAATTTATCTGCTCTTCAAAGCTGTAACAAGCTAAATTGTCACCTTCACTGGTGATGTATGCTGATACTTTTGTTTCTAGATACAAGTGTTTCACTTAATAGGTCCCACAAAAAATAGCTTTGCACCTTTCTCCTGTTTTCCAAAACCAGATTTTTAATCTCCTCTGATTTAGTGTTCAAATGTAAATGTATATTACACAATCTTCAAACAGACAAACTCTTGTCATATACAAATTGCCTTTTTTTCCCTTACTTTTTTCTTTCTTTTTTTTTTTTTTTTTTTTTTTTTTTTCCTGGAGGAGACAACACCTGTTCCTGAGATCCTGCAAAAAAACACCTGCAGAGGATGTTTCATGTTATTTATTTATAAAACAAATCTCTATCATTCAGTGAAGAAGGAGGAAGAGACAGTAGTGCTCTTTAGTGCTATTTTAGTAGCAATATCATATTCCCTCTTCATTTTCTGTAGTGATCATCTTTCCAAATCAGATACTGCACTACAGCTTTCCTCCTATCCCATCCTTAAAGCAGTCAGCATAAGATACTTCAAAAAGAGGGAGGACACAAATGGGAAAACTTACTTACAGATGAAGCTTTTCTTTAGCTGGAGAAAATTATTGATTTATTCTCCTGATCGTAAGATATAATGACTCTTAGATGTTTTCTCCAAGTAATTAGTTAAAGAAGTTTTACTCACCCATGTTCATGTCCTGTTTGAACTTGTAAACTGCTGGTTTCAATACCACACTGAGTTAAAAATCATGTAAAGTTATATTTATTTTCATAATGTTTAACTTTCAATTTTTGTTTCCTTGGATACCTGCTTAATTCAGGACTGCAGAATGAAAAAACAAGATATTTTATAATCTGTTTCACTAATACATACTTGTATTTTGAATTAAGTCAGCTTTGCAGTCCTCTGATACCTCCCATATTTCTGACATTTATCACCAAAGCTTTGATCTCATTCCCTACGATATAAAGGGATTTTTGTAGTTATATTCATCATTAGAATTCTGTGCTTGTTGACTTATTTTTTTCTTATACAATCTAACACAGGTTCTTTCTTAATCACATATGGTCACTGGTTACCCTGGTGGCAGTATGGCCTTGATATTTTTCCCTAGTGCATTCACCTAATTTAACATGATCAACACGTACAATTGTTTGACGACATTATGTATGCTGCTATGCTTTTGTCTCTAGTGAATTTTGACTATTATGCCACTCATATTTGCTTACAATTAAATCCCCCAGAAGTCTTTATAGCTTTCTATGACTAATGTATAATTTTGTGATGTTATTTTTGTTAAGTTTTTTTGGTTTGTGTGTTTTTGGTTGGTTGGTTGGGTTGGTTTTTAAATCATTAATTGCATCTTCAGCACCAAGCCTAGCAAAATGACTGTTGACAGTCCTATATAAGTCTTCTACTAATGTAGGCATTGCTGCCTGAAGTTTGGGACTTAGGGAGTGCTCTGCTAAATTAAACCAGAAGAAGTATTCTCACTGTTGCTAATTCCAAGTTTCCACACTAAGTGCAAACCTCTGGAGGTCCTTCAAAAACTGTTCATTAATTTATTTGCTACTGGTCTGCAGCTCTGTATGAAATATTACGTATTCAATTCTGAATATGTTCCTTGGCAGTAGCTCAGTGACAATATTATTCCTTACTTTTCTATTCACAGGACCAGATGCACTGTCTCTTGCAGCATCTGATATACACACATATACACAGTGCATGTGGTACACCAGTGCATAAATTATAAGGTTGACCATGGCATCTTAGTCACAAGAACTTAGAAAAAAATTTCATAATATCTCTTGATTAAAGCACCAAGCAAGAACTTGCTCTTCTTGGGAAAAAAAAAAAAAAAAAAAAAAAAAAAAAAAAAAGGAAAAAAAAAGAAAAAAAAAAGAAAAAGAAAGGCTAAAAAGGGATTTTTATTTTATTTTTATTTTATTTTTCCCAAACATTTTGCTCAAAAAATCTATCAGTGTTAGCTGAGAGAAATCATAACTGACTTGAAGTCAGAACTGAAATGAAATGTGAAAGAATACTTAGGCAAAGTAAGTTGGTTTTGTACAGAAAGAATAAAAATAAATTAGGGAAATTTTGGAAAGGAATATGAACAATCAGAATATGTCTCTCTTACCTATGTCTCTCTTATATCTTCACATTATCCTTATTTTTGTCATTGTTCTAGTGTATGAAATGTAGCAGTCACACACCCCTGTGTGAAAAATTTGGGTTTTCCTTATAACTTGTTTTATAGAGGGAACATAATTTCTAACCACAGATACTTTTTTGTTCAAGGTTTCATCCTATGTACTTCAACATGAAAACAGATCACATTTTTTTTGTAAACACTTTGATTTTAACAGTATTTTGTGATACCAATTAATTAAGTTGCTTATGAAATAAGTAAACCTTTCAATTTGATTCAAATAAGGCACCATTTGATTGAGTTTCTTTTTATAAAATTGAATTTCGATTGCTGGATGTCTCTATGCTTTTCAATTTTTAAAAATACTTTCTTCTTACTTTTAAGCAAATATATGCCAATAAATATTTACTGCCTACATTAGCATTATGATATCATTAGTGTTCATGCTTGGAAATCTTGTTTTCACAAATAATCACACAGTTTTCCATAGATTTCTGACAGAACCTAATCTGAAATACATTAATTAAGTTTGAAAAAGCTCAGTTACACAGATTCAAATTTCCACCACAAAAATCCTGAGGCACTTTAAAAATATTAAATATATCCATTGTTTCCCTGTGTTTTAATATGAACTGAAGGTGAGCACCATCTCCAAAAATTAAGCCATAATGGATAACCACATATTGAAAGCAGTCTGAAATTCTATTGTCAGTGCTTGTTCACATCAGGTCTTTTGCTTTTACTTTGCTATAGGTTTTGACAGAAATATGAATAGTTTAGGTAACATTATAAATGAAACTTGCCTTAGATATTAAGACTTCTTTTATGACTGTTGTGAATGTATATTTCTCCTTTCAACTCCTGTGCTAAAGTTCCACCTAGATAAACTAAACCTAAGCAAAATCATTGTGTAATAGCTGCATCATGTACTTGCATTCTCTGTTTTGTCTTGGACCTTTTATAAATATCTCAGCATTATGTTATTAAACAATACTTTGAATTTGTGTTTCTTTGTTTTTGTTTTTGTTTTTACATTTTTAACAAATCTAAACAAAAAATCCAAATTAAAGAAGGCTGCAAATCCAGTTCATCCTATTCCTCCCCACCAAGGTTATCAATAATAGATACCATCAGCAGCTAAAACTGAAAGCATTAGCACTGATACAATTGTCTCTTTGAATAACATCAATGGAGCAAACAGAGAATCAAAAGACAATTTTGAATAGCTACAAAAGTGAACTCCCTCTTTAACAGTAAATTTAAAGCCCAGACTGTGTTTCAGTGTTTCAAAAGATAAACACCAAAGGACTTCATATTGCTTAAGGAATTTTCCTGCATCCATTGGTGTATATATATAACCAGGGTTGGATTCTTTAAGATAAATATTATATTTTTTCACTGGTTTCATCTACCTTTCCTCTGGTATATCATCTTATATAGTCTTAGCATGTCAGTTAATAAATTGCCTTTATGAACAGCTGTATGCACCCCTCTAAAGAATTCTGAATGTTCAAAACAAATGCTTAGACAGGAAATGATTCCATATTTGGTAAGAAATATGATATTTCCCAAAAATACAGGACTGCTTTTAAATAGGTAAATTTGCTATAGGTTTTTATTTCAGATCAATTTTGTTAGCTGTCAGAATTGAATCAATGACCACAGAATACATTGATATGTGTTTATTGATATTCTACAGTCTAAACAGAGGTTAATGAGTGGACCAGATGATATTCAGCAAAATAATTTCATTTTACTTTATGGAGTGGTAAAAATATTATCATTTATTATACATCTTCTAAAATCATATGTATTTTATTAATTCAAATGAAAACAAATCAATATTGAGACAATATATCACTAAACTATTTATTAATAGATTTATTAATATCTTGCACAGCATAATAGTCTCCTTGTAGATAGGCCAATATTCCATTGACAAAATATATCTAAGACTAAGGAGAGCTAAGCACCACCCAAACCAGTAGATTGCCAAGGGATGCTATGGAGTCTCCATCACTGGAGGTTTTTAAAGAATATCTTCAACAAACCTGTCAGGAATGGTTCAGGTGGAATTTATTTTGCCTTAGGGCAGAAGATAGGATGAGATGATCTCTTGAGGTTCCTCCCAGTCTTATTTTCAGTGATTTGTAGCACCTTCAGCAACACTGCTTCTTACAACAATAAGTATACTCAAGGAAGTGGAACGACCTATATCAGCCATTTCCAAGATCCATTCCAAAGTCTTTATTAGTTACTAAGATTTTATTTTCTTGGAACTCCAACAAACAAAATCGAAATAATAGATTGTTTATATATGCACGCATGCTTATGTACTTGTTGGCACTGAATATACTGTTCTCTACACATTTAGTTTTCTCTTTGTCTTCTAAGTAGCGGGAGGAGACACTACAGAAGAAAGTCAACTTGCTCTGCTCTAGTTTTTCCACTCCATGATATTAACAGTGCTTAGACAACGCTGAAGGTAAGGAGTGATGAGATGGACTCATAAATTCCAAAGCGAGGATGCAAGTGGTGCATGGAGCCAATAGTATCCCTCCTTGCCAGGATGTGCTCTGCAGCCTCAGCCATCATCTTCTCTCCATGTCTGTGGCCCTGTCCCCCATGCAGGGCCTCCCACTGCTTGCAGCTCCTGGCATCTTCTGAAACTGAAGCACCTTCTACCCAGCACCGAAAATACCACATCATCAGCCTTTTTTATGCAGGGAAGAAGTAGCTCTGACTCTATTATCTTACTGTTCACATGAAAGTCCTAGCATGGTTTGCTCCTCAGTGACAGATTCCTAATCAACCAGACAGTTCAACTGCTTCATTTCTTTTCTGTTTTACTCTGCAGCACCATGCTCTTCTCTTGATCTGCCTTACAGAAATATTTTAATAATACATTTTCAGTCCAAACATTTCAGACTCCCAGAAATCTACTTCTTTCAACTGAAATGTAGTCTTCCCCTCTGCTCATTTTTAATTCATTCTTCTGTCAATTAAATGATATTTTGAAACTCCTGAGTAGTACTTAGTCGCTCATCTCCACCGACTTTTAAAGGTGGATGTCTAATTGCCCAGGGCGCAACTGAAGACTGTCCTGAAGTCATTGTAATACGTACTCATGCCTTTACTAATCTCAAATGCCTTCTTCTTGTACAGTGAATTGTCAGTGTAATTTTTTCTGAAAAATCCTTCATCGTTTTCACCAAAACTAAACAAAAGGCACAAATGTAGAGAGGTCAACGATATCTTCACACCTCTCCAAATTTCTCTGTCAGTTTAGTATCACATTCATAGAGAAAGTGTGCTCTGCTTCTGTAGGTAAAATGGCAAAAATTCATTTGACTAGAATAACATACCATCAATCCCAAAACCAGTATAAATATGCTCAGAAATGACAATAATAATTACTTCAATCGTTTGTTCCTATAATTACTGCAGACCTGCCATTAGCTTTATTAGAAGTACTTTGTTTTATTTTTTACAAAAGGAACAGCATATTAAAATTCACATGCATTATTGAGAAATTATGTTCAGTTCTGCCTTACAAGCTCAAGACAGGTTAAATAACTAAGAAGGAACAAATTTTTGGTGCAGAACTTGAAGAGCTCCAGGAGATTATAGAATCATAGAATCATTTAGGTTGGAAAAGACCCCTAAGATCATTGAGACCAACTGTTAACCTGAAAATGCCAAGTAGGCAGTATAGTAGCTACATTTATACAGTACTAAAATTACCTTCGACCCTTTGAAGGCAACCACAAGGCTGCTGTGGCCCCCAGTATAAATGAGTTTGACAGCTCTACCCTAAATGATTGGAAAAGATCACTGCCCAGCTTCTAAAGAGATGTCCTGTAGTCTTTGAAGAAACCTGGCAGTTGTTTATTGTGGCCAAAATGAAGCTGGATTAACAACAGGGTTCTCAGTGTTCTTTGAGTGATACCACCCATTTTTCTGTCAATTATCAAGTTTTGGTTCATAAAGCTGTACTGAAGCATAGTTCCTGCAGGAAAGCACTAGGCAATACAATGGCATCAAGTAAAGAAAGGAAGACTTGCAGCAAACAACAAAAAAAGTTCCATGAGTTCAAGATTTAGAAAGATATCTCGTGAAGAAAGAAACACAGCTATTGCTACTCAAAGCATTTATATGTATTAAAACAAACAAACAAACAAACAAACACAAAAGATCCAACAACAACAAAACACAAACAAAAAGCACAAACAAACCAAGCAAAAAAAAGATGCAATGTTAGAAAAGCGTTTCTTATGCAATTACTTGTTACACTAAATCAATGTAAGAAGCTAACAGAACTCCGAGTATTAATATTTATTCAAGAGTTCTGGTTATAAAACTTATATTAGTTATCAAATATAGACTCTCCCTCTACTGCTTTTTGTTTGTTGAACAGAACAAAGTGGGGTTTATGAAGATAAGACAGTGGTGACAAAAAATCAAATATCAAAGAGATGCAGTCATTTGGAAGGATAACGATCAAGACATCCCAAAATACATAGTGCTTTAATTTTCCTGACTCTAACTTTACAATAAAATATTCAGCAAACTTTAAATTATCAGGTATAAACTTGTTAAACTGAAATTGAAAAAATTGTGGATTTTGTGTGATATAAAGGGAGTTTTTGAAAGCCTGTGATTCTGTTATTACTAAAGTCAAAACAATGGAAAACAATTCCAAAATCCAATGTATATATATTAAAGCAAACAAAAACCAAACCACCAACCACACACAAAAAGACCAAAACTCATACCTCAAGATTTGTTATTTGGTTGTGAGCAATTTTATGAGGTGTTTATTAATTTCATTCTTTCTTTAATTTTAACCTCATCTCACAAAATAATGATGAATCTTTTATTAAGGATTCATTTTTATTTGGATTAAAAAATTATATGGCTTGCCACGTGAAAAAAATTGTGTTGCCTATGGTCAGAACTTTCTTAACAACATCATTTCCATTGCTAATTTCTCCAATGTCTACACATCTCCTGCTTTGAAACATATCTGCTCCCAGGACCACAGCATCCTCATTTTGTTTTACAGTACTAGTAATAAAAACACTAAGACTTACTCTTTTTGAAATTAAATAGAGGAAAAAATCCGTGGATAGAGTTTCCTTCTTTCAGTGAACATTTTTACTTGAAACATCTCTTTTCCCATTGATGTAACAGTGAAAAGTTACTTCAGAATAACTAAAAATGTAAAAAACAATCAAACTCTAATCTCTATAGTATTTAAATTGAATGATTAATCTTAGGTATTGAAGTGTTTCTTGGAATTGTTTTACTAATATTAAAATATGATTAACTGAAATTTAAAATTTCGTAATGGTTTATTTAATGCCTCTTCTACCAATAGCAGATGCTGTAATTTAACCTCAGGTAGGCAGCTCAGCCCCACAGAAGCCGCTCACTCATTCCCTTACATTGAGGCTGGGAAGAGAATCAGAGAAGCAAAAGTGAGAAAACTTGTGGGTTGAGATAAAGACAGTTTTAAAAGTAAAGCAGTAGCTGTACAAGGCATTCATTCACTACTTCTCATCAGCAGGCAGGTGTTCAGCCATCCCCAGGAAAGCTGGGGTCCATCACTCCTCATGGTTGCTTGGGAAGACAAATGCCATCACTCTAAAAGTTCCCCTTTCCTTCTTCTTTCCCCAGCTTTTATTAATGAGCATGACATCACATGGTACGGGATATCCCTTTGGTCAGTTGGAGTCAGCTGTCTCAACTCTAGTGCAACCCCAGCCTGCTCACTGGCTGGGCAGTGTTAGAAGCAGAAAAGGCCTTGATGCAGTGCTCAACAATAACTAAAACATCCCAGTGTTATCAACACTGTTTTCATCACAAATCCAAAACATAGCCCCATACCAGCTACTGTTGAAGAAAACTATTTCTCAGACAAAACGTGTATGGTAGCAGATAAAAATAAATTTTTTATCAGTTTGATATCTACTAAGGCATCCGCAGAATATCAATTTTAATTTATTTCTAACTGAAATTAACTGATTTCCCTATAGAATTCACCTTTTACAAATACTACTGTGTGTTTTTTTCACTACCCGATTTTTAGTATAGTGTTGGGCAACATAAAGTGATCTCCTATTTAGAGTATATAATAAAACCCTGGACTGTTATGCAGGGTGGTTGTGTCCCATAAACATTCCTGCTTACCATTATATTGGCCCAAAATAATTCTGGGTGGAAGTGCACATTTTGTCTTGCTTTGAAATCTGGGTTTGTTGCAACACTCAGTAGGTGAATTGCCACTGACATTCAAGAAGTATATATTCTGAAGAGTGGAAAATATACCATTTCTTAAAGTTTGCCTCATCTTAAATAACTAACATACTAAATATTGGTCCAAAGTTGTTATTATTAGGGCTCCCCTTGACTTCCCTATCCCTCTGAACTGTCTTTATTTTCTACTGCACATGCTACTCTTTGTTTCTTCATTTCTTTTTTTTTTATCATTTGAATGGGAGCAAAAGGCACTAATCTTCCACTAAAGGTGGAAGGCAGTGAAGCTCTGCCAACTCATAAAACTTTCTGTTCCTGCTTACAACTCGTCTGATTAAGAAACAGAATCTGCAAAGAAACAACTATTGCCATTATCATCTATAATGCGTTGCATGGTATATATTTTAAATGTTAGCTATAGATATTCTTGCTTCTCCTCCTATTTAGTGATCTAGATATGACTGAAATGTATCAGTTCTCCATTAGTACAATATACAGTAGTTATTATAAACAAGAATTGTGTTTAACACATTATTTTATATAGTGTACACTTTTACTTTACTTAGGGGTTGGCAGTTGTTTTTTTTTTTTATTCCATGTAATTCTAATTTGATGTTAACGAAACTAACCTGACCTAACATTGGAGAAGATCAGAAAAAAAAAGAAAAATACTTCTACTTGATTTGGTTCTGCTTTTCTCTGCTGGATCCCACCTCCTAATTCTTCATTACAGAACATTTTCTTTAAAATAGAGCACTAGAACAGAAGGAAAGTATACTATGAGCTGGAATTTTTAACACACATACTTTAAAGAAAAGCAAAGTTGCTACTGACAACTCATCATGCTTTGTATGTTGGTGAAACCTGATGTACTAGAAGTGTTAAATTATTTTCCATTTTAAATAGCAATGTGCCAAAGCAACACAGATTTTCTGTTCAGGAGACTGTACTTGAATTTTCTTTTCAGAGTTGTTTTCATCTTATACAAAGAAGAAGAAACATCTGTCATATAACACATTTGTTTTAAATAATATTCTATATTTTTTTAATGTATTACCTAGGCAACTTGAACTCCAAGGTTTAAGAGAATATACACAAATAAACTTATCAGAAAATAGTAAAAATATTAATTTCTGAAAGATGAATCTATGAATATATCTCCTTCCATGACTTCAGATGGTTATGGGAAGTAAGAATTTCTTCTGTTGCTTTTTAATACATACCTGTGTATATTATTTCTTTTTACATATCACTACTTTAAACATATTGCTAGTGTTCTTCAACTGTTATATTTGAAATTTCGTTCCCCACTCTCAGTACTAGATGACTGGACTACTAGTTCTTGATCTGATTATTAATCTGTTTCTAAATACTGAGCTGACTCTAGACAAGCTAATGACCTAAAAGGAACTTACACCTTGACAGTTATGTTAAGATTCACTTATTAGTGCATTTTTGAAAGGAGACACCTTATTGGGCAATGCTACTCAGATGGCCTGTTATCTCTGGTCCCTAATCTCTTATTGGTAAAAGGCACTGAGTAAATAATGGGACCATTAATGTAAAGACACCATTAGGAACAGGTGCTGCTCATAAAGTGCTGAGAAAACCTGCTAGTTGGAAACGTGCTAGTGCACCTTAGAAAGGAAACAAATAACTTGAACTGAATATTCTGATCAATTTACTGCCTGAAAAGCCTGGCATCTGCGAAAAGTTCCTATTTCTGAGAAAGGCTGCCAACAAAAAACTTCACAGACAATCTCTGTTGGAATGATTCCAGGATCCTTGACTTTTGTCTGTCTAGGCTTACCCAAAAACTTTTCACTGGTTATGATTTTCCTAAAAGTAAACATGAAACGTAAGCTGGGATGTAATTTTATTTATCAAGTAACTTTGATGTCAATGATTGTCAGACACTGCTGATCATCTGAGTGCTCTAGTATGAGAAGTAGCTGCTTTATCAAGACTTTGTATTCTCTTGGTCTCTTGAAGAGGCTGGGAAATAATCAGAACAGATTATGTTCCACAGGGCAGAGTAGGTTCTTCAGAGATGTTTATCACTCTTTTATTTAAATGTGCTTAGGGTGAATAGGTAGCAGGAAGAATGTTAAACATGAGTTTATTCTACAGCGATACTGTTTTATGTATTAGTTTCCTCTGACTTCAATGGCTTTGGACAACATAACCAAAAATATGGCTATGAAAGCAAAGCTACTAGATGGCAGTTGTTGACCATTAGTTACCTAAGTCTGCAGTGAAAAGATTATGTTGACTTCAATTGTATGTTACATGAGTTCAAAATGTTTCTTTTCATGTTTGCAGTTTGTTCTCTTTAATGTACTTTGCTCTCTATGACTTTTTTTTGCCCTTAAGGAAATCTGAGCTGCCTTTTCACAGGAATAATTGTAGAGATGGACAAAAGAGACACACTTAATGAGATAGGTGTTACAATATGCAACACAGTGAGTATATGAACAGTGGGATGCTCCAAATTGCTTTTGTTCTTTCGTGTTTGCCGTGTGGACATCGTGCACAGAAACCTTGACCTCTAAACAGACTGTAACTCTCCAAGTCTAATATAATTATAGATGCAATTATTAGAGTTGGAGGGAGAAAAGAAATTGTGATTTTAATTTTATGAACAGTCAGTGGCTTTCCAGGAGAATCATATTCTGAAATTTGCCTTCATTTTCCTAGTATGATTTTGCTGACACTTGGGTCCCTATCTATTTGGGAAGACTTATGGTCAGGTGTAGGCACATCAATTTTCCTGCAGTATTTATTGGACAGCAAACTTACCGGTGTAAAGATTTTGATGCCCCAATGGTGGGTTTATTAGTCTACAGCAAGTTATTATATTTAGTGGCTAGACTTGTTTTTTAGACTTTTTCTGCAGAAAACAATGCAGTATATAATTCACACAGACAAATCCAATTTGGTACTAGCATACCACAACTTCGATTTCTTTGTCTGGATTATTATAATTTCAAAAAGCTCATAGTGTTGCAGTCCACTCTACAAGGACTGCTCTTGCTTTTGATTCCTTGATGCTGCCTGAAATAAATGGAATCTCTTTTCAATGCAATTGGCATACAGACAGATCCCATTCAGTACTCTGGCACCCTTTGTTCTCCAGTTTATTCCACCTCTTGTGCTAATAACAGGAAATAGAAGTAGACTGGATAATGTGGTTTTGTAGAAATCCCATCTAGCAGGAGCACTTTATTTTTTTTCCCCCACCTCAAAACAGATGGTTATTTGGTCAAAAGTTTTATTGCCTACAAACATATCCCTCTACAGTTCAAAATATGAGAAACAGTAGAACAACAAACAGAAAAAAACAACTCACAAGAAAAAAAAAAAAGTGGGGGGAAAAAAATCAAACTTATTTCAGAAAATTTAATTAATCTGTCAACTTTCAGCTTTTACAGATTTCCCTATATTTATTATTACTTTTTAAATGCTTATTTTCTGTCAAATGATTCATAATAGGTTTAGAGAACAAGTGCTATCATTATTTTTAATGTAAATTGTTTGGAGGGAAATGACTGAAGAAATACTAAGGGAATATAAAAGTATCTGCTTGCTTTGAGATTTATTTTTTAACTAATTAAAGAATGATGTCATAAATTGGCAGGTGAATGAGCCATAAAAATATTGTGGCTCTTCACTGTTCCCAGCATTTATATTTTCAAGGTGAAACCATTACATTTGCTTTACTTCTTGCCGTACATTTGAATCCCATGCAGCCATATTAACAGTGACCTCAGGGGACTCTGGTCATGCTGCAGGCCAGAAGATTCTTGCTGATACCGTGTAATGGTTTGGTATTGTCTGTCAACTCAGCTCCTCCCAAATGGGCAACCTCCACAAAGGGTGACACCCTTACCTGGTTTACTGAAATCTGGGAGTTAAATTCTAATTAGAGCTGAAAAATCTTGATACAATCAGCAACACTGGGAACTGAAATGCAGTTTCTTGAGCATAACAAACTCTTCAGTTCTTTCCTATTAACGTCATTAAGAGCCCTGAGGATAATAAAAGAACGTGAGGGAAAGATAATATGATTAAAAAGATGGAATTCTCCACCATTTTTATCTGTGGTATGAACCAGGTTTTAACAAAAATAAAATTCAGGACCTGATACAGGAAAAGTAGAAACAAGTACGCTTTCACACAACTAAAGTAATACTAGATAGAAAGTTACAAATACAATCTTTTATTCAAATAAGACTCCCTAAATACTTTTAGAAGAATCATGAAAAGGAATCAATACATACCTGTAGTTTTGAGGAAGTGAATGTAGTTTTTCTTTAGAATTATTTATGAAAATGAAAAAGTGGGTCTCAGACAGACGTGTATTTATAGTGTGTGAAAATTGTCAGCTGCCTTTTCCAAGACTGTGCATTTCACTGTATATATGAAAAGTGAAATAGTTTACTCTGTAGCTATTTAATGAAAACTACTGGGTCAAGATGGTCCTCGTCAGCCAGCTCTAGATGACTGTGTTTGAGCAAGAGGTTGGACTAGATGATCTCAAAAGATGCCTTCCAACTGCAACAACTCTATGAATAAATAAAAGGAAGTTGTGAAAGTGGATCAGTGAGTCAATGCACTAACCTTTAAACTCAGGATTATGCTTCTGGATTTGATCTAAAAAGAACATGTATTTGATGCTTACGGGGTACTTGTACAGTTGCTCATACAGGAAAAGCAACATACTCACTTGAATGCAGGATGAGCATGTGGTATTCTGCCTCTCCTGACAGGAGTAGAGGCTGTTGACAATAGTTAAAGATATTTTGCAGAACTCTATGTGGATCAATATGAAAGCTCAAGCAGAGGTCATGACATTCCATGGACGCAATGCTATCAGTATCCAAATGGACAGATTGGTTTCTACCAGTGTTTTAGTACAGGAGTTGAAAGTTTTCAAGATACAGCAGTTAGCTGAAAAACATCTGAGTCAAATTTATTGCCAGTAAAGAGCAAGATGATGCAGTAGGGAAGAAATGGCTTGAAGAGATCACCAAGCTAGTGATCTAAGAGGAACTTACACCTTGACAGTTATGTTAAGATTCAGGTAATTGAACTCAGCTCTGCTTCTGAAAGCATAAATAGAAGCTTGAGATATATCCTTTTGATAAGTGCTACAGGGTATTTTGGCTGGAATAGAACTTAGCAAAATTCATATGCATTGGTTTAGAAAAATAATGCAATGTAAAAAGGAAATATAATGAGGAATCTTAAAGATAAGTGGTCTGCATTTATATACAGGAGTCATGACCAAATGTCAAATATTACACATACTTCCACATATGTAGCTCAATAGAATCAAAGCAGCAAACACAGGCCAGAAGAATCCATTGAATATTAAGGCCAATTCTCTGTAATTGCAAGCAGCTATAAAATATACATCCAGTTTGCAAGCATCCATGGTATTTTATTAAATATGAGGTTTTTTTCAAATATGTCTCCCAGTGTTCTGTATTATTCATAGGCTGGAACAATTAGTTTTGTATTTGGATTGATGCAGTGAGAAGTAGTTTTTGACATTCTCAGTAGACTTTTACCTCTGGAATACTTCACTGAACGAAAATAGAGGCTATTCTCTGAATACAATTCAAAACATTCTTTTATTCAGCAGGCGAAAATACAACCATCTAACAGATGGATAGAGTAACCAAAAAAGGATTTACTCCATGGAGAAAGCAGAATGTCCTGGTCTGCACGCCAATTAGTCTATCTCTGATTATTCTGTGTCTCAAGAGGAAGGCTGTTGATTCAGGAATCCAGTTCCCACTTGAGATTATTTAACTTCAGGCCGTTTTCTGAGGTTTGGCCATTTCATCAACTCTAAAACTTTAAGACCGATATTATAGGATAGTATACCATTGTGGGAGGCTTACTATTTCTATCTGTACACAACTGTTCTATTCCAATTTTAAATAAGCTTCATGTCAGTTAAGAAAAATGTAATGCAGGAAAAGTGAATATTTTGACTCTCTGACCAGAAAAAAGGAAAAGAACCCTCATGTTATTATGTTTTTGATTCTGTGGAAACAGAAGAAACAGCTTAAGAACCAGGGTGAGAACAGGAGGGAGTTTACCACAATAGAATAAAGAATAAAGGCACCTCACAAAAACTCTCACCCCATGATTGTAGGGTTAATGCATGCCAACATCTATAGATCTGTGTCAGGTGAATGTGAGTCAGCGTCTCTTCCCATCAGAGAGTGCAGGAGAGAGAGAATTCTGTGTAAATCTATATTTAGAAGTACACAATACTAAACTGAAGCAAAGCAAGTGCTCATACACGCTTAAGAATGCACACACACATGCTGTTAAAAGTGTTCCTCATTAATTTACTTGTCTTGATCCCCCTGTTGTGCTTCACTCTCCAACTTGGCAACTTAGCACTGGCTCTTGCCAAGCGTCTCTTTTCTTTCTTCATTTTAATCCGTCATCTAGTAGCTCTCGGCTTGCCTAGGGTTTAACCTTGTAAGTATCTTTGATACTTGCATTTCGGTTTGACAAATCTTTGCAGAACCTCTATATTGACAACTCTGATTTTCACATTGAGACCCTTTTTTCAGGAGTAAATGAAAGATTTGTGTTTTGGTTTTTTTTTTAACCTGGAAATAAACATTTAACTTCCAAGTATGCATGGAGACCTATGTATATATTTTAAAACAAACAAGCAAACAAAACCCATGTTGGAAGAGTAATCGGCACAGGGCTGGATAATACTACCACTTCCGTGGATATGATGGAAAGCCAGAGAAGTGAATTAAGCTTTGAGTCCACCCCTTAATACATAACATACGTGTGTAAAAGTGTCAAACTATGCTACTACAGAGGAAACCTGCAGGCCTCTTCGTCCCCAAATAAGAAGAAACACATTGGATTTTGATTGAATTACAGGCTGACTTCCTGTATTTTTAGTGAGAAATTTTATTTTACCCTCATGGTGAAAGTTTCAGCTCATTATTAAGCACTGGGAGTATCTAAAACAACCACAAATAAAACTACTTGTTACCTCTAAGGGCAGTCTTTTCTGTACTATGAAATTGCATGATGCTACTCAAATGAATGCATAAATTTATTAAATATCCTTTAATTAGAGAATATTTGGGACTTCTTCAGTACATTAAATATTTTGTCATTCCACCCAATTTAATTTTTCATCAGAATAAGTTATTAACTTATTTCCAACATAAAAGCTGCTAAGAAATCTAGGCATTTAGAGGATAAAAGGAGAGATTAGATATTAATGCAACATGTCACCAATATTTGACACTTTACTTAGCGTGACCATTATCTACTGTAATCTACAAAATTTATTCTTCATGCTCCCACTGTATTGCTAGAATGGCATATGGTCATGCTTGTTTTTCTTCAAATAATTTTTACATAAACAGCTGGTGAGCTGTTTTCATTGTAACATGGCACATATTTTCCAAGACAGTTAGGAAGGATTGATGTAACACTAGTATCTGAAATGTTTTTCATGTGAGGGTTGTAAGGAAACTCACATGTGTTATTCAAAAACTCCAAGATCATTCTGTGTTTTTGTTGCTTTGGGGAAAGCTTTTTTTTTTAATTGACTGCTGAGCAAAAAGATTACATTTTCCTACTTTCCACTGATATAATCTTAGAAATAAGAGTTGGTGAAGATGGATGCTTAATCACACAAAAGACAGTCAAATTATAAAGTCTTGTGAAAGCTCTTTAATATTCATTTGATTAAAATTGGAGTTCAGCTAGCCTAGAATTTGACCCCTGTCACCTTACATAAAGGTAAATCTGAGCTGATTGGCAGCAAGGGGATTATTTCACTTACACGGTAACCAAATTATTTAATATACTGTTTTATTCTATGCAGTTCTGAGGGAACAGTACAATATAAACAGTAACAACAGCTGAATTAAAGTTGGATTTAAAATCTTTTCCTTCGCTATCAAAGATGATTTTCAAGGCCATGCACCAAAGCCTGTTTCAGCCAGTGATTTGAGTTTGCAACAAGCTTTATATGAAAATTAATCTTCTCAGCAAATTTACCTGGAAAGTTTTGCAGCATTCCTGCCTTTCACTTGTTAGTAAAGACAAAATATATCAAAATTGTTCATAAAAACAAAAGGAAACTCAAAACTTTATAAAGACTATAGGATGAGGAAGTGCTTTGCAAAGTTACTTTTAAAGTAAGAATTTTTGTTGTTTTCACAAGAGGAGTGGTAAATCATAGAATCATAGCATGTCCTGAGTTGGAAGGGACCCACAATGATCATGGAGTCCAACTCCTGTCCCTGCATAGGACAACCACATAATTCACACCATGCGTCTGAAGGCATTTTCCAATCACTTCTTCAATACTGTCAAACTTGGGGCCATGACTGCCTCCCTGGGGAGTCTGTTCCAGTGCTGCACCACCCTCTGGGGGAAGAAACTTTTCCTAATGTCCAACCTAAACCTCCCCTGGCACATCTTCCTGACATTCCCTCGGGTTCTGTCACTGGTCACCAGAGAGAAGAGCTCAGGGCCTGCCCCTCCTCCTCCCCTTGTGAGGCAGCTGTAGCCCCATGAGGTCTCCCCTCAGTCTCCTCCAGGCTCAACAAACCCAGTGACTTTAGCTGCTCCTCATACAGCTTCCGCTCTAAACTCTAACAATAACTTCGTGGTCCCCCTCTTGAAACTCTCCAGTAGTTTTATGTCCTTTTTATCCTGTGCCACCCAGAACTGCACCCAGTGCTCCAGGTGAGGCCGCACCAGTGCGGAGCAGAGCGGGACAATCCCCTCCCTGCCCGGCTGGCCATGCTGGGCTGGATGCACCCAGGACACGGTTGCCCCTCTTGGCTGCCAGGGCACACTGCTGGCTCATGTCCAACTTGCTGTTGACCAGAACCCCCAGATCCCTCTCCGCAGAGCTGCTTTCCAGCACCTTGCCTCCCAGTCTGTATGTACAGCCAGGGTTGCCATGTCCCAGGGGCAAAATCCGGCATTTACACTTGTTGTACTTCATGAGGTTGGTGATAGCCCAGTTCTCCAATCTGTTTAATAAACTGAAAATGGTTTATTAAAATTCAGTTTAATATTACTTAGTTTAATAAACTGAAAACATTTTATTAAAATGTGTCAGGAATTCTGAACTGGTGATGTAAAACTTCAACTGAGCGGACTGATGTTAGAAATGTAGGCTGAGTTTCCCTCTCTTATGTCAGACTGTCACAGAGACTCACATGACACCAGAAAGATTACTGGTGGAATACAGGTGTAGGACAACATTGAAATGGTCTTTCGATAGCAGCTTAGCAAATTAGTGTCTGTTAGCAAGATCCTTTAATAAATTTTTCAGTTTGAGGATCTGGTACTTGGTTTTTATTTTTGAATTAGGTTTTGCTGCCTGCAGATTAAAGCACTAATCTGACGGGTTAATTTACATGTTCTCAAATGCTACAGGGAATAGCAAACACTGCTGAAAATTAATTCAAAGCTTACTGATAGCAGGCAGTTTTTAAGAAAGGTTTGGACTTCCTGTGGAATATTTAGGAATCCCTGGCAGGCTCATCCTTGCATTTTTTGGGCTATGGACTAGCTGCTGCTACTACTTGAAACAATTTCTAATTATAAAGCCATTTCAAGTATTAATTGTTAATTCTACCTAAATTTAGTAATTTTTTATGTGCCATCAGTGGCTGACTAAGAAAGTTTGAGACCTCCTTAGGCTAAGGTGGACAGAAGTTATTTAACAGCTAGCTAAAATGAATGAAAGACTGAAAATTCACCAGTTACAGAGAAGTAAATGTCCTCACTGCTTTTTTTATTCACCCTACCCTGAATCCAGCAAGCACACTGGTAAGTCCTGTTGCACAGAGATCCACGCCACTTTTTTCTTATCAAATAAACTATGTGATTTCTCTAGTCTGGAGCCTGAAGCATTCTACTGTCTCTGCTGCCAGAATTCAAGCAGCTGGTGGACAAAAATAAGGCCATTTCCTAGACCACTGTTTGTTCAAACCATCTACCAAGTAAAAGGACAAATTTGGGCTACGAATGGCCTGTCTCTCCAGGCACATGGATTCCCAAGACAGTACAGGATCACCAAAGGGAGGAATGAGCACTGGAGATGACAGGGAACCTTACCAGCAGGATGGGACACACGCCCAAATAGACCCTCTGCTCAATCAGTAAGTCTTTGCAAGTTCAGAGCATACGGCGGTTGAGGATGCCAACTGCTTACTCGACACACGTCCCAGTTCTCTCTGTAGTTGCAGAACATTGTCATAACCACTCAGTGTAATTATTTTGTCCCGTAAAACCAAATATATTTGGTAATCTGTTGGCCTATTTTCTTCTTTTCTTTTCAAATAACTTATTACATATTTGTTATATTTTCTAATCAAAACTGTGCAGTAATACTGCCTTAAAGTGGTAATAATGTTTATGTGATACACCGCTTTGCTTTGTTAAAACTGCCTTTTGTGACTCTGTAACTGTTTTAGCCTGGTACTCATATTTTGGAATTTAACTTGTGTGTGTAGAATTTAGGCATTACTTTTTCTGTTATGCCATACCAACCATGAAAGACTTAGCACCCTAGGGATCAAAACCCCAGCAAACAGCTTATTACAGCTATGATAATAAATGAATAAATAAATATTTTTTTTTTTCTTAAGTAATGGAAAACTATGGCAATAAATGCTTGTCCAGGGAATTAGTAAACACAGGCAAGCTAAAAAATCTCGAACTACTGAGTTTTAAACCAGATGTGATTTGCATGCCTATAAAGCAATTTGTTTTGGAAAAGAATAAATATTTAATCTGTATCTATATAAGGTATTATATTTTAACAGTTAAGAGGTACTTTGTTTTCTTGAACCTTTTAGTGAAAGCTGAATTGTCACTCTAAAAAATAGGGAAAAAAAAGAAAATATTAGGAGAAACTTCAGCAACTGTTTAGTCTAAGAAATATGTATTTTACATGATCCTTTAAATGTATCTACTCTTACAAGCCTGTAAACATGCACCTTTTAAACAAGATGCATTCACTTGAATAAATATTTTGAAATATCAGTCAGACATTGATTAAATTTTTCTCTCTAAATCATTATCTAAATACTCTGCTGAAACAAGGCAAAATAATTATGGCTTCCATAGAGTAAATTCTCATTTATTTCCAATGCTAAGGGAAAAAAATAACACTGTTCTTGGCCTGCAAAATCTGAAGTCAAGGTAAAGACTAAAGCACTGATCACTGAGCTCATTTTCTCTGACCTTGCACTGGTAGGCATTGGAATTACTACTATTTAATATTGTTTGAAAAAAGATCTGATTTCGATTAGGAACAATACATGTTCGTGAACAGTAAAAAAAAAATACATTTTCAGAGAGAAATAAAAGTGTTTCCTCAGTATATAATTGAGAGATTTATTTACAGTTTTTGTTGTGTGATATCAGGACAAGGAGAACTGCACATAAACACAAACACACACACAGAGGTACGTATAAGTTCCTCTTTCTTTATCTGACCGATATTAATCACATAATCAAAATGATTTCACTATTTTGCCTCTAAGAACCTTTCATGATCAGAATTTATAATTTCCTTAATATTCATGGAACATGCATTTGGTCCAAGGTCAGAATATGTTTATGAAAGAATATCTGAAAAATGGTTCAGTTCCCACATCCCTAAGACATCTGAGAACATCTAAGACATCTGAATCCATCTAGGATGGCTTTTTAGATCTGACATTGGTATGAGTGTTCCTCTGTCCTATAGCCTTAAAAATACATAAATTAAATAAGATGATGTAAATTTCTACAGTAAACTGAGGTTGAAAAAATGCTTCAAGATCTTATTAAAAAAGAAGCTAAAATATTTTTATATTCTGAAAATGAATATCAGATTTAATCATTTAAATTAGAATTAAAATCTTTCCGATGTTTAAAAAAATGACAGAGTTAACTAATTTTGCCTCAGAAATATTTCAATCTGTGCTTGTTTGGCTTACACCATATGTTTTTGTAGCTGAAAGATACTAAAGATTTAATCAATGTTATAACAGAAAATGAAGTTCTATGAGCTTCTTAGGCAGTAGGAAGGTGGGTTTCTAAAATCTAATCAAAGTGAAGTTTAAAATTGGCTCACATCACACTATTTTAGCATATTAAATACAAATTTGTAGGTATGATATAGTGAAAATCTTTGCGGAGTCTAAGCTTTGCAGAAGTGGAGACATGACAAGGTAATTGAAGTAATAGCACAGAAAGACACTTGGATCAACTGTGCAAAATGTGACATTACCTTCTATGTAACTCTTAACCAAAATCGTTTTTACACATGGTGCTCTAGTGTACTACAACAGATTGTCATTTACCGTTGTATACACCTACAGACAAATGCTTCCTTGCTAGGTTTTAACATAGATGGACAACTGCTGGGATAATAAAAAGCCCTGAACTAACCCAGAATTTCAAGTAAGTGTAATTTATTTGAGTACTTGATCTGCATGTCTTCACTGTGTCTTCACTGTCTTTCTTTTTTATTTTTTTTCCATCAGAATGAAGATAAAAATGGTTGTACAGGGTCAGATCAAATGTTTATCTATTAAAGTGTCTGCTAAATCACAGTGTCTAGTTGCACGGGCCAAGGTGGAGTGTGCCAGACCACACTAAACAGGCACCAGCTGGCACCTTCACCATAGGTACCTGGTCAGTACCTATGGCTGGCACCTTAGCTTCCAGCGTTCTTCATATGTGCTTCTTCATGAGCTGGAGGCAATGGCTTTGAAGACATCTACGCATGCATTGCAGTGTGGATCAGGACTCATCTTCTGAAGCAAGTCTCCCAACCATCCCCACCCACTGTGTGGGCAGCAGTATCTGAGACCACAAAATTTCAGATGAACCTACACAGTAAAGACTCTCTGGGACCCCACCTGTTATGCTGCAGCTGTTAGTGGGATAATGCCAGGCTAGACCTTGTACATAGCACAAAGCCACTGCAGTGTTCATGATATGGGTACCAGGTCCCCAGTCACTGCTATTTTGTCCTGCAGAGCTCTCACGAGTGATACCACAGCTCTGCATGCACTGACTGGCTCTGTAGCTTGTCCTCCATTTCCAAGCCTATCCAATGCCAGCTCCAAGACGGCAACACTGCAGGGCCAGGGCCTGGCGCAAGGGAAAGCTGCAGCATGGTGAGGAAGAGTGTGAGGAAGCCGTCACCCCCACCTCACCCACCTGGGCTCTAATTTGGACTTGGAGCCACCCTGTCCCCACAGCCATGCACAGAAGTCCTGGGTGACGGGTCGTGGTCACTGTATCTGCTGCAACCTGGCAATAGGTTCTCATAACTTGACGAAAACTAACATAGACATTTTGTTTTTCCATCCTTACAGAGTCTTTCAGGAACTTGTTTTTGCGAAGTTCTCCCATGCAATTTTGTAACAATAACTTCAAAAGTTTAACTCTTCAGTGTGTGAAAATGTGTTTACTCGTGTCATCCACATTATTTTAGTTTAATGCAAATGGTCTTTCTTAACTGTATTGCACTCTATATTGATTCAACTAGATTCTTCTCAGGAATCAGGCACCTTCAGATCATCAGAGAGTTTCTTTCTCTTTCATCCCATATTTGAACACCAAAAGAAGAAGAAAACCAGCAAAACTCATCTTAAAATCCTTGACTGTTCTTTTTTACAAACATTTGGTAGCTGACTCTTGAAAGGGGACTTATTAACATGGAGTATTTACATTTTCAAAATTAATATCTCTATTACTTTTAGCGGTAGGCTTCTTGTGATAAACTGAAGATCCTTAAAATATATGTGAAATCAGCGAGTAACAACTCTGGAGATGCTTGTGAAAACCAAGAAAAGAGCAGCATTTGTTTTCTTCTTAGTGGGTAGTGTTCCTTCTCAGTCACCTTGTGAACAGGATGTGTGTAAGGGATCTTGATGTATTAGCTTAGGGTACCATTATGTGGTGACTTGAGGCAGGACTAGCCCTGCTATCCTTCTATGGCTTTCACAGATATAATTTGCTATTCATTCATTCAAATGAAAAAATTGCTTTCTGAAAACTCTTATTTTTAATTTTTTAGTATATGTGTATAAAACAACAGGTTAGGGAAACAGTCTCTGAATTTAGGAATTTTGTGTTTACAAGGTCACTTCATCACTGTATTCAAGTCAAAATGGCTGGATAAGCTTTTCTTTATGAGTATTGATTCAATCGAATTAAACAGCCAAAGAAGGTGGAAACAGCTGCAGTAGAAACCAAAAAGAACTATATGATTATTGTGTGGTACCTCCTGCTGTCCATGCAATTTTGGGCAGAAATTACTCCCTTCCCACAGACCAGCAATATCTCCAGTTAGTGATTTGGGGACAATGCCATAGGGCTCACTATAGAAAAAGTAACATCAAACCACATTTATTTCAATTACACAGTTTTAAACCTACAGCAACATATGCTTTTCCTTGATTTAAATCTGTTTGAGAATGTAGAATAACATTGTAATTTTATATCAAAGGTGCTGTTTAATCAAATCATTCAGCTAAGGATCAACCTATCAAAAAAAAACCCACAAGGAATTAAATTAACAAAAATTAAAATACAAGACAGTATAAATTATGAAAGAATAGAAAGTGAAGGCATTTTTACTTAAATTTTATGCTCTCAAAGAAATCTTGCTTAGTCTGAACGAAATATGGAAGTGTTTGTAGACCACTGTGTCTGTGATGTCAGGTTTTTTGTTTGATCGCAAAACCTTGCTTTTTCTCTCTCCCTTATTTTCACATTAACAAAACCCTATCGATCCTGTTCCATTGCCCATATATACAAAGGGAAGGATATAGCTTTCCTAGAAGGAGAAATAGAGTTTGCAAATGAAATGTCAGTATTTTGTTGTTGTTGTTCAGATAAGCTTATATTTTGTCAGTAGTGGACCTGTTTACTTCTGTCTCCAAGATTTTTTATTTTTCCCTGCTAAAAAGCTTAATTGTGTAAATAGAAACTTTTATGAATATGCACAGGAAAACAGAGGACGGAACTTGTAGTTGGTCATACAATTTAAGAAAGATTTTGGCTCATACAGCACCTTTTACTTACACTGTGCTTCAAAATAGGGTGTGAAATGCATTAATGCAAATGTCAACCTAAATAATATAAATTGGAATTTATGCTTGGAGTGAAATTACAAGGCAGAAGAGAAAATCTCTAAAAAGGAGACTTTCAAAAGCAGAGAGGAAGGTGAGAAGAAATGTAAAAAAAGTTGTTTCGGGTCTTATTTTCTGCATTAAAAAATTTTTTTTATAATGAACACGGTGAGAATTGGAAATAGGAAAAAAAGGAGAGGATGTCAGATATAGGCATTTTTAGTTAGTGTCTTTAGAAGTACACTACATAGTTCTTGAAAGTAGAGTCATGCAGCCCTGATCCCTTTTTACTTGACTCTAGTATAGTTCCCCAAGGATTCAGGGTCTTGAGAGATTTTTATTTTATAGATTTATGAAATGCGGTTAGTTACTCAAAGTTTACAAAGAGATTGAAGGAACAGAAAGTGTGAGCTCAGATTTATTTCTAGACAATCAGGCCAGGCTATAACAAAGAATGATGTTGAATAGAGATGCATTTTTAGGGGAATCCAGTTCACATCCTCCATGACTGTCCCACAGCACAAGCAAGCACATAGCAAGTGGAGTGATCTAGAGAGTTGATTCAAAAGCTTATTCCTGATCTCCAATAAAACAACAAAGCAGGTGCAGTCATATAATACCAGATGTGTAGGAACACAATTTTTATCACCTATCCATAGGAGCCTTCTCAAGTATAGTGAGCTGAGTACATAAAACCAGTTTTAATTGGGGCTGAAAGGGAAACTTCATCTTCTTCTTCTTTTCTCTCTTTATAGAAATATGACAGTTGGAAGGCAATTAATCTAATTGTGAGTGTCTGCAGAGAGATGCTCTGTTTTGAGCCAGATGCCTTAGTTGTCTTAGCCATCCTTTTATAGTCAATGAAGAGACAAAAGGGCTTTTACAGCACGGATCACCTGGAATCTTTTAAATATCTATTTTAGATTAAAATAATCATGTCTTATGTCTTTCCACTGCTTACAAAGGAGTCTAAGGAGTTTTGTGTTGGTCTTAGCATCAGTTATTCAAATGAGATCAATTTAATTATATGCTGTGTGTCCATATGTAATCGTATCTTTGTGAAGAAATTTTACAGGTAAAAGGAAAACATTGTTTTTATTTCCTTTGAAAAGATTAAACTCCTCAGCTGCACTAGTTTTGACATTGAAAAACAGCTTATATTAACCTGAACTGTCTCCACCTATTATTGTATATAAATGTTCTTAGACATCAAAAGGCATTTGAAAATATTTTTTGAAATCTTTTTCGTGTCCTGATTTTTGTTTTGGAACTGTGGATATATTTTAGTTCCAATGAGGATTGGCAGCAGTCATCCTAACTAAAGGAAGACTTTATAATGAAAAGAATGTCCAATATTTGAACAATTAAAATAAATATGTGTACATATGCAGGTAAGGAGAAGAAACTGAAGGAAAGGAAGTAATGTTTGTCAAAATACTTAGTAAGAAAAAAATAATTGTGTTTTGGTTGCTAGGAAGGTGGTGACCTAGAGAGTTTTTGCAATAGAGAAGTAGATTCAAAGACCAGAAAAAAATAAAGAAAAAAAAAAAAAGAAAAACAAAAACATAGAACACACAAATATGCCATCTGTGTTACCAGTTGCTGTTTTTTCTGACAGAAAAACATAGGAGAAGAGCAGAGTTCTATTAGAAGCGCACATGCCATTATGAAGAACTGTGCATGAGTGACAACAGTAACTAATTTTATGCTTATGCAAGGAGGAGGCAAACAGAACAAATTTTATTCCATTGTCAGTTATTGAAACACTAGTCAAATGGATACCATCTGAGTACACCTTCAGAACCAGACTTTTGAGCAGTCAGATCTCTATTACTTCTTGCGGCAACAGGAAGAGATGCCCTATTATGCAGTGGGATCCCCTACTGAGATAGCAGGAAGAGAATGTGATCTCTATTCATATCACAGACACAGGGATGGATGTATATATTACTGACATGCAGTAATGCAGTACTTTATCTCTTAATTTCTTTTTTCATATCTCAGTTTCTTTTTTTTTTTCTTTTTTTCTTATGCACATAAGTTTGGCTCTAGGTTAAAAGTAGAGACTGCAAATGTTTTGAATTGTTCTGTAAATAAAGAGAAGTAAATTATAGTGGCAAGGAAAAAGTGCCTGGTGAAATCAGGGGAATATCATTTTGCAGTACATGCTGAAATTATTACAGAAACAAGACAAGCAGGAAAATATCTCCATTTAGACAGTAGCTGAAGTGTCAGAGACAAAAACTACCTAACGTTTACACCAGGGACAAATAATAATACTCTAACTGTGGTAGCAAGTTATGCAATAGATATGCATATTATTTTCCGCTCCCTAAAAACAGTATCATCCGTGCTGCTTTCTGTCACTGTTCTGTACTACATACATTTATTTTACTAACACTGCCCCAGGCATCAATGACAAAAACTTTATTTTGTATGCATATGTCAGGGCAAGTTTACCTATATATAGATAACCTAGAATTGCATAGAATGCATACAGCAACAAATACATATTTTTGTGTTCTATTTTAGATTTACATTGTTCTTACTTTATATTGAAAACCTGAACACATTTCTTCAGAATAGTGTATATCTGAAACATATACATGTCTGTACACACTGAAAGATCTGGTTTTATTCAAAATTTGTCACAGGTTGGATTTCCTCCTAACAAAAAGGAGAAATTTTAAAGTTACAGGCTTCCTATTCAGGTCTTCAGATGCCACAGCTTCAGAATAAGGACTTTCAAAGTTAATTTACTGTCAACTGAAGCCAGCATTGTGTCATTCCATCTTCAGACAACAAAAAGTAAAATTGTAAATAAAACTGCAAGTAAAAAGAATGTGAAATAGCATGAAAACAATAATGTGTGAGGGAGAAAATAAGTCAGATAAAGGCATCTTTCCACACAACAAGCACATGATTGTGTGACTATGTACATGTGTGTGTTTAAAATCCATTTGCATAGAAATAAAGTGCATGAAATCTATGTATCTACATATTAACGGATAAAATGAGAAAATTCAGAAAACAAGGCTATGTTATGCATAGAATATTTAAACAGTGCCGAGACGGTAGGAAAAAAAAATATTTATTTCTTGCTATGTTTCACCCTTCTTCATAATTAAAGCATTTATTCAATCTCTTTGTCTTTCTGTAAAACTATCTTATTTGTTTGTTGGGGGTTTTTTGCTTCTTTTTCTTACAAATAGTAGAAGAAGCTATTTTTATACTCAAGTGCAACTACTAAAAAATCCACTTTTCTCTCTTACACTATCCACTTTCATTAACCTGTAATTTTCACCCCTTGTGAAATCCATCAGGCCTTCTTCTTTTTTGTCAAAGTGTTTTCTTCTCTCATAATGTCAGTTTGACAGAATTTTAATATGATATGTGTGTTGGAGATTTAAGGCTTTTCAAGACCAAAGAGCATATTAGAACATATAGTGATTTGGGACAGCATGGAGCACAAGTTAATTGGATAGAAAAGCATGAATCAGTAGGACAGCTTCATAGGTTTTGACCCACTGCCCACTCAGAGTGGCAGAAAAAAACTGTAGACTTTGTGGAAGTTAGATATGATCTATATAGAACAAATATTTTGCTGTGAACCATGGAGTTGTGAGTTTATGATCAAGAACTAAGTTATTCACAGTTTTCCATCGAACAAGAACACTATCATGATTAGAAGATTAAGAGGTAGGGAAATCAGTTTTCAGCAAAGTTTGCATGTAAGGAGAAAAATGGATTAATGTAATTTAGCCACACAGAGAACAACAGCAAAAAGAATATATCAGTGTTATAATTAAAACCATGTGAATTGTTGTCTTCTCAAGACAACAAGCATCTTTCCCTACAGTGATGAGGAAGAGACACACTTCAGACTGGTGGTTAGCTCAGAGGGGCTTTCCAAAAGCTCAAGGAGATCTTGACTTGGAGAAATGAGTCTCAAAGAAAGGTTTTAGGGCTTCAAGAGATGAAAATTGCTCTTAAGGGAAAAGAAAGCTGAGACAGGATTCCATGTACAATTGCTGCTTTACCAGAGGCGGGATACTGGTTTTATTGCCCAAATTGCAGAGTGATTTTTGTTGTTACTGCTTTACAACATCCTCTATTAATCCATCTCTTCACTTCAGTGTTAGACCTGGGTCTGCAGAAATCAGCTTACAAGCCATGTGTGAAACTCCAGGATTTGGCTGAAGATGCTATGGAGATGTCAGTGGTGCTCTTTGCAGGTCTACTGCAGTTGGCTTACAGAGTCACTTTGCCATAAGGGGAATTAAGAGACAAATAAATGCCTAGAAACTGTGCCAGTGAAATTACAGAAGGAGACAAGGTTAGACCCAGGAAACCTTACAGAGAAATGGATTGTTAGGTACCACAAAGAAATGTGACAGCGCTCCAGGAGAAAGGGCTGGGCCACCACTTAAAACAAACACCTGTGGTTAGCTCCTATAGGTTGGAGGAAAGGAGGAGTGGCCAGCACTTTGCATAATTAGATGTCTTTCAAACAGCTCATCTGTAGCCTTTTAATACTGTGAGAAATATTTGTGCACACAGTCAGCTTCTGATGAATTTTAGATTGAAGCATTTGTTCTTCCGAAAACCACTGTACTCCTAACTTGGCTATTGAGTTGATACGACCTCTTTGCAATTCATCCGTGTAATCACCAGTATAACAGAAAAATGTTTAGGAATGCACAAGCTATCTTTTAACAGAAATAAAAACCAATTTCCTCTCCGCTTAGCACCAGCAGAGACAGCTGTTCTTTATATACTGTCCATTGAACCATATGCACTATTTAGCAAAGAAAATACATTTTAAAAAATCTTGCTCTTTAAAGTGTTATTTGACTAGTATTTGATTTTAATTTTGAGAAACTAATAGCAGTTACTAGTTTGAAAAATTACCTTACCATCTTCCACTGATGCCTTTGTACTACTGGCTTAAAAAAAAAAAAAAAAGAAAAAAAGAAAAAAAAAAGCTCTCCTGGAGTGAATTTTACATCAAATTTCCTACATAGAAATACACTTCCAGAAAACTAATATCTCATAGGTTTTCTACTGAGAGGAATGTTCTCTGTGCAAAAAAAAAAAAAAAAAAAAGGCTGATTTTCATTAAGGACAGAATATGAAAGCAATCCCTAAAACTTCAGTTTATTGACAAATAAGGAAAAGTAAATAATTCCATGTAGCATTTAGAATTTCCACTGTATGTTTGGTATTCAGTATCCAGTTTCTGGCTTAAATGTTCCATGTTCTACATTAAGAATCAAGAAAAAGTTATGACAACTAACATCTTGCACATATTTTCAGAGTGTATGCAGGTAAGTAAAAGAGTATGCACGTATATGTAAAAATATTTTATATTCTCTGTGAATTACTTTAATATCTAAGTATGGCATATATTCATGGGAATAGAACTTTTAAGGTTCTTTCCTTTTAGCTTCAAAATCAGTTTTTTATGCTAACAAGTGTGAGTGACTTTTATAAACATAAGCAGTAGCAATGGACAGAAAATGTATATATAAATATTCTCTGGTGGAATATATCCTTCTTACAGAACTGAAATATTTCAAGTTTGCTTTCTGGAAAACAATTATCAATTTCAGATGAAAAACACTTTAAAAATTATAATACTTTTTGAAAGGTATTACATTTTTGGCCACTGAAATAATATAATAAAAGCATGTAATTGCACAAATGAAGCACAGAAATAAGTCTTTTGCTGCCCAGATGGTCTTCCCTTAGATCTCGTTGTCTATTTGAAATATAAATCAGATAAAACAGTGCAAGAAGCAAAAACTGAAAACTGTGACATTCTCCATACTATAAACACATTTTAAATAAGACTAAAATTAAGTAAGTGTGTTTAGATTGAAACAACGACAATTGCAATAAGGGGAGGAGGTTTAGGCTTTGTCTAGAATTTTGTCTCTTTCACTATGACTCTACTTACATATGAGCTGCTGGGTTCTTTTTTTTAATCCATCAACAATGTTTGTTACAAATTACACTAGATTAACTATCAGAGACAGTAATTTTAATGTTAATTACATTATTTTCTACTATTTTTAATTATTTTGCACTGTATCTGCTGGGATTAATACAAAAATAACAAGCACTAAAGCCCTCTTTAAACAAAACAAAATACACAAACTACAAAAAACCCACCAAACAAACAAAAACCCCTAAAATACAACAACAACAACAAAACAAAAATCTCAGTCCCTGAAGAACTAAAACCTGTAAATCCTGCAAAATCTAACTCTGTCAGCCCCTGTTTATTTTCCCTCTTGCTTTCCCCCACAACGCAGCCTCATTGATACAACTTCATAGACTCCTATTTATACCCAAGTTTTGTTTTCAGAACGCCTCTTTCTGTACATCTAAATGAGAAAGGTCAGGAAAAAGTATGTAATGCATTCAGATGACTTCATGGTGTGAAAGTCTAATGCTGGGACTATGCCCAATTCTCTATGTAAGATGAGCTCAGGAATTCTCTTCTTCCTTCATACCTGGCACTAGAGGTCAAATTATCTTGTAGAAAGACATTTCCTCTCTGATTTAAACACTTCAGAAGGTGAGGGTCCGTTTGACTAGCCAGCACTCAAACATCAGATAGCTAAATTTAAGGTCAAACTCAAGTTTTCACTCGTATCTCATCCTATGCCCGATATGCATATTGCTGTTATCTATACCTTGTATAAGATTGTGTCAGGCCATTAGCATGAGAAGTGTAAAATATCACAGAGAAAAGAATTTAAAGAAGTGAAGTTAGCCTTTAAAGCCTC
This sequence comes from Caloenas nicobarica, assembly GCF_036013445.1. Taxonomy (NCBI): domain Eukaryota; kingdom Metazoa; phylum Chordata; class Aves; order Columbiformes; family Columbidae; genus Caloenas; species Caloenas nicobarica. The sequence continues at coordinate 111,836,268 of NC_088245.1, forward strand.
TTGAGGCTTTTTACTTCTTACAAAACACTTCTGGGAAGTGTCTGATGGCTTTGCCCTGGAAAGAATAATCTCATACTTTCATTGTGACTAAAAAGACTGTAGTCTCCAAATTCTATATACAGCAAAATATATTCATACTTTAGTAACCCCTCCTGCATCTCACCAGTATTTATTTTCTAAATTTCTTCTGAAATTACTTATTATAGCAGTTCTACAGCACTAAAAGTGTGGTGGTGGGGAAAATACTACCTATTTCAATGGACTTTGGGTAGGGTCATATGCTATTACAATGTGTATAGTAAAGCCTTATTTGGTAGAGCCTCTAGATGCTATTGTGTATAACAGAAGGGTGTCAAAGGTGTAGTTTTAATCCTAATGACACCCTTTCTTGATAAAGAAGAAATATTTAACATCTGTAAAGCACTATCGGCATTTGATATGAAGAAATTAAACTAAAGAGGCTTGATGTAACTTTGCATTAGCATTTAATGAAGCAATAGATTATAAAAATTCAGAACAAATTAAGATTATCCATTTACTTCCAAAATTTAAGAACTCTTCCCTGTTCTGAAAAACTTGGCAGCTTCTACAGCTGGGGCTTAACAAACTACAGGACATTTAAAATCAGTGAACGGTTTAGATTTTTTGTACATTCATGTGGAAATCATTACAATGGTATTTTTGTAATGCAAGACTGTGGCAATTAAGGAAAAGTATTTAAATACAGAAAGAAAATTCAGCCCGTGCAATTAAACATAAAAGTGTTCAAGAGAATGTCCCGCATTAGCACAAAATCAATGTTTACTAATTATTAGAAATAAAAATAAGGTGGGGTACCTATATGTATTGTTTTATATCTAAGTTTTACTTGTGCTTCTTGGCCTGTTATACCCTACACTGAGCTAGCAATTAGTACTAGAAGTCAATACATGTGCTTAAAAACCTACTCATCTAATCTAAAAATAGAAACTGCAGCCTTGTTTCTTTAGTGATATTTAGAAGTTTCTGGTAATAATGAGTGCTAGCAACTGGGATAGAGAATTAAAATTAATATGTAAAAAAATAACTGGAGAAGATATTCTCTAGGACACTGCTCATCATACTGCTCATCATACTCTTCGATACACTAGAAGGCTGTGCTGCCATTCAGCGAGACCTGGGCAGGCTAGAGAGTTGGACGGAGAGGAACCTAATGAAGTTCAGCAAAGGCAAGTGTAGGGTCATGCATCTAGGGAGAAATAACCCCATCACTAGTACAGGTTAGATGTTGACCTGCTGGAAATCAACATTGCAGAGAAGGACCTGGTGGACAAGTGAACTACAAGCCAGCCATGTGCTCTTGTGGCCAAGAAGGCCAAGTTTTCAGCAAGGTGTGCACTGGAAGACTCCGGTCAGCAGGTCTAGCAAGGGAGGTTATCCTCTCCTCTACGCTGCTCTGATGAGGCTACATCTGGAGTCCTGTGTCCAATTCTGGGCTCTCCAGTTCAAGAAAGACAAGGAACTACTGGAGATAGTCCAGCGGAGTCTACAAAGATGATGAGGGGACTGGAACATCTTTCTTATGAGGAGAGACTAAGAGACCTGAGTCTGTTCAGCCTGGAGAAGGCTGAGAGGGGATCTCATCGATGTTTATAAATAACTTAAGGGTGGGTGTCAAGAGGATGGGACCAAACTCTTTTCAGTGGTGCCCAACAACAAGGTAACGGGCACAGAGTTAAACACAGGAAGTTCCACCTGAATATGAGGAGAAACCTCTTTACTTTGAGGGTGCCAGAGCACTGGAACAGGCTGCCCAGAGAGGTCGTGGAGTCACCTACTCTGGAGACATTCAAAACCCACCTGGACGCAACCCTCTGTGATCTGCTCTAGGTGAACCTGTTTTAGCAGGTGGGTTGGACTAGATATCTCCAGAGGTCCCTTCCAACCACAACCATCCTGTGATCATCAAAGAATGCTGTAGCAATAGTGGTAGCAGTGGTGAGGGTTTGTGTTTGTTATCTCTTATTGCTTTCTCCATGCAAAAAAATCTAGACTTATCTCTCCTGAACAACTGATAAAAATCATGAGTCTCTGATGTTAATTACAATTAATTCTGATGCCAAAACTTTGTTACAGCCTCTCTGAAGTTAGAAATATTGACAGAAGTGTATCTCTTCAGTTTAGCAGATCTGGGAAATTCGTAGTCCCCACTACATAGGCAATTAACTGCACAAAGGCTCCAGTGGATCACCTAGTCAATTTGAAGTAAAATTGTTTACTTTTCAGTCAGAATATACATATTAAAAAATACAAGGTATAAAAGACTGTTGATTTGAGTTGTGTTCTCTGTCTTCTGAGATGATAGCCTACCAAACAGCTGGAACTTCGGTGCCTGTATTCTTCAGAAGAATTCACAGGCTATTTTAGACTTTATACAAGGCTTTAGATTTCATTGATCTTGGGGAAATGAGTTTTAATCTTCCTCATCCCTAAAAACTTTTCAAACTACCATGCCTTTCTTCTCAGGCAACACTCCTTCTCTCCTGATGAAGCTGAAGAGATATGCAAAAAATTTCAAACAGAACATATATAGAAAAGTCCGACCCTATCCCAACTCTAAGTATAATTAATTACCTATGCTGGGTTCTACATCTATGCTAATAGCTAGACAGTTACACATATTTTAGACATGCTTTTGCTTAAAGAAAAATATCCATTAACCTAGGTTTCAATTTAAATATAAACAAAACTAGGTGATTCTGGAAAGCAGGGAAAATGTTACTCAGATCTGAATTAATTACATGAATGTAGTTCATAAGTTAGGCAAAAATAGGATGTATCAGTTCCCACCCACTAGTTTTTAATAAGTGATTTGAGTTTTACTTTCTTTTTTTAGTCTCATTACCTAAAATTAATAATTGGTTTGCTAAGAAGGTGAATTATTTGCATATTTAAGCAATTACATAGATTAACTTATATTTCACTCTTTCAGTTTATGTATTTTTACTGTTGAGAAAAGGTGAATTAAAAATATTATTTTAAAGATTTTTAGATGATTTCTATCAAGTTGTTTTAAAGGAAATTGTATTTTAATTAAAAGTGCAGAAAAACTGATTTAAAATTTGATTGCTGTTTTTTCAATAAAATTTATACATGCTGGAGACAAAAAAACGGAGTACATAAAAGAAAATATTAATGAATTCATTTGTTTTTGAGGGAGTTGGATTATTTTCAGTTGTATCATCATATAGTTCTACAAATCTCAGGTCTCAGCATTTCTAACCTACTTTTTATTTATGGATGAGGAAAGGAAAGCAAGCTTTCATTTTTTTGTGTGTTCACAAGAAGCTCTAAAGCTAAAAAGAAATGAAGATCATCTTTATTTGAGGAAGAGGCTATAGATTTCAAAAACTGGGTTGTGCAAGTAATAATATTCTTACTTTACTAGGATTATTTGTTCAAAACTACAGTGATTTACAGGCATTTCTTGAATGCCATTTTTTGACAAATTTAAAATCTTTCCAAGGAGTTTAGAACAATTCCATACCATGTCCTGGGTCATTGAGGGGGGGCAACGAGAGGAGGTGGTCTGAGTCAGGTGACCAAAAATTGACCAATGGGAGTATTCCATCCCATTCACGACTTCCTGGATTTAAAAGGGGGACCCGAGGGACTCTCTCTCTCTACTGCTGGGTCTCCTGCTGCTTTGCTTTGTCTCTGTGTTTTTCTGCTGTCCCTGCAAGCTGAGGCCTTGTGACAAACTGAATCTAGTTCTGGTTGGCTGAAGGATCCGGAGCAGCTGCTGGGAATTGCAAGACTGGTTCTATAATATTTGTTCTGCTTAATTTTCTCTATGTTTATTTAGTAGCCTTAGCAAAACGTTTTCAAATTTTCCAGCTTTCTTCTCTCTGTTCTTCTTTTCCTTTCCTCTCAAAATCGTCTGTCTTTAGTGAAAAAGGAGGAGGAGAGGCGGGGCGGAAAACGGGAGGGGGGAAGAGGAAAATACATCTGCCGCGGTTTTTGATTGTCTCCCCATGATCAAACCACGACAGATAATTGGTGGAGAATGTGGGCGCAACTGGAGCTCAAGAAATAGTTAATATTTTGGCACTAAAAAGGGGTGCGGCCGCCCGCGCCTGGCTCGTTTCTCTTTGTCTGGCGGCCACGTGTTTGTGCTCAGCGTTGCGCGGTGCGACCACGAGGTGGCGCTGCCTGCCGTTTCTTTGTGTGCGCCTCGTCTCGGCACAACCACGTGTTGCGGCTTGGCTCAGGGCGAAATTTGGAGATCTTTTGGCTCTTAAAAGTGGTCAGACATACCTTTCCATTTTCTTGGCACGGTGTTACCTCACAGAGTTGTAAAACTTGTGGGTCTGGGTGCTTAGGATATTATTTAGTGGTATTAAGGCAGAAGTGAATTACATTGGTTTGAAAATGCTGTGGTATAATTTGTATCAGTTATTTTCTACTTTATGGACTGCAATACCCTATTTATGTTGGGTATTTCTTGGGAATAGAATCTTACATTATATCACAACAAAGAACTGGACAATGCTTATGATTGTACTGTGTGGTTTGGCATTGGCTTACTTTATGATATTGCAACCGATAATGAGTTTCTATTCGTTTCTGCTTTACTTTGAGAAACCTCCGAGAGAGATAAAATCCAGCTATGTGTTTGCTAAATGAGCTAGCGAATCTTTAGAAAGTTTGACTAACCATATTTTCGCCTTCTTGTTTGAGCAGATTACCAACATTTTTGAGTGCTTTGAATATCCATGGAGTTTTGATAGAACTATAGCTTTGTTCTCCGCCATGACGAATGCGCTAGTATTAATACTAGTGTTAAAAGAAATTAGATTAAATAGGAGGTTTATGTCCCTTTTTGACGCGAGGGTATGGACTTCACGACACGATCAATATGATCATCATGAGAGCCATTTATTGTTAGTCACACAGAAACCTTTATACTTCTTGAACATACTATTTTTAGACTACAGCATTTATACTTCTACAGCATACTATTTTTAGATTACAGCATTACTCAATTATTATTATTATTGTCAATTGCAAGAAAACAGAACCTTATCTATTTAGCAAAAGCAAGCAGTAGAAGTCTTATCCATCTGGCAAAAGCAAATGGTTCAGGAAGCAACTTGCAGTTACATTATTGCGGTCACACAGACCTGGGTGCTTTCCTCCCTGCATCTGCATGAGGGAGTTTCTCTCCTCCTGCTGTTTTTCTACATTCCTGGCTTACAGTACACAATTACTATTTATGAGACACTGGGTTGTTCACATTAGGATGCCCAAAGTCCTGTAAAACTCAGCAACACCTTTTGAGCAAAGAGAGTTGCGCGGTGTCTGTTGAAGCTGGAAGGGCAGCTGAAGCTGCAGCTGCAGCCACCGCACCCCCAGTCGCAGACACCACGGCTACACAGGCTCAAGCTTCTTCCTCGACTGTGGATGATGTTGCTTGTCCAAAGGCTAACAGGGCCCCTCCTTCCTCAAACATGGGGCATGGTTGCTGTTGCAACAATAACAACCCCTGTGATAATCATGAGCCCATATCAACATCAGTTGCTGGTTGTAAGAAAGTCACTAGAAAGGCTACTTGTACTGCAGATGATGGCAACAGGCCAGACTCATCCCAAGGGGCATCATCAAGGGAGGAAGTGACCACTACTCGGTCCTTTTCTCCAGGTGAGCTGAGAGATCTGCGGAAAGACTATAGTCGTCGTGATGGCGAGAATATTGTAACCTGGATGCTCCGATGCTGGGATAATGGGGCTGAAACGATAGAACTGGAGGGCGGAGAAGCAAAACAGCTGGGATCTCTATCAAAGGATTCCAACCTTGATAGGGCAATTGCAAGTGAGCACAACTCTGCTACCCTCTGGACCTGACTCCTGACAGCTATGAAAACAAGATTTCGTCACAAGGACGATTGCCAGTGCACATCAGGGAAATTGAATACTATGGAGAGAGGTATCCAGTTCCTGAGAGAATTAGCTGTGCGAGAGATCATCTATTTTGGGCCAAACAGCCAAGAGGGGATAGACCCAGATAGAATCGAGTGTACACGATCTATGTGGCGCAGATTAATACAAAGCACACCACCTTCATATGCTAAGTCATTGGCAGGAATGGTCTTGTCAACTGGTGGTAGACAAAGTGTTTCTGACATGATTGAGCAGCTCCGGGAATTTGAGGACAGCCTTGCTGGTTCTCTACAGGCTCGTGTCTCTGCTGTGGAGAAGCTGTGTGAAAAATCTGATGACCGGTTTGAAAAGCTGTTGCAAGAAATCAAAGTACTCAGAGAAGACACACATACTTCACGAACCGATGTTGCAGCTATTAGGAGAAGGCGTTTCCAATCTCCGGAGAGAGAGCAGAGGCAGACCATCACCAGAAGTTCACTGTGGTCCTTCCTACGTGAGCAGGGAGAAGATATGAATAAGTGGCAAGAAAGGTCTACTTCAGAACTTCAAGAACGAGTACGTGAGTTAAAAGGGAAAACTCCTAGGAAAAGGGCTGCCCCACTTTACAGAAGGGACAGAAGAGATTCTGATGCTCGTGAAGGAACCTCTAATCCACACTCAGAGACTGTGCAAGACAGAGATTAGTGATGCCCTGCCTCCAGCCAGGCGGAGGAAAGGGATAACAGAATTTATTGGACTGTACAGATATGATGGCCTGGTACAATGCACCCCCAGGAGTACAAGGCTTTGGTGGACACTGGTGCTCAGTGCATGATAATTCCTTCAGATTATAAAGGAACACAATCTATCGATATTTTTGGAGTGACTGGAGGATCCCAGGAACAGACTGTTGTAGAGGCTGAAATGAGCCTAACTGGAAAAAACTGGCAAAAGCATCCCATTGTGACTGGCCCAGATGCTCCGTGCATCCTTGGCATAGACTACCTCAGGAGAGGATATTTTAAGGACCCAAAAGGGTATAAGTGGGCATTTGGTATAGCACCTGTGGACACTGAGAAAATTGAACAGCTGTCTGATTTGCCTGGTCTTTCAGATGACCCTTCTGTTGTAGGACTGCTGGTGGTTGATGATCAGCAGGTGCCAGTTGCTACCATGACGGTGCATCGTCAACGGTATCGCACCAACCGGGACTCTTTGATTCCTACTCAGAAATTGATACGTCAACTAGAAAGCCAGGGTGTGATCAGTAAGACTCGCTCACCTTTTAATAGCCCAATTTGGCCAGTGTGTAAGTCTAGTGATGAGTGGAGACTAACTGTAGACTATCGTGTCCTGAATGAGGTTACGCCACCATTGAGTGCTGCTGTACCTGATATGCTAGAACTGCAATTTGAACTGGAGTCAAAGGCAGCCAAGTGGTATGCCACCATTGACATTGCTAATGCATTTTTCTCTATCCCTTTAACAGCAGAATGCAGGCCGCAGTTTGCTTTCACCTGGAGGGGCATCCAGTACACATGGAATTGCTTGCCCTAGGGGTGGAAACACAGTCCTACCGTCTGCCATGGGCTGATCCAAACCACACTGGAAGAAGGTAAAGCTCCAGAACACTTGCACTATATTGATGACATCATCGTATGGGGCGACACAGAGAAAGAAGTCCTTGAGAAAGGTGAGAGAATAATTTGTATTCTTTTGGATGCTGGTTTTGCCATAAAATGTAGTAAGGTCAAGGGACCTGCACAAGAGATCCAGTTTTTAGGAATGAAATGGCAGGATGGTCGGCGTCAGATCCCAATGGAGGTGATCAACAAAATTTCAGCTATGTCTCCACCTGCTAATAAGAAGGAGACACAGACTTTCTTGGGTGTTGTAGGTTTTTGGAGAATGCATATTCCTGCCTACAGCCAGATTGTGAGCCCTCTCTATCGAGTGACTCGTAAAAAGAACCAATTTGAGTGGAGACCAGAACAACAGCAAGCCTTTGAACAAATTAAGCGTGAGATAACTCATGCGGTGGCTCTTGGACCAGTTCGGACTGGATTAAATTTTAAAAATGTGCTCTACACTGCGGCCGGAGATAATGGTCCTACCTGGAGCCTCTGGCAGAAGGCACCAGGAGAAACCCGAGGTGGACCCTTAGGTTTTTGGAGTCGAGGATACAAAGGATCGGAGGCCAATTATACTCCAACTGAAAAGGAAATACTTGCAGCTTGTGAGGGAGTCCGAGCAGCTTCAGAAGTGATTGGTACTGAAGCACAGCTCCTCCTGGCACCTCGACTGCTGGTGCTGAGCTGGATGTTTAAAGGGAAGGTTCCCTCCACGCATCATGCAATCGATGTTACATGGAGTAAATGGATTGCACTGATCATGCAACGAGCTCGAATTGGGAGTCCCAGTCACCCAGGGATCTTAGAAGTGATTATGGACTGGCCAGTAAGTAAAGACTTTGGGATGTCCCCAGAGGAGGAGGAAGTAACACGTGCTGAAGAAGCACCACCGTATAATACCCTTTCAGAGACTGAAAAGCGGTATGCCCTGTTCACAGATGGATCCTGCCGTCTTGTAGGAAAACATCAAGGGTGGAAAGCTGCTGTGTGGAGTCCCGTATGACGAGTCACAGAAGCCACTGAAGGACAGGGTGAATCTAGTCAGTTTGCAGAAGTGAAAGCCATCCAGTTGGCCTTGGACATTGCTGAATGAGAAAAGTGGCCAATACTTTATACTGACTCATGGATGGTGGCAAATGCCCTGTGGGAGTGGCTAAAGCAATGGAAGAAAAACAACTGGCAACGCAGAGGTAAACCCATTTGGGCTGCCACACTGTGGCAAGACATTGCTGCTCAGCTAGAGAGCCTGACTGTGAGATTTCGTCATGTAGATGCTCATATGCCTAAAAGTCAAGCCACCGAGGAACATCGAAACAACCAATAAGCGGATCAGGCTGCTAAGATTCAAGTAGCTGAAGTGGATTTGGACTGGCAACATAAAGGTGAACTCTTCTTAGCAAAATGGGCCCACGATGCTTCAGGGCATCAAGGTAGGGATGCAACCTATAAATGGGCTCGTGATCGAGGGGTGGACTTAACTATGGACACTATTTCACAGGTTATTCATGAATGTGAAACTTGCGCCGAAATCAAACAAGCTAAAAGGTTAAAGCCTGTATGGTATGGGGGGCGATGGTGAAAGTATAAGTATGGAGAGGCTTGGCAGATTGATTATATTACACTTCCACAAACTTGTCAGGGTAAGTGGTATGTACTTACAATGGTAGAAGCAACCACCGGATGGTTGGAAGCATATGCTGTACCCCATGCTACAGCCCGAAATACGATCTTGGGCCTTGAAAAGCAAGTCCTTTGGTGACATGGTACGCCAGAAAGAATTGAATCCGACAATGGTACTCATTTCAAAAAGAGTCTTATAGACAACTGGGCCAAAGAACATGGTATTGAGTGGGTATATCACATTCCATATCATGCACCAGCTTCTGGGAAAATTGAAAGGTACAATGGTTTGTTAAAAACTGCACTAAAAGCACTGGATGGTGGAACCCTTAAAAATTGGGATTCATATTTAGCAAAAGCCACTTGGTTGGTCAACACTAGAGGATCAACTAATCGAGCCGGGCCTGCACAATCAGAAATTCTACATACTGTAGAAGGAGATAAAGTCCCTGTAGTACACATGAAAAATATGTTAGGAAAGGCAGTTTGGGTCACTCCTACCTCAGCCAAAGGCAAGCCCATTCGTGGGATTGTTTTTGCCCAAGGTCCTGGTAGCACCTGGTGGGTGACGCTTAAAGATGGAGAAGTTCGATGTGTACCTCAAGGGGATTTGATTTTAGGTGAAAACAGTCAAGACTGAACTGCATGATGTTAATTGCCATACTAACAGTGTCTAATAAGTGTCTTTCAGATCAAGACAGTGGTGATGGAACCAGAGCTAGTTTCTCTGAGCGGCGCCTGACAACTTCTTCGAAGTTGATGTCTTTAACCCACAAACAGTGGTCATGAGATGTACTAGATGTGTGATAAGTGAACTTAAATGAGCTTTTCCAAAGGATGGTCCATGGACTAAGAGACTGATGAGCTACACCTGCATCTATATATGTATGATAGATTGTATTAATTAGATTGTAACGATGAGGTTTAGATATGCCGTGAATGGTATGTTACAAGGGGTGGAATGTCCTGGGTCATTGGGTGGGGGCAACGAGAGGAGGTGGTCTGAGTCAGGTGACCACAAATTGACCAATGGGAGTATTCCATCCCATTCACGACTTCCTGGATTTAAAAGGGGGACCCGAGGGACTCTCTCTTTCTTCTGCTGGGTCTCCTGCTGCTTTGCTTCGTCTCTGCGTTTTTCTGCTGTCCCTGCAAGCTGAGGCCTCGTGACAAACTGAATCTAGTTCTGGTTGGCTGAAGGATCTGGAGCAGCTGCTGGGAATTGCAAGACTGGTTCTATAATATTTGTTCTGCTTTATTTTTCTCTATGTTTATTTAGTAGCGTTAGTAAAACGTTTTCAAATTTTCCAGCTTTCTTCTCTCTGTTCTTCTTTTCCTTTCCTCTCAAAATCGCCTGTCTTTAGTGAAAAAAGGGGAGGAGAGGGGGGCGGAAAACGGGATGGGGGAAGAGGGTTAAGGAAAATACATCTGCCGCGGTTTATGATTGTCTCCCCGCGATCAAACTACGACAACCAAAATACAACTTGCTGTAATTTATTTTTTATCTTGATTATTTCAATTTTTTACAAAAGAAAATGTGTGTTTAATTAAATTTAAAATCCAATTGAAAGGTTTTTGTTTGTATTCCTATGCATCATGTTTATTTCAAGCTCTTAATTAGGAACGTTAACAATGATGTACACACAATTATTTATGTTCCACTATCTTCACTTTTCCACTCTAAAACCATCCAGTGCAACATTTTCAATTGAATGTAAATAATAGAAATCCACAGAGTCAAACATTAATTCAACTATTTATAATATAAAGAAAACAGTCTAAATGTACTGAAATGCATATACAGTTGTGTTACAGCAATGAATTAACCCTATTTTCTCCAAGAATATGGCATCTGGATCAAAAGAAACAAATGTAGGTAAGAAAAATGTTCAAAATTAAAGACACCTTGTAAACCCATATTGTATCTGAGCACCAGTCTGTCTATAAGCGTGGAGATGGGTAACACTGGAGAACTTCAGGTTTGAGCCCTGCTGTTCACTATAAAGTCTTGCCATCTGCTCTGCAAATATTGGAATGAAGTAAGACTCTTCTTGGATGTACAGAGACGCAGCCGACTCTGTGCGGGAGAAGCACAGAGAAATGTGGCACAACTCTGTGACATGATATGTGCCAAAGCAATCCTCACCCCACTGAAAATCAAGCCACAGATTTGATGGTTGGAACAACTTGAGAGCAGCATAAAGGTTTTATCGGCTCACTTCTACACATTGGAGTTTTCTAATATTTTGAAATGCTGTGAACCACTTAAATATCTTCAGCTTTTAGACAGAATACGTTTTATCTTCAGCCACTTCAGAAATGAATTTATTTCTATGTGCTTTGAAAAAGAAGAATCAGAAGAGTATGTTTCTCTGTGAAGAAATGAGTTATTTTCCTTTACATATCTTAGCAATAGTGCAGGTGAATAATCAGCTAAGCCTTGAGTCCTGGTCCTGACCAATATTAAAATAAAGTCTGGGTTTCCTGGCAAAGCCAATGTTCTTTTGATCAACCCTCCAGTGACATAATGATTTAGATATCCCTCTTGCCTTCACATCATGGATTATGTACCTTGATTACAACACGATCCCAACACCAGGCTTCTTTAGAACGAGAGCGCTCTCTTACAGCCATTGTAGCACCTTTGGAAGGACACAACTTTATTTCCAAAAACTGCTCTATAGCATGCTGTAACCTACACACACTTAACAAAGTAGGAGTCCTTATCTGACTGTTCTCTAGTGTTCCTTGCCCCAGAGGCTGAGGGGAGCAGTGAAATCATGGACCAGGAACTGGAACTGAACCTGTAAATGTAGCTGTATCACACTCCCAGGGCAGTTCCAGAATTTGTCTGAATGTGTATATTTGGCACATTATGATAAAGGGAGTCACTTCTTCCCAGACTCCAAAGCTGATTCACACTGGCACATGGGCATACTTGCTTCATCTTCCACACTGCTTGTAGGTATTCTACAGCCTATTCCAAAATCACTAGAGCTTACCAAGACCCAGGATGAGTACAGACCATTCATAGAGAGGGGGAAAATAATTTCTGATCTGTAAGTCCCTAAATGGAGAAACCACTGGTACTGGGTAATCATTTTCAGGTTTCTGAGGGCACCAATAGACCATAATGGTCCAGTATGCTTGTCTCTCGCCTTGTCTCTTAGATGTATCTCAGACAGATGCTGGAGGTAGCTTGTTTCCCAGGTAGACACCTCGTATGTGGACTGTAGCTTGTCTTCAGTCCTACATCAGGCTGCATCTCCTGAGTGGACTCTGGAGCCATGTTGTAGCCTCGTTCTAAGGCTATGTTTCTATGGGCCTATCACCACTTGCTCCTGACTGAACCCCTTTAGAAGGACTCCATCACTTGCTCTGTCTGTGTCCATTCCCAGCTCAGCCCATTGCATTCAAACCCAGTCAGACTGTGCTCCTTTTTTGAAGACACTGTCTGGGCTGGGGTCTTGCTCAGCTTTCCATTCATTTGGAAGAACTCCACTCTTGTTATTCCCTGACAACCCCTGGCATCATGACTCTATGACAGACTAAGAAAAATGGGGAGAGCTTATCATCCTGTGACACTCAAGAGTGGCCATCCAAAAGAGCAATGGCCTTTATGGAGAGCTTTTGACCTTAAAAAACAAGAACTTCAGCAAAGAACATCACAGTCTTTTAAGTCTTTTCATTAGCCATCCTACCACCCTGTCCTTGTTCTCAGCTAAATGATCTAGATAGGACTCATCAAATCTTCTATCAAAGTGAGTTTCAAAAATACCAATGGTTTACAAAATTTCTTGAGTGCTCTAGGCTTCTGTCTGCTTAATTCCTTTATGACAATACATCAAAAGTCATGCATTTCATGTTTTCTCAAATCTGACCAGCTAAAGCGTGCTTTGGAGACTAAGGCAAGAAGACTTTTGTAAACTTATATTTCTGGTGAATACACATAACTCCAAAACTCTTTTGCTTCTGGATATGAGGAGGAAAGCTGCTAAATTTCTTTCCCAAACTATCTCCCAGCTATAGTCAGCAAAAAATAGCTATAAAAGGTAGCCATTTTATGTTTCCATATTCCATAATGGTAGTACTTTTTTTCTTGCAGTTAATAGGAAAATATGGCAGGTAAGTTAATTGAGAGCATGGTTAGAGACACAGCTGGTACTAGGGATGAAGAGTCATAAAATGTGATATAGTATTAATAATCATTGTATCTTATGTTTACTGAAGAGTAAATGTCTTAATTTTTTATACATGTGCAATAGCTGATGTTGCCCTGAGCTGTGATATGAGCATTAGGTAGTCTTGGTACTTACCCGATAATTACTAAATCAGATGCATTGTCATAGCAAGGAACTGGAGAGAGGACATTTAGTGAGAGAAAGAGAGGAAAAGGTATGTCTTATCTTTGAAAACAAGAAGTGGAAGTAATAAGGAACCTGGAGCTGTTTCTCATCAGAGCTTTGGATTGAAATGGGATGTTCCTCTGACCACGGCTGTATGCAGAGCCCCTTCCATAGAAAAGTTTCACCATGAGCAATCCACCTGACTAGCACACCAGCACATGTGGACCTTTGTTACCTCAAGGAATAAGAAATTTAGGTATCTTGGCTATGGGCAGACTTTCCAAAGAGGGAATCTTTATAAGGATTAAATTACAGTGTGGGAAAAAAAGGAAAAAAAAAAAGGCAAGGAAAAAAAAAAGCTATTACTTAATGGGACATGTATTGCTAAATGTGGGAAGGCCCAGGAATGGGCAATCCAGAGGCTGCCTAGATCTCATGTGAGGGGGCAGGGTTACAGGACTCATTAAGGCTGGTGGTTTGCGCTTTGTCATATGCATATATAGCACTCCCAGCTGTACTCATGAAAACTCCAAGCATGTTCAAACATGAAGACAGTGCAGACTCACATGGAATTTAGCTTCAAAAGTACTTACAGAATGACACTAAATGACTGGAAATTGTGCATCTTAATGAAAGTTTTATACTTTAAGTTTGTAGAAGAGTCAGTTAAATGAAGGTGCACTGATCTTGGCAATTTAATTGCAGCAATATCATTGGCCAGAATAAAAATAATGGGTTTGGTTTTTCATTTTGTTTTGTACCTCCTTTAACTCTTGTAGTATCTGCTATGGCTAGAAAAATAAAACATAGGTATGTACTGAATAGCTCCAGTAAACTTCATCAATGAGTAACAGGGACTTACTGTCTTTCATGGCTGAAATAATTTTTTCTTCTGCTACTGTAATCAATCTGTTGGAATTATAGTTTCATTAGCATGACTATAGTTAAGTTCTGTCAGTTTTTCCATTTTATAAATACGTATATATTTATACACACACCTCTATTTTTACCAGGGTCTACAATTCAGCCAATAAAATTAACTTCAGATAGAAACTTAAATGGTGCACTTTTTTGTGTGTTTCTTCTTGTTGTTCTTGAAATTTCATCCTGCCAAGCTTGCTCTCAGACATTCTGGACATTTTTAACATGAAGAAACCAGCCTTTAAAATTAAGTAAATAACTCATTTTTCTCATGCTCTTCAAGTGATTGTGTCATTCCAACTTAGTTTTAAGTTAATTAACAGCAAGTCATTTTTAATGAGAAAGTATTTTCTCATTCTAATTAAAAACTTGGTAACAAAAAGTAAATACAGTTCAAGCAATCAACACATTATTTCATTTTGAAAAGTTCATCATGATTATTAGTGAATCAGATCGATGCTTGTGGGTAGCAGTGACATTAACAGAACAGAGATATCATTACAGTAGCACAGAGTATAACAAAATCCCTTTTGGAAGAACTTTGAAATAGATTTTGTGGTCCACTGCATCGGAATTAAAAAAAAAAAAGAAAAGAAAAGAAAAGAAGTGCATGCTTGGAATCAGTGTTGTTTGCTAGTGATGTCAATCATCACAGTCAGTGAAAGTACAAGTGTTCTCACACTTCAGTCTGACACAATATCAAACAGCCTAGGCAAAGTCAGTTGCTGAATTAGAATTGCATATAATGGAGTCCAAAAAGGGAGTTCCTTCTTAAATTTGAGGTAAAAATAAAGCTGATAAGAAAAATGTCATTTTTCTATTTGGACGCCAGGAAAACTGTTGAGAAAATGTTATATTCAGCACTTCTCTGACATACATTATCAAAGGTGACAACCTCAACAGCTGTAGGTGGAATGTAATTAGGCTTTATTATCCTGATTTTCCAGATGGCAATCTGACACATATAGCAATCAGAACCTACACAATGCAAAAAGATTATAACAGATTATATATATTCTGGGATAAAAGAACTAGCACTGACTTTAATAAACATTTGTATCTCACAGTGAACAACAAAAAAAGACCTTTCAGTTTTCACAGCCCTCAACCCTACACTAAATCCGCCAGTAGTTTAAACTGCCATTCAGACAAGACTTCTCTGTCAGCTGCAACCAAACTAGACTGTTAAAGGCACTTCAGACAGGTTTTATGTGTTATAGCATAAACGAGGTGATCAACAGGGGTTCCCTCTGGGGTCTGGGTATCCCACATAGCTGGATTCCTAAGGAGTGAATAATTGCAAGTTCCTTTCTGTCTGGTGGATCTAGGTGTGAGAAAAGGCAACTGAAGCGCTTTGTGATTCAGTTAGTGTGGGCAGATGTGTTCTGTAACTTGAATGTGCCAATTAAAGAAACCTCTGAAAAGGAGGAGGGGGTGTCTAGCTCAATTTTTTAATGAAAGAAGGTGCTAGAGGGAAGATAGCAAGGCTTAACTATAGAGCACATAGAAGTTGTACTGGACAGTTATATACAGTGGGATTTTGTTTTGAACAGAGTTTACTCATCTTTTTAAAAATCTCAAACCCATTTTTAGTTTTGGAAGATACAGCTATAATTATTAACATCTAACTGTGACATTTTGAAGGTGGAATGGGAAACACAAAAATTTAAAAACATTTGGAGATATTATTTCTTAGAATTTCATTACTTAGAGTTGTGTGCATCTACCCATATTTTCCTGCTTGTCCAAAACTACTTATGTTCTTTAGTGTCTTCACAAGAAAAAAGAAAAAGAAATAAATGGAAGAATAAAAGCTAAATATGGTATATGGAAAATACTCCTGGGAAACTGCAAAAGACACAAAATATCAGAGATATTGCTCAAAAGTTTATTTCTACATTCTTCTAACATGCAGTTTCTCTAGGTTTTGGATGAGTTTTGGTTGCTGGTTTTTAGTTTTTCTGAGGAAAAGTTTCCCAGTGGATTATACAATATTTTGTGGACAGTTACTGGTTTTTGCTCTGTTTCACCCCAGAATAAACATCTGGGCCTGAGCTGTCATCAGAAAGTGTTGCATCCGTTAAAAAAACACATTTCAAACTCTCTAGTAAATATATGCTTGCACAGTTCCTCTTTAAAGTTACACAGTCCCCAGAAATAGTATGTCTCATATAAATAAAGCATAATAATAGGATGTCTGCATTCACTGCTGAAATGCAGCCACCTTTAGATGGAAGAGATATACTGTTCAACAGCACACAGCAGTGCTGTTATTGTCAGCTGGAATTCAAGGTAGGCTGAATGTAATTTGCTTGGGTTGAAATTTGGCAGACACACTGCAGACCATATTATGCCTTTTGTTTTGTAAGAGCCATATTATGAAGAGCACCTAAAGACAACATTAGCACTTCTTTCTTCTTGTTGCTACAAAAAATAATGGTACCGAAGTATTCTTATTCATAGCATAAACTGCCAAAGATGAGCCAAACCGTGCTTCTGGCTGTAGCAGGTACTCTCTGTTCTGCTGTTCTTAGTAGAGCTTTGCATCAGTTTAGCAAATCCACCCTCATAAGACTCCAGCTGCCTCCTACACCTTTGCAGACTAATAACAACTACTTTATACTCTAGACTCTGTCTTGTCAGATGCAAATCTCTTTACATAAACCAAAGAAGACTTAATAAGAGCAAATAAACTGAAGATTTTTTACCAGAATAGTAGTTGTTGGCTGGCACAAACTCTTCCGAGGCGCTCCAGTACATACACTCTCCCTGTTACCATGGCTCATTTTCTTTGGCTTGTGCCATTTCCCAGAGAACCCTTTTCTTCTGCAGAAATTCCTACATTACTAGCACTCAGTCATAACACTTACGGGAAGAAACACTTTGTTCTCATTGAATTATACTCGAGAAAGTTTTGAGAACCTGAGCTGTGTTTAATATCAGTTGTCTTATATAAGGTTTACCTAACAATGTCTGGTTGATATAGGCAGCACTAATGAAGAAAAAAGTTTAATATTCTGTTTTAAGAACATATCTAAAAATTTCCTTTCCTTCTAGATTTACTTGAGCCTCTACTAGGCGTTTAACCTGAATGATATTAATTAACTTTCCTACACCTTGACTAGTAAGCCTGCATGTTTGCAGAGGCAGACTTATGCAGTTTCTATTGCAAAGTTTTCAGAGTGCACTTACCATTTGGAGCTCTCCAAGCAGGAGGTCTAATTCACTAAATCCAAGGCTTTTCCTCTTTTGCTCCCAAAGTTCAATGCTCCCCTCCATTTTCCTAATTTGCCTTCATACCTCTCCAGTGTCAGGTTGGCCCTTGTCTAAGTTACCAAGTTGAATGTTTGGTGCTGACGTGGCCTTTACAATTCAGAAAAATTATATACCAAGTTTTCCTTCAGGCTCAACATCCCACTCAGTGATGCTGTGATGAATGTCAAATCTGAACAGGCTTTGGTTATTTTGGGTTTCTCATGAAGATTTCAATTGATAACAAATACATGTTTTCACTCAGCCATACTCATCATCTCTTAAACTGGCACTTGTTGTCTGAAAGACCATTGCTTTGTACGCTAAAGTAAGGAAAAAAATACTTCTAAAATACTTCTAAATCTCTCTTCTCCCCTACTCAACTTATGCCTGAATTCAATTTCTCTCATCTCAGAACAAAACAGCTTTGCTTTGAATCATAGAATGTCCTAAGCTGGAATGGACCCGCAAGGGTCATCAAGTCCAACTCCTGTCCCTGCACAGGACAATCCCAAAATTCACACCATGTGTCTAAGGGTGTTGTCCAAATGCTTCTTGAATACTGTCAGGCTTGGTGCTGTGACTACCTCCCTGCAGAGCCTGTCCAAGTGCTTTACCAGTTATTGTAGTGTGTTTCTTATTTCTTATATCCATGTGTAAATTATCTTCTACAGTATTAGTTGAATTTAAATTTCAAAATTTTAGTAAACTCACATGTGGAAAGACATGTAAAAACATATTTCTTCTTAGGAATGTTTAGAAATACACTGTTAGATATCTCTTTCTGTGTATGACTATTGTGATGTCATCACTGACAGGATCAACTCGAACCAGAGTTCTGCAGTCTGGAGCTACCCTGGACAGAATCTGGAAATTCTTTAAGAATTCAATATTTTATGGAAAATGTAGATAAATAAAGAAGTT
This sequence comes from Caloenas nicobarica, assembly GCF_036013445.1. NCBI lineage: Eukaryota > Metazoa > Chordata > Aves > Columbiformes > Columbidae > Caloenas > Caloenas nicobarica. Next base: position 111,854,859 of record NC_088245.1, read on the forward strand.
TTAGAGAGACATTGAAGCTTTCAGTAGCTTTTGTGGTTCAAATGGAAGTTTATATAATTTTAGATTTAATTTTGGATTTCAAACCTTTGTCTTTCTGGGTTTTTAGGTTGGTATTATTTTTGTTGGTTTGCACTTTGGTTTTTTGTTTGTTTTTAATGGATTAGTTTTAAATATGTTTCCATATGTGGACATAAAATTTCATTAACATTTGGTAAACACTCATTAATTAATTAAGCTAGGGGAAAAAAATTACCTCACTTTTTATTAATTAATACCTCTCACTCTAGTCTCTTACTCAAGTTCGGGTTGATCATCCTGAAAGTTTGTCTGTTATATTCTCGGACTAATCTTGCAAGCACAATTATGACTCCTATTGTGTCATCATTTTACATCCTTTATATACTAGTGGTAATAAATTTATATTCATTCTTTTATATTTCCATTCATCTTCTCTTTTTCACTTTGTCTCTGCAGTTTCCAGCTGACTTAATTCAGGACCCGAAGTACATCACAAATTAAACTACTTAACATCAAAAAATACCATTGTTTACTCTGTGATGGCCCTGGAGCAACGTAGCTAATCAAACACTTGATTAAGCCTGATTCAAAGTAACAGTATTCTGCAGTTTCTGGATGCAGAATGCAATGTCTATCTCTTATGTTCTTTGCTTAAAGGATTGTCTTTAGTTTTAGTTGAAATTCTGTTGCTTTTATGCATTTAAGGTGCCCACCACAGTTACTGTTCAAAAAGAAACATAAAGAAAACAATGAATATTACGTTTTTGTTAAGAAATGTTGCATTTACAGTATGAATAGCAAAATGTTCTATCAAAATTTCTTGCTTTCATTGGTTTGATGACTCAGTAGAATTAAAAGTATTAATCAATAAAATCCAACACTTTCTTTAAGGATATTACCTTTTTTCTTCTGACACATGCATAAATTAAGACTGTGAGGATATATGAATACTAAAAGATATCTATTTATGTAGGAAGAAGTAATTTATATAATAATTCCTATTAAAGAGTTGCTAAAATATATAAGTCCACTATTAAGGATACTGTTGAAAGAATCTAGATTTTGGTTTATTTTCCTTGGGATTAGGAAGAGCCTTTGGAAGTTTCTTCAAATATTCTTATGAAAAGAAATTGACAGATAACATGACTGATGTCAATGATCATGTCAATAGTTAATTGTGATGAAGTACCTAAATCTGTAAGTGATATGTTAGATACATGAACCAGTGGGTAAAGATGGAGAGAGAAACTTGTACAGTGTTTTTCACTCCTTTATAATATCTTGAAAATCCAGAGCATTTATTTGAGGAGCTGAGTGGCCTCACCTTTCATTTGGAAAGCAGGATTTTCAGTGAGGAATGGCTACAATATTCAGTCATGGAGTCCTTGAAACACTCCTCTTAGTACTGTGCATTGAACATTTTGTGCATTGTGCATTGAACAAATCTTCACTCCTCTTTTTCTGTGATCCCTTTTCTGTTAGGATTCTCCACACTGAGTTCTATTTTTTCAAAAGCAACCTTTATCTTTCTGTCCATTTCTAGCCACACATTAAGAGAATATATTTATTGGGTGTGAACCAAGGTCTATGGACACCACTCTTCACCAATCATGTTCATACTGCTCTGTGAGGTCTTTGTAATGTCTGCTATGAACTGGAAAATGAATTGCAGCTATTCTATGACATCCAAAAAGATACAGGTGAAAGTACATGTGTATTACCACAACAGAGATATTTAGATTAATTTCCATTACATTTTAAAAATAAAAAGCATCATAGTGATACAATATTTAGCAAAGATACTTTAAACTTCTGGACTGCAATAGAAAAACAGGTGCTGCATCTCCATTAGTGTTCATGGATCTGTAAAATAATGAAGTATGAGTTAGAATGGCTATGTATTGCTTAAACATGAAAGAGTTAAGCTAACAACTCACTGGTTTTATATACAAGCATTAAGGACAATGTGCTCAAATTAATGGGACATGAGCTTAATGCCACTAAGGACCTATAGAAATTTTTAGCCCTTACACAGAGAAAAAGACAAGGCAGGGATATGTTTTCGTGAGAGTTCTGGGAATCCAATGTAAGAATTTCCAAATTATGATATTTCATACTAATAGGAAAATTAATAGTGAATATTGAGAGAAGATTTGTGTTTGCGTTGGAGCAGCTAATTAAGCAATTAGAGCTGAGCCATTAAAAATTGGCATAACACTAACCTCAGAGGAACAGCATCCCGAATCTCAGAACGAAAGAGCAAAAACCACAGGGCCTTTAAGAAGAACTTTTAATGATCTCTTTGGATATCATCAGATTAGGTCTGTCTTCATACTTCCTCTGTTAACTGGTATTACTGAGTACATCAATGATCCAACCAACAAACAGTCTAAATTCCAAAATCCCACTCATGTATGCTGTCAATATAATTTAATAAAATACATACTGCTGAGAATTAATTCACTTTATATTATAATTGCAAAAACATTATGAATGCTTGAATTTTCTCCTGGTTTCTTTTTTGTTTTGTTGTTCTCTGTGGGGTTTTTTGTTCATTTGTTTGTTTTGGTTTTCTGTTCGTTTGGGGTTTTTTGTGGGGTTTTTTTGTTTGGTTTTTGTTTTTGTTTTTGTTTTTTTTACTGTAGAGAAGTTTTTCATCACTGGAAGTAAACGTCTCTAAGATTTTACCTGAAGCAGACACTTCAGCCAAGAGTGACTAGCTACCTAATACGTCTTAATACATTTGCACATTTTTTGACTCTGATACTGGGATTCCTGTATGGATTTTGGTGCTTAGGATGATATTTAGCACCTTGCTTGAAACTGAAAATCGTTATTTTACAAAAGTAAGACCAATAAAGAGATTATTTACACTGTTCCAACCCACATAATCTTTCTGTATTGAGATATTCCATTTTCTTCTGGGTGGAGCATTCTGTCTTTTCCAGTGAAACCTCAGCCGGGTGTACCATGTCAGGAAGTAGAAAAGGTTGGTTGCCCCACATGAGAAGGGGAGCCAGGAGCCAAGCAAGACAACAAGCAGGAAACTCACAGGCTCAAAGTGCCTGCAAGGGAAGGAGAGCAGGTTGGTGATGGCAACCACGTGCAGCTTAGAGTCAAAACTGCCACGCAACTCCAGTATAATGAGGCCAGTCCAAAGGCAATCTGAGAAGTCAGCCAATGGATCTCGGTCCAAGCACACTGTGTTTCAGGTATCACTTTAACTCTATGTAAGACATCACAGTTATGACACCTTATTGATTTTCCTTTTGGAAATGTTATACAGAGGACATTAATCAGCCAGCTCCTGAAGTAAAATATTTACTTAGTGGTGGGTTGTGGAAAGTGAATACATAAATACATGAATAAATATTTTCTGTAAAACAATCAATAGCTTCCTTACATGTTTAATTTCTAGTCTTCATTATGAGTGAAAAAAATCTTTTTGATTCAGAACTCTTCTAATCCTTTTCCAATTATTTTAGAAACCTTAAACCCAGGACTGAAGACTACTTTTTTTGCCTACTTATCAAGACAATGCTCTCCAAGAGGATGTTTCTAATGATTGCTGCATTGTTTGTGAACTCGGACATATTCGTTTTCAAAAAATTGTATCCAATTTTCTGATAGCTCTGACTTGGCAAGGATTTTCAAAGTATCTGAATAAGGTGATTCTTAACTGCCTGTATTATGTTAAAAGATCTACTATGGAATAAAGTTCATGCATGCAATAATATCTCAAAGTAATCAACAATGATATTCAGAAGATATCACAGGTTATATATCATATCTAGAGCTAACTATTGTTAATGTATTCTAATCTATATTGAGAGAGATCCACTTTAAACTGAGCAGCAAGTACTCACCTAGCACCCACGTAGCAGAAACGGGTTCCTGCAGTGAGCATACTATGTATTGCATACATTTTAGTGCATAAAATCCTAATTTTTGTTGTTGTTGTTGAAACTCAGTCAGTCATTGTCTCAGGGTGAGTGTGATGGATATATAATGGCTGTATCAAGTATATAATGACTGCTTACAGGTGAAGATAACAATCACTTTAGCTGATTCTCAAAATGGAATTGAATGGCTATTATGCAGATTTATTTTTCCTCCAAAATGTAGGCTATTACTGTAAACAGTAATGACCACTTCTTTACCACTCTATTATCTATGTAAACTACTTAACATATACAGATCTGCTAAAAATGATAAATTAAATGGAGACCTGTGATTTTATAACTTTGAAGAATATCCTAATAAGTCCATTGAAAAACAAAATGTACACCTGATTTTTAAACCCCTGAAAATTTGAGGGGTTTAATAAAATCCCCAACAAGACTGGCATGTGAAAGTTGGAAAGGAAGGTTGGACAGGTGCTAGTAAACATCCAGAGATACCATGTTAACTAATTAGAGAACAAAAATTTATAACCAGAAGTTGAAATATGCTTTAGTCTACATATATTTGAAGAGAAGTTTTACTCAGATGCTGCTTGGAGTACAGGGCATGCTTTTCTTTGTTCCAGCTATAAAACTTAGAAGCATGCTTATCAGTTTAAAGCAGACATTTTTGGAGAGTACTAAATACACAGATGTTTCTGTTAGCTAAATTATTAGAGTTAAAATAAAACTAGTCTGTCAGTGTTTAATAAGAAAATATTTATTTAAAATTCATTACTTCAAATGCTACAAGTAAGAAGTAGTAAATCTTTATGGATGTTATGATATGGGTAGTTAAGCATGACTGCTACCATTTATGCCTAAAGTAATGTTGATAATGAAATTCAGTGACTCGACATGGGCCACTCCAAAAGAATCAGTATTGGAGCTGATGAGATTACAAATAAGTTCGCTTGGCTTTGTTCATCCTTCAGTGACACATCTGTGCTTCCATGTTCATTTTTGTTGTTGTTTTCTTTTTTTTACCCATGTGTAGCTGAAAGCGTGACTTTCAATATAGCTGCTGATTGGCATGCAGTGTTCTATATCCAAATATCCCCTTCAATTAAGAGAGAACTGTAATACCTCTGAATGATAGCACTACTACAGAGACACTGCATTTTCCTTTTGTTGTAGTCTAGGTCTGAGTTCTACAAACCCAGTCTTTCTGTCATAAGAAACTATTAAGTCCCAGAAAGGTTTGTTATTCTTTAGTGGTTAATAGGTGTTGCATGTGATCATGGCCAAAGGGAAAGAGCTTTCACAACTCTTTACTAAACCCTCGGAATCCTTAATTTTCAAAAATACACAGAATCAAAATACAGTTTCCTTGGGCAAACATTCATTTGGTTTCGAAGGGACTTCTGTAAGAATACAGTGTAGAAGCATGTTCTGAAAAGAAAAAAAAATCCTTTCCTTGCATTGGTTTATTTCATAAAGCCTGAGAACACAGAAGACCTCATAAATGCCTTGCTGTTCTTCACTGAAACAAATAAGTTGCAACTGATGTTACAAATACTAGTGGAGCTCACAAAAGTAAAATAACATTGAAGAATCATAAATATTCCATCCATCCAAGGATGGATATTTCTAGAATCATGCTGATTGGGGATTGCCTCATCATAAATCAAAATAGTTCCTATTGGAACATTGCCCAGACTTACCTAACTATATTAACTCCAAGTAAATATTGCTGCATAAATTTCAAGGCAAAATGAGCAATGGTAGATTAGACAGGCCTCTAAAATATGTAAAGAAGTGTTTCCACCCCACCGAAGCTGACTTAAGGGAGAAAATTAGATATTAGGATGCAACAAAAATAGCACTAAAAATGTTTATTTTCAGAAATAAAAATTTGGTTAAAAGCAATAACTTCTGGGATTTATGTCACAAAAAGAAGTTAGTTCGTATCATTTTGCCAAAAGTGGACATTGCAATGAATCTTCCAAAAGCTGCAAATGAAATTTAAAATATTAGGAAAATTTTGGAATTGAATATCTTCTTTTAAAGTAACTTATATATTATTGGAAGATAACAAAAATAATATAGAGTAAATCTTGATGACAGTTGTGATTTTTTGGTGTTAAGTCTGATTGAATGTATCATTCAATTGTAAAGGTACTCAGGATAGAACATAGGGCCAAAATCATCACTCTGATCCTTCTAATAATGGAAATCTTTCACATCAATTATTTCACAGGGTTTTCCTCAGATGATGTTTAATGTAGTTTTAGTTATAATAAAACCGGTATCCTAACTATACTTTATCTCTGTTCCACTCTATATCCAGGTCTGATATAGATATAGAAAAATAAGTTACTCCATCTTCAGCTACTGCCATTGATGGAAAACTACATTTGTTGACTCAGATGCAGGAATACAAATCTAACCTTTTTAACACATTTTATTTTAGCAGGGATTTTAACATAAATTCTCCTGTTTCTCACTTATATCAAAAATGCATAATTTCATAAAAAAACTGAATAACAACAGTAAAGAGAGAACAATTTTGTTCCCTTCATCTTAGCTATGTTTGGTTTTCACTTTTTTTTCATAGTTATGTGTGAAGGTCTAAGCACTAACAAGAAACAAAACCAAATGTTTCTACTTTTTATGTGAAGAGCTTGCATACCTAATTTTTATTCTCTTTAGGTATGCATCAGTATGAAAGGCAGAAACTTCTTTCAACCATTACAAACTTAAATAAAGCACTAGATCTATTTTTTAATATATAGCACATTGCACACCTATTGCAAATATGGCAAATTATTAACTTAAATTGATTTATTGAATATAGTATTCTGAAGTTTAGGAAGTACTGATATTATTGTTTATATGGTTGATTTATTACTCATATTATATCATACATTTCCATAATACAGAGATTGAATCTTCAGCACCCTGATCTAAAATAGAAAGGACACATCAAAAGAAGATAACATGCTGTATAACTATTCATGTGTGTGAAGAAAAATTATTTGTGAAAGTATGTCTTCATCAGAAAGGAGACTGTTCCAAGGATAGAAGCAAAATGGTTTTTAGAGCATAAACGAAGTTCTGAATCTGAAAGCTGAAAACTAGCAGAAAACTCCAGTGAATTAGCAAAAGTAGAAGATGTGGGGAAAGCATAATATGCAGGGGAAACAAATGCAAAAAAAGTGGAGTGACAGTTTTACGTCCTTGATGATCAACAACCTGGAAATATGCAAGGTAAGAAACAAATTAAATGGACAATGTGTCAGAGACTGAAAAGGATAATGGCTCAAACATTGTGGCAAAAACAGTTCATCCAGGTGCAGGAGATGGGACATTCACTGTAAGGTGAATTGCAATTTACATGTCAACAACAAGCTAAGGAGCCACAGACAAAGGTCGGCTGGCTGATACAGGAGGTGGGGGTCATATGTTGGAAAGCATGTAGCTCAGTCTTCTGATAGGCCCAGCAAGGCACCAAGGGAAAAGCTGAGACCTTTTAAGATGGCCTGAGACCCTTCAGGACTTTTCTATCTTTTGCAATCACCCCTCAGTAATGCCTGAACAAAAGACCAAAGATTATGCAAGCAGGCAATCCAGAGGACTATAAAGGCCCACCTTGTGCAAGCACTGGCAGTGCCCATGCGCCATCCTGAGGACCACTCCACCCACCAGTCTCACCGCAGGAACTGAACAAGACACCAGAGGATGCCGCAAATTGCTGGATCTGAGACTACAAAACCCATCATACATAAAGCGGAGCCATAAGGCTGGTGAAATCTTTCTCTCTCTCTCTTTTTTTGCTTTCCTATACTTCTATTCTTTTGCTTTCCTTTTTATAAGTAAATAGTAACATAAGATTTACAACCCCACATGTGCCACAAACTTTTTATGTTTACCAGTTGAACCTACAATAACATAAATCCTTCTGCCACCAAATCATTTGCCAGTTGGGCCAAGCTGCAAAAATAAAAACCTTTTGTTTACAGACCTTCAGTACCGTGTGTACTGTTTTCCAACCAAGGGGACCCACGAGCCTGAGTCACATCACACCTCCACTCATACCTCTGAGCAGGACATGACACAATGCGGGAGTGACATAAATAGCAATCATGAATGACAAAATCTCTTCAAAAGAGGAAAACAAATGATTAATGTGGAAACTGAATGTACAGTTGTATTCTCTTTTATCGTCTCTCAAACAAAAGCCATTCTTCGGGAGAGACACCTCAGGTATCCTTTAGCCTAGCTATAAGCTACGGTATTTCTAGCCAACTTATTGGTAGTCAAAAATTGTATGGACAAACCACAAAGAAGTAAATCCACTGTACTGCCAGACGCTATTAATAACAGCCACTACTTGTGCACTGTATTTTGTCATATACCCACAGGTCATTGAAACAAGAGCTTTCATTGAAACCTGAACATTCCAGTCATGTTCAAGAATATTCAAGTATTTTATTGTTGCTGAAGCATTTGCCAAAACCCCCACATTCCAACCATAGCACTTCCATTTTAAGTAGTCTTGACTAAGACTACTTATAATATATTCTGCAGGACATAGAAAAGTGTTTTGTTGCTCTCAGAGAATAGGACTGTGCATACAAGCACAGCAAATGAGGCCTTTTTTTCTGACTAGTAGCCCTGTTTGGTTTTGTCAAAAGCTTTACATGGTTAATTGTCTCATCACCAGCCATGCCAATGGCCAGGAGCACAAACCGATGAAAAGAACTTATTTCATCCATCAAGCAGTGCATGCCAGTGTATAGTAATATGATGCAGTAAGAAAAATGAAAAAAGTAAGTGGCTTGTCACTACAGAACAGGTTTACTGCCCTCAAAGCTAAGGAAGAGCTGAATATGCTTTCAAGTGAGGCATCTGGGCCAACTGACCCTGACCCATGCAAGACCAGCAGGAAGAATTGGTGACTGATGGTAGTGGGTGACTCCCTGCTGCAACGGACAGAGCGATCCATCTACCAGCTTGACCTGTTGTCTAAAGAAGCTTCCTGCTTCCCAAGGTGCTGTGGAGAGACTGCTGAAGTGTGTTCAGTCCTCTGACTATTACCCTCAGATGTTCTTCCCTGTAGTCAACAAGGCAAACTTGAGCGCATCAATGGCAACTATAGACCCTTGGAGGCCCAGGTGGTGTTTTCAAGTCTGTCTGCTGGTGAGGCTAAAAGGTGGAAAGAGGCAGGGGCAGATACTGCATGCCAAAAATTGGTTGCAGAGCTGAGGTCAGTCACAGAGTTTAGCTTCTGTGACCCTGGGCCTTCTTTAAGAATCAGCATCTGCTTGGGATAGACAGGATGCGCTTCACTGAGCAGGTCAAGAATATCCTTTGCCAGCAGGAATGCTGACATGGTAAGAAGAGCTTTAAATTAGGAACAAAAAGGTAGAGTAAAAATTACCAGCAGCCCTATGAGGGAGTGATGGGCAGGAGTGACAAGCAAAGGGCTGGCATGGTAATGAGCACAAAAGTGAACACCAAATAAACAAAAGAGGGCATAAGCATAGTAAACACGAGATTTGACCTGTGAGAAAGGAAGTGCCTTCAAGACATCATTATGAAGAAAAAAAAAACCAGAAACTTTATGTGAAAACAGCATGTTGGGGTGCCTCTCTGAAGTGCTAGTGCAGTAATGCACACAGTATGGGCAAAAAAGTTGAGGAACTAGTGATCTATGCACAGTGCAGGTCTATGATCATGTTGGGATCATGGAGACTGGTTGGGATGGCTTACATTACTGAAGTGCTGCAATGGACAGATACAGGAGCTTTAGGAAAGATAGGCTGGGAAGACGAGGAGGTGGAGTTGCCATTTACGTGAAAGATTACCTGGGATGCATGGAGCTCTGCCTATGGATGGGTGATGAGCCATCTGAGAGCTTATGGATGAGGATTAAAGAGCAAAACTGTATGGATGACATTGTAGCCAGTGTCTGCTGTAGACTGCCTGACCAGAAAGGACAAGACGATGAGGTCTTCTAAAACCAGATAGAAGTAGCCTCACATTCACAGATTCTTGTACTCATGGGACCATCAACCACCTCCTTATCTCCTGGAAAACAAAGCAGGGAATAACCTCCTCTCCAGGATGTTTCTCCAAAGATCAGCTTGAAAATGTCCGTTGGGATAAAGTAAAAGAAGCAATAAGGGTCCAAGAAAGGTACCTGACAGTTAAGAATTTCCTCCTCCAAGCTTGAGGGCAGTCCACCACAATGGGCAGGAAGTCAGGCAGAAATGCCAGGAGTCCTGCATGGATGAAGAAGGAGCTCCTGGAAAAACACAGGCATGAAAAATGACTATAGAGAAGGCAGAAGCATAAATAGGTAACCTGGGAGAAATACAGAGACACTGTCCAAGCATGAAGAGATGAATTTAGGAAAGTCAAAGCCCAGCTGGATCTCAACATGGCAAGGGTTGTCAGATAAAACAAGAAGGGCTTCTATAAGTTTGTAAGTGGCAAAAGAAATACTAGGGGAAATGTGGCCACATTGCTGAATGGGGCAGGGACTTCAGTGACACAGGATATGGATAAGGCTGAGATACTGAATTCCTTCTTCACCACACTCTTCAGTAGTATACTGGCCTTCAGCCTTCCCAGGCACCAGAGACCAAGGGGAAAGCCTAGAATAAGTAGGAGTTACTTCAGGATCAGATTACAAAATACTTAATCAAACTGGACATAGGTAAGTCCATAGCCCTGAGAGTATGCATCCATGAGTGCAGGGAGAGCTGGCTGATGTCATCACAAGGCCACTCTTGATCACAGAATCATAGAATAGTTTGGGTTGGAAGAGACCTTCAAAGGTCATATAGTCCAAGCCCCCTGTAATGAGCAGGGACATTTTTGACTAGATCAGGTTGCTCAGAGACCCATCCAGCCTGGCCTTGAAAGTTTCCAGGGATGGGGCATCTACCACCTCTCTGGGCAACTTGTTCCAGCATCTCACTATCTTCATCTTTGATCATGGTGACTGAAAGAAGTGACTGAAGACTGAAGGAAAGCAAATATGTCTCCTGTCTTCAGAAGGGACTAGAAGGAGGACCCAGAGAACTATGGGCCAATGAACCTCACCTCAGTCTCTAGGAAAGGTGATGGAGAACTAATCCTGGAAACAATTTCACGGCACATGCACAAGAAAGTCAGCAGGAGTAGTCATCATGGCTTCACCAAGGGGAAGTCATGCCTGACCAACCTGAGAACCTTCAACAATAAAATGCCTGGCTTGGTAGTTGTGGGGAGAGAAGTGGGTATTGTCAACCTAGACTTCAGTAAGGCTTTTGAGTCTGTCTCCTAGAAGATGCTCATAGACTACCTGTTGGTGTATGAGCTGGACAAGGAGAGAGTGAGGTGCATTGGAAATGAACAGCTGGGCCCCGAGGGTGGTGTTCAGAGACAGGAAGTCTAGTTGGAGGCCAGTAATTAGCAGTGTAGGCCAGAAGTCAATACTGAGTCCAATCTAGTCCAATATCTTCCTTAGTGATCTGGATGATGGGCCAAAGTGTACCTTCAGCAGGTTTGCTGCTGACAATAAACTAGGAAGAGTGGCTGATGTTTCAGAGTTATCTTGTTATCCAAAGAGACCTCCACAGGCTGGAGAAATGGGCTGTTAGGAACCTCATGCCATTCAACATGAGGAGATGCAGAGGCCCACAGCTGGGGAGAAAAAAACCCATGCACCAGTATGTGCTGGAGGCCATTGAGCTGGAAAGCAGCTTTGCACAAGAGGCCCTTGGGGTCCTGGTGAACAGCAGGTTGACTATGAGCCACTTATGTGCCCTTGTGGCAAGGAAGCCTAATGTTATCCTGGGCTGCGTTAGACAAAACATTGCCAGTAGGTGGAGGGAGGTGATTATTGCCCTCTACGCCTTACTCTGTGGTAAGGCCACAACTTACTGTTCTGGGCTCCTCAGTACAAGAGACATATCGAGGGACTGGAGCACCTGCCCTGTGACAAAAGGTTGAAAGAGCTGGGACTTTGGCCTAGAGATCTCATCAAAGTTTACAAATACCTCAAGGGAGGGTTTAAAGAGGACAGTGCCAGGATCTTTTCAGTGCCACTCTGTGACAGGACAAAAGGTGATGGGCTCAAACTGACACACAGGAGGTTCTGTCTGAACATAAAGAAACACTTTTTAACTGTGAGGTTGACCAAGCCCTAGCACAGGCAGCCTAGGGAGGTTGTGGAGATATCCTTGGAGATATTCAAAAGCCATTTGGCCACAGTTCTGGGCAACTTGCTGTTAGGATGCTCTGCTTGAACACAGGGTTGGAGAACATGACCTCTAGAAGATGTCTCCCAACCTTAGCCATTTTGTGACTCTGTAAACACATTTAGAGTGACAGATTATACAAGTTGTTACTTTACCTTTAAAAAAAAAAAAAAGAAAAAAATGCAAGCATAAATTCATCCAAAATAAAAAGCGGCTTTCTTCAAATATCAATAAAGTACTGTTAAGTATTAACCAGTAAATATATTTTATTCCTGAATATCACCTAGTCACATCTCCTTTTAACTCTCTTGACTGTTGTGTTTGGTACAATACATCAGAAAAACAGTAACTAGTACATTTTAGATGTATACTGATTTCTAAATATCATGTATCTTGATCTTTCAACTACAGCAATAGAGTCACAATATTATCATCATATAGTAATTGAGAAACAAGCCTATAGAAATGACTTATAGAATTCCACAGAACTATATACACCACTTTTTTCTGTCTTTGCCCTGTCAGCACTCAGTTTTCATGCTCCAGATAGCTCAAATCTAAATAAGAAGGTCCTTCAATGATCTTGAATGAGTGTCTTGCCAGACTCTCTCTTGACTGCTCTCTCTCTGCTAGTAACAGATAAGTACAAAGATAGTACACAGACAGGGAACATACCTATATTTCTGTTTCTTTGATCTAAACAAGAGATCTGTAGCTCTTTGGACCTTGTTCCTGCATATTTTGAGTTACAATATACTTCACTGTAGGCTGTATCCTTAGTGTAACACTTGTACATGTAGTATCCGATTGCCAAGTTTCTCTGCAGAATCCTCATTCAGATCCTTCCTTGTGATTCATACCTTTATATCCACAGCTACATTCTTGTAATCATCCAGGTTGGGCTCCAGTATTTCTGGGGACAAATGTCAGTGTTCAACTACTCTCAGACACTCTAAAGGTTACATTGTGGAGAACTATGGCAAAATGTGCCATTTATCCAGAACTCAGTGTAGACCCACAGATAAATCTGCACTGACGTATTTCCACCGCTTCTGTATGCAACCTCCCCCTAGTTTCCAGGTTTCAAAAGCAAAGTATTTGATAACTGCTACTTCCAAGAAATTTTGTCACAATTTCGCTCTTCAGTTAAGCTTTGCACTTAACAACTTTCGTTTAACTACGGTCTCAAAATTGTAACACATCTGTGCTGATTCAGCTTGTGAAAATGTTTTTTCAATGCTTGATGTGACTTATGCCTTCCCAGAGACAGCATCTCTCCCTTCTTTTTTTAAATCATAACTAAGATATTTTACTGTAAAAGAGAAGAGGCAGTGTCTTCTTTTCCCCCTTTCACTTCAGTCTGGCTATTTTTTTCACTCATTGTGTCTGTTTAGGGTGATAAGAAATTCATTTCATCATACCACAAGAATAGGTGCCTCTCTCTGTGTCTTGCTACTATTAATTTCTGTTAGAGACAGGGAAGTGGATTCTGTTGCCTAACTAAAGGCACCTGGTGCCAGTTTAGATGTCCTATGGAATCTCACCTGATCTTCATTTACTGCTCTAGAAAGGAGCAAGTCTTTTATAGGTCCTCAATGTCACAAACACCAGCTACATGAGTATGTCCCAGGTACTCTACCACTTCCAAAATACCACTTGACATGTGTATTTAGGCAACTAAATACCACCCAATGACTTATACTTGTGATGTGGTAGCAGATCCCATTCAATGGATTTACATTTATGGGACTTTTACAAAACGCCATTTCACATTCAGTTAAACAAAATTTAAAATTACAAGCCTTATTTCAGTGGTTTTACTGTGTAATTTAACAAAGCTTACAGATATGTACGTAACTCCCCAGAGTTTTTCAATCAGGATTTTTTATTACTTTCATGCTTTTTCTTTTATCTCAATGAATTGAGTGTGACGGTGGTTAGTGAGTGTACGTCTAAATCTGTACTTACTTGCAAAATGCTTGAACCTGAACTATCTAAACTTCTCTAAACCCCAGATTCAGTATTTACAATCTCATGTATAGTCCTAGTATCCTTCAGGGAAGTTCTTTTAGGAGAGTGAAAATGAACCTGGGAAATAGGCATATTCCCCTTCAGTCAATGAAAACAAAGCTATACTATTCTGCTATAGGCTGACATCTTTGACTCCGTCTTCAGTGATGACATGTATACAAAATCATTTCAGTATCACTAAAAATATTTCTACCTTTCGCTTGATTTTTTTAATTGCTGAAGTGACCTTCATGTAGCTGGTTTTACATACTTTAGCCACATAAGACGGTCTTTTCCACTAAAACCTCATTTGAGTTGGTTTTGAAGGCAGGTATTATGTTCTCTCAGCCGCTCATCCGGCACTCTCAATGTTTGAAACAGGAAAAGTTTTTTCTTGAAAATCATATTAATATACACAATAATTCATTCAATATTTCTCTTTACTGTATATTTTTCAAGCCTTTTGAGAGTTTGTTCAAAGACCTGTGTGCCCCCCAAATTTTTATATCATTTGTCATTTGAAACAAATTGCTTGATATTCAGTAGATTAATGAAATCTGGTTTTCTACGAACTTGTGTCCTTTGCTTCTCTGCCTGTTCACTTTCTATCCAAAACTATGACACTCAGCAGGAGACAACATATGCCAAGGCTAATCCAGACTACAAGTCCGCAGAGTGCTGCTGCCAAATGAAAGGCTGATGACTGACAAGGCACTGAAAATGAACTGATCTTGCACCTGTTGGTTGTCACCTTGTTTCATGGCTGAAGAGTTCTGTGCTAACTGTGAATCACAGATGCTTGTCAGTCTAAAACATCCATCAGCATATTTTTAATTAGATTAAATGGAAATTCTAGACCAAGCAAAACATGACCTTTATTAGTTGCATCTTTCAGTTGCAGATCTTATTTCTAGGCCTAAAAAATTTTGGAAGTGTCAACTTTTTTCAAACCTTAGCAGATATTGCTGCCAAGGCATTCACAGTATTTCTAACCACCCCCACCCAGCTTTGTGTCATCCAAACGTTGCAGGCTTGTCCTGTGACTCAAGTGACGAAAGTCCAATTACTGTATTTCCACAATAAGTCACAATTATAGAAACCACAATTATAGCTAGATTTAAAGGCTGCGAAAGTTGTTATTTAGCATTTTAGATAAGATCATGTCAATCAAGAACTGGCTTAGGTGAGATTTCTTCCATGTAGAACACATAAATCTTCATAAGGAAGGAAGGGAGGGAGGGAGGGAGGGAGGAAGGAAGGAAGGAAGGAAGGAAGGAAGGAAGGAAGGAAGGAAGGAAGGAAGGAAGGTAATAATTTCTCAAAACAGGCAGCTGTTTAAATCTTTCAGATGTGGAAATCTGTTTCTTAATTGTAGTGAGAACTGTTCTTATTAGAGCTATATATTTGTCTACCTGCTGTAATGTGCCTAGTGGCTCAAGAACAAACTATCCACACTCGCACGATTTGGGGCTCTCTCACTAGTATCACCAGCAGGGAAAACCCACCAGAAGTCTCACATATAGGCTGAATGAGGGGTGTCTGTGTGTTACCTGAGATGTCTGAGTCCTTCAGCATATGTTCTGCCATGTCCTACCTTGACTGTATGGCCCAGGATGCCGAGGTGGCTGTGTGTCCCATAAACTTACAGCGGATAGTCTTACAGAGGGTTTCAGTGACAGTTTGGTCAATAATTGAGTTTCTGACTGAAAGGGGTCACATATAATGCCTGAAAACATTTGCCTGAGCAAATTCAGTAGCACTATTGATCCTGTAATAGTGGATCAGGAAAAAGAGCACTTCTTGCTTTTGGAGCTCCATAGGATATCTGAGGCCAATACTTGTTTTTTTTCCTCCCACTGCAGAATTACCTTATCTCCTTTCCATGTTATCTCATGATCAATGACATCCTAAAATCATATTTCTGAGATGCTGGTCATGGCCAGCCAGTGAGACTCACAACAAAAATCCAGAAAGTAATAGAAGTAGGAAGTGCAAAAGGGAAATGCCTTGGAATAGATAAGGGCCAGATAATCATTTTATTGTCACCTGACTACTAGGCAGTGGCATGGCACTCTCATTTCTCACCTAGGCCAAAACCAGAACCTGTAGTATGTGGAAGAGGGATAGGCACATCGGCTAAATGTGAATATGGTTGCAGTTGCAAAGCCAAGTACGTCTTTTCTGATGAAGTGCTCCATAAAGGAGCCCTACCCAAGATACAAGCAAATTATTCTGGGAACTGAATATCGCAGACACTGTGGTGAGGAAGTTTCCACCAATATGGCGGAGAGAAGGCTCTCTATCTGCAATGAAGAAGTGAGAGATGAAGAAATATGTTTTGAAGGGAAAATAGGATTTGGGAGAGGAGTTCATGGAGAGATGTGGAATGAAATGAAGACTTAGGTGTGAAAAATACACGTAGTATGGACTTCACAGTGTGTATGTGGACGGTGTCAGACAAAGCTGTCCGTGCATATGAGCCATGGTAACATTGCAAACAACTTTATTTTGGGACTGTTCGGGGGTCCTTTCTTGCACAGGTTGTGAATGGAACAAGTTTCTGTGATGATCTTGCTGATATCTGTACTGGTTATACACATTTATATTGATAACAAAACAGCCTCTTTGGTGTTACGTTATGTGATAAAAGTCTGATCCCTGTACACACAGAGTGACGCAGGCAGCTGAGGAGACCCCAATCACGTGTGGGGATACGGATCCACAGCAACATCACTTCTATCAGGCTACCAGATTCGGCAGCTCCTAACACTTAGAATCTGCAGCTGAATTTTATATGATAAATTGTTAATTCAATTGCAGCAATTGAGGATGCATGTTAACTACTTTTGAGGATAGTAAGGCTGAGTGCAGCAAGGTGATAGGACAAAGCATTATTGTCACTGATGCAAATAATTAGGCACTTTCTATTATAATTCCCAATTTTGACATCATTTTGTAGAATATTGTCCTTAAATGTACACACTATTTTTTGGAAACAACTGTCAACCCCAAAGACATTTTAGCCAGCACTGGAAAGAACAAATAGCCTCTACTGACTGACAAAATACAGGAGCTCAGTAGAAAACAGCCTATAAAACCATCTAAAATAAAGATAATTGCAGCCTTGCTCCTTTATAATGTATTGATGGATTTAAAGTGTATTTATGGAAGGTAAACCATTGTTTCACAAACCTGTAAATGTCTAATAAGTCTGGATTTCAGCAGGCACTGATCACACTTTCCAAGGCTGCAATAAGGCACCAGAAACAAATATACTACCATTTCTGAATCCGTTCCAGCTCTGACATCCGACCTCATGTGGCCTTCTATATCCTGAAATTAGTTGCAGACTGTTGCTCATCTCACCTTGGTCAAAAGCAAGCAGAGGCTTTGATGCATGGCCTGAATTGTAAAGACAAATCAGGTCTAAGCTGGGTGACAGCAACATCCAGCAACTTGGCAAAGATACTACCAAAAAGTTGAAGAACAGCAAAGTATTGCTTTGAATGATGGCAACACTAAACACAGCTGGTAGATGACAGCCACGATAAGCGTGGCAAAAAAAAGAGGGAGAAGTTGGTGTTTGCCAGATTTACCTTCCTTTCTGGAGTTCCCTTTTTCCTTCTTTGTATTTTCTCAACCTTGTAAGGTTCTTCAAGGACACTCTTGTATGGGACTCTTTTTGAAGGGCTGCATGTCAGAGCTGAAGGCATAAATTAAGAAGAGAGTGGTGCAAGATGGACTCCTTAGCACTGCCACAAGCTTCTGTGAAGTAAGTCTTGAGCTCAGCAATGATATATTTTCACACATACTGTTTTGTTGCTGTTGTTGTTTTTAACAAGGACAGTGGGAAAGCGTCTTATAATGTGGACATGACTGAGTGCTCCAGCACAAAGAAGCAGTTTTGGGGAGAGTATGGACAAGGTCACGAGGTTTCTTAATGTCATAGTCTGTGATATTCAGCAGTGAAACTTGCTAAAAGTTGGCGGTTTCATAAGCTGTGAATAAGAAATTCCACTTCCTCACACTGCCACAATATCTGAACCACCTGTTCTATATATTTCTTCAGCCCTTTGTACTACCAGATGCCATACATACATTATTTTTGCAAAAATACATTCTTTTTTTAGAGGTTTTTCCCATATTCTTAGTTGTCTGTATTTGTATACCTTTTACATATGTTTGTTGTTGATTTATTTTAAAGTGTGACGAAGTCTAGAAATTTTTTCTTTCTTCATCATGTTAGTTTTAGTACTTTTATTTCTGTACATATGCGGTTAACATGAGATTTAACATATTTTCTTGTGCACTAGTTATAACAGGCAATATATATATCAGCAGAACTAGCATGAGTTTCAGTGAAAAGATCTTCTAAAGTAATGGTATGATGTAGTAAAATTTTTTAAATGTAGTGAAAATAGGACATACTTACCAACTTTTTAATTAAATGCTCCACAATGGAAGATACTTTGGTTTAATAGATTATGTATTTTTTAATACCTTCTTTTGACTCATTTAACCAGATTTGTTACTCTTATAAAATAGTTTCATTTTATCCTGCCTGTATTGAAGTAAAAGTACATTTTCCACCATGCTGCCTAAACTGAATCAATAGAACTTTTATAGATCTGTTTTAAGTAGCAAGCTTTTGCCTTTCTGCAGCTTTTCCTACAAACATATTTATTTCCCCATATACTGTCCTGGTTTTGTTAAAAACAACACAAGTTTCTCTTTTAGTTAATTTTTCTTTCAGTTAAGTTCTTCTAAGTAACTGTACTTTTCTGAAGTTGGATGCATGTTTTGGTAGACATAGCAATGGAATGCAAGGTTGCTGATAAGGATGCACGTCCTGTAAATGAGACGGACAAGGAGAAGCGAACTGAACAGGTGACTAAAACTGACCAACTAAGTATTCCATCCCATTCACGTGATACTTCATATAAAAGTGGGAGATCACGAGGGTCTTGCCCTTCTTCGACTATGGCCAACATCTGGGAAGGACCCTGCCTGCCGTCCCTGCAGAATCCAGTTCCAGTTTGCTGCAGAGTCCAGTCCAGGGCTTCTGGGTGCCTGCCCTGCAGTTACTGGAGCACTGCTGAGCTTTGCCAGGGAATTCAAGATTGGTTTTGTATATTTTGTATTATTTTCTCTATTTTATTAGTAGCATTAGTAAAACATTTTTAACTTTTACCAACTTGCAAGTCCTCTCTCTCTCTTTGCCTCTCTTTGCCCTCCTGTTGCCTTTACTTAGTGGGGGCGGGGCTGAGATGAGGGCGGGAAAGGGGAGAGAGTTAACAAAGCATCTGCATGGTTTATTGTTGCCCTGCAATCAAACCTCGACATATACATATAGCACAACTTGAATTAATGCGTGCCTTCTACTGCAAATAGTTTGATTACTAAAGGTGTCAACTAGAAAGCTATGTAGTTGAACTGAGGAAGACCAAGTTTATTGTATTTTTTTCTCCCACTAGAAAGCTGGCCTTCATCTTTCTCTAGAAACTTTTATCCATGGAAGTCTCTCACACATTAATACCATATATGTTAATTGTAACTTCTTAAATCAATATTGATTTATTGGCAGGAATGTCATTTAGGCCAACAACATCCATTTTTGCTTAATAACTGTGCCATTAGTATAGAATTAACTCAACAAAAGCTATGTGGATAATGCACAAGTATTTATATAAAAACATTGATCTTTATAACAGTTTTCTAACATTCAAATTAATACAGCCATTTTAATGTAATTTTCCTATAATATTTATGTTAAACAGTATCATCGATTTGAGTTTTATAAGGAAGGGGGTTTAATATTAAAATATTAATATATTGATGATTGATTTTGCAGCTAATGATTTGATACATAGGAAAAAAGAGACATTTTTCCTCTTTTTGATGTGACCATGTGTTTTTTCTATTTAAACAATTAAAATGATAGTATTTATAACACACTATAATTTATTTTTATAGTTAAGACCTCAAAGTGATCTTTTAATTTGATTCAGTTAAAGGTCTTTTGCTTATTTTTTCCAATTACCTTAAAATGCAATCTATCTGAATTCCTAACATTGCAATATTATCCAAGCGCTACATCAGAAATACTAAATAAAAATGTTACTGAGATCTCCTGCCTGAACTAACCACTGTTTTTTAAAGTTGGGAGATTATTTTTCTTCCTGACTGTTGCTACAAGAGTGTGGTAGATGCTCTTATGCTTTGTTAATTACTACTCAAAATGAGAGCATGCTAACAAAGTCAACAAGCTTTTTTCAGTTTTGTGAGAGGGGATATATGGTGGCTGTCAGCCTAATAAGTGTGGACTACACAAATGAACGTTTTTGAATCTGTGGGCTTTTGGCCCTAGAAATTGGTTGGCCCTCTCTCACTTTTTTTTTTCCTCACCACCCCCCCCCCCCCCTTTAATAAACTGCAACAAAAACCACACAAACAAAGCTATCTCCCTTTATAGTCCAGGGTGGAAAAAATTTGCACTTCATTGGTTCTAAAATTATGATAATTCTTCCTTCATCCTCATTCAGTCTTTCAAGCTATTGAATTTCTTACACATTCTATACTGTGATTGGCACCTTTCTTCCTAAGACATCATAACACGATGTGGTCAAGCTAGACCTTGAAACTTGTGTTCAGAGTTCCCCAAGCTCCTTTATAACTTTCAAATAGTCTTCAACTCCTTTCAAGCTTGTGGATGCCCCTGACTTGGACACTTATTGCTATTAGAACGGTGTGACTGAAAAGGAAGGAAGTTCTCTTTTTAATTAAACTTATTCTTAAAGTACTGGGTTGACAGCTTTTTGGAAAAAGTCTATAAGAAATTCATTGCCTGCCCATATATACCTTATTCAGTGTTTCAGGCTATAGAAGTGTTTCTTTCTCACTTTTTCTTTTCTTTTTTATTTTTAATTTTTTTTAATGTACTTAAGTGTCATGTGACAAGACCAAGCAAGATATCCATTTGTGACCCTTATTCTCAAACTCACAGTTCAAATTTTCTGGAACACCAGCCTGCAACTCAGACATAAAAAGAAAGTGTACAGAAGGTGGAAGAAGGGATAGGTAACCTGGGAGGAACACAGAGACACTGTCCAGGCATGAAAAGATGAATTTAGGAAAGCCAAAGCCCACTTGGATTTGAATGTGGCAAGAGGTGTCAAAAAACCCACCAAAACGCAAACAAACAAACAAAACAAAACAAAAAACAAGAAGAGCACTTACATGTATTGTGACAGAAGGAAGACTAGGGAAAATGTGACCCCACTGCTGAAAGGGGCAAGGGCCCCAGTGACACAGGACATAGAAAAGGCTGATCTACAGAATCCCTTCCTCACCAGTCTTCAGTAGAAACACCAGCCTTCAAGATTCCCAGGCCCTGGAGACCAGTGAGAAAGTCTGGAGCAAGGGAGACTTACCCTCCCACCAGAAGATTGAGGGAGGTGATTCTGTTCAGTGCTGGTGAGGTCACACCTGGAATGCTGGGTCCAAATCTGGGCTCCCCAGTACAAGAGACACATGAACATACTTGAGAGAGCCCAATGGAGGATCACAAAGATGGTGAAGGAACTGGAGTATCTCTCCTCTGAGAAAAGGCTGAGAGATCTGTGACCGTTCAGCCTGTAGATGAGAAGTCTTGGAGGGATCTCATCAATGTTTGCAAACACCTGAAGGGAGGGTGCAAAGAGCCAGGATCTTTTCAGTGCTGCCCAGTGACAGTGTCGGTGGCAATGGGCACAAACTGAAACATGGGAAGGTCCCTCTGAACATCAGAAAACCCTTTTTTACTGTGAGGGTGATGGAGTCCTGGAACAGCTTGATCAGATATGCTGTGTAGTATCCATCCTTGAAGGTATTCAGAAGCTGGCTGGACATAGTCCTGGGCAACCTACTCTTAGGTGATCCTGCATGAGCTGGGGGATTGGGCAACATGACCTCAGAGGTCCCTTCAACATCAAGCATTCTGCGATTCTGTGAGAATGTCCATAGGAAGTTTACTGAAGTGAGATGGAACATTAGCTTGGGTTTGGAGATCACTGTCCTCAACCCTGTATAATGATTTTTCAGGTTTTTTTCTCTGATACTGTGTCAAAAGTTTTTCTTAAGAAGAGAAAATGAATGGAAGTAAGCTGTAATGGACAAGTCTAAATTGAGAACCCCTTGTGGTGACTATCACTTCTTAGGAGGAAAAAGGGTAGTCTAAAAGTCTGTAAGTTCTTGCAGAGTGTTACGTCTTTGCTAGAAACTGCATATTGAAAGGACTGAACTAGTACTGATGAGAAAACACATTAAACATGACAATCCTAAGGGGAAACTTTTTGAGTGTCTGGCTTTACTGCCACTTTTTTTTTTTTTTTTTTTTTTGATGGTAAAGCCAGAGGTCTTAGTGTTATGTTACAGAGTCAGGGGAATAGAGGTTTTTTGCAGGTGTGGGATGTTTCATCAATTCTTAGTCTAAACATCTATTGATCCATGTTTCCACCAGCAGCTGGGGAATGAGGGCACTAGGATAAATTAACCACAGTCACTCATATGGCCCGTTCAGTCCCACATGCTTATCTATCTGTCCTTCAGAATTCTACAAACTAGGGTAGGGCTTAACACCATCCTTCATCTGACTTATATCCCAAATGTGTCAGTGCTCCCAGTTACTTATTTACTTAGTTGTGTTTTATTATTCATCATCCTCACTTTTTTGGTTTCTTTTGCTTTATTTCCTCTTCAGAAATTCCCTGCTAACAATGCAAACATCTTACTGTGGTATCTTGACTTTCTCCAAAACAGTTTAGTAAGTTTTTCTATATTTTTAGAGTTAAAAGAATCATATCTAAGACCATCTGTTTAGCAGAAATCAATTTCATTAGATCTAGTCCTTCTATCACAAGCTCATAGCATTTAAATTTTGAGGGCAAAAGGCACATTTTGGCTTCAGTTATCTTTGAAGTGCATAGTTTGGAGGGACGATTTTAAGGAGAAAAATGCATATGACTTCTGTGGAACTCAAATGTATTATCTAGAAATAAATCTAAATTTAATGAATTACTATGGTGGTTTCACTTATCCTGACTTTTTTACATATTTGAAAACCTTTGAAAAGGATGACATTTTCCTCAAACAAAAGTTTTCAGGAGAAAGAGTATGATGCAGGGTCCACTATGCTTAGCAAACAATGGAGTTGGAGTTCTCTATAGTCTCTATAGTCTGTTCTACACATTCGTGCAAATCTGTTATTTTACTTTTTGTCATACTAAAAACTGGGGGACACAGAACACTGTAAACTGGGCTTCATATCCTCATATGAGATTAGCAAGAGGTGATGTGAATAAAATACACTATAAGAAACAACAAGAAAATTTGAGACACTAAATAAAAGCTCCAGTGTTTTTCCAGGTTTTTGTTTTGTTTTTAAGGAATATGGGGAAACTGTTATTAACAAAACTCTATTTTAATAAAAGGGTTGACGAAGTCAGTGAGAAGAACAGGAAATATCTGCAAGTGAGGAAACTGATCAGAATTCACTCTTAATGGCAAATTCCATGAAAAAAATAAATGGAACAGAGTAGTATTTTCGGGTGATGTGTGTTAATCTGAAATAATTAGTAATAGAATAGGTTTAAGAAAAACAAGATGTTGAATACACGGGTGGTTGTTCTATAGAGCTGCGTGAAATGACAGTGACTGAAAGGTCTGACAGAATTCGGTTTCACCTACTAACTTGAAACATAGACTATCCATAAAACGTTAATTTATCTCCTTTGAGCCTTTATACCTTATGAGACAGGCGCATCATTTGACATAAGAACCATAATAGTATTAGCTTTTTCTTTTCCTGGTTATAATGACAAATATATGTGTTGATTTGTGTTTGAGTTTTATGTAAGCTTACATAGCTAAAAATGTGAGTAGAGCTGGAAGTGTTCAAACAACCCCATTATTTTAGAATAATTACCTTCTGTGGTCTTCTATTTGAGATAAAACAGAAGAGAGCACAGCAAGTTATGTTGTTTCTGTAGTGCTTATGTTAAACAACTTGCGGTTACTGTTGATTGCCCCCTTAGAAATAGTCAGGAATTGTCACCCTATGACACGTTTCTGCAGTTGTTGTCATGTAGAATATACCTCTATGGTTTCACAGCTTGGATAGAGAAAACCTGTTTTTCTGCTTGTTCCAATATCATTCCTCCTTCAGATTGTAATAGAACTGCAATGTGTGCCAGCACTTGCTGTTGCAATGAGCTTTGGAGCACAGTTTGTGCATGCCTTCAGGAACTGGAAGATGTAGCCATGTGTAGTCAAGAGCCAAAAAGCCTCTTCCTGCAAGCTCTTATATGATTGAGGCTTCGTCTGCAATAAAGTAGTATGCACAAGAGGTTATGGAAATGATTTCCCAACCTTTCTTTTGCTACTGCTGAAGTACACTAAATCTTCACTAAATCATCATAAAATCCTATGGCTCTGTCTATAGGAAAAGAAACTCTTAAAATGGTAAAAAAAACAAAGATCTACATTCATTGAAATACAGGACTGGTGGTTATATATTCAAATAACAAGACAGATTAGAGTGCCATACACATAAAAACCAAGTAATTCGGTGTATTTGAGATGGAAAGAGGGATTCTGAAGAGGAGAATCAAGTCTCTGGATTTCTGTGTGCTAAAGTCTTTCTTCTTTCAATGACAAACTTGGACGTCCCATGAGGACAACTGTCCCCCACAAAATAATATGGCTATATTTTCTTCATATATATATGGAAACACTATTAATTTTATTATTGGAGAATTAACAAATAATGAAGTAAAAGACTCTTCCCTCCATCAATTTCTGCCTGTGATGTGGTCACCTTTGTGCTTACGTATAAAAATTTACAAACCTTTTTTTTCTTTGACTATACCTTTCTCTCTACTGTTTGTCTCTGTCCCTCAATGCTTCATATCTCTACAGGTATCTCTGTGACACTAACTAGCATAGCATCTGACTGTCTCACATATATTAACAGATGGCAATTAAGGTTGTCAGAAAATCTACCATAAAATAATCATTTACTGTAAAATGGCTTTGAACAAAATAATTTTTCTATTAAAAATAACTGGTAACCACTTTTTTCCTGAAAATAAAAGCTAAAAAATACAACATTTTCTGCATTTGGATTCTTTACACATATTAAAAAAAAAGACAAATTAAAAAGGTTTAAAATTAGTCATAGGAAAAAAAATCATTTCCAAACCAGGTCTGAGAGGTGAGCTCAGTCTAAAATCTGATCCCCATTTCCCTTTTGCACAGAGACACAGAAAGAAATCTGGTATTAGTTAAAATTGGTGTCCAGGATAATCTGAATGGAGACTTTCATTTGCTGTGTTTTTAATTGTGAATGCTGACCTCAGCAAAAATAAACTATTCTTAGCTGTATTTTCAAGCAATACTTTCAACAAGTGAAAGCCCTACATGCTTAACCAGTGACATATAGCATCTATTGTTGAAAGACTTGTTTGTTTGTTTGCAACATTCTTAATCTCTGACAGTTTATATTGTCTTTTGTCCTGCCATGTATTTTCAGGGGAAAACAAAACATTAAAAATAGGAGACAGATATATATATTCCTCAGATAAGAAGAAAAATAGAAAGTTAGAGAATATGAAACACAGAATTTGTATTTAAATGTTAAATATTTATCACATACAAAATCACTTTTTTTTTCTTTTTTCTTTTTTGTCTTCAGCCATTCCCCATCAGGTAAGGTTGAAATATTTCCTTTTATTTCCTGCCTTAGGTTACTTGCATGCAATTTCTTTGGAATGGCTGGTAGTATAATTTAATACTGTTTAATTTACTTGCTTTGGATAAAAAAGACAAGCATTAAAATACACATGTTTTACTAAAAAAGGAAAACACTTTCGCCCTTACATCAATTTATTAGGGTTTACTGTTTTCCCAGCCTTTTAAACTCCATTATGCTTTATAAAAACTAACAAAATTAAATCTTATCTCTACATTTCCTTGTGGATGATTGGGTCAACTAAAATGTCTCCACTGGCCTCACTTGTGAAACCTGTAGTATTAATTTCTAGTGATTACTTTTATTGGATAAAGAAAAACCATTCAAAATCAAGAATGGAAGGACAAAATAGCAAGCTAGCAAACACAAGCTTTGCTTACTGAAAAATTCAGGCTGAAAAGTTTAGGATTTCGTGGTCATTTAGAAAAACAATTTTAGTTCTGTCATGGAAAAATTACTCAGTGAATTAGAAACTGTTTTTCTCTTAATGGATCACATAAACGGTTAGTTGTGGTTTATTCTCTCATTCTGTTTCAAACTGACATTTTGCAAAAAGATTTACGTGTTTTGAAAACAAATGTAACACTCCCTCTCTATCACTCCCTCTCTTTTTCCATCTTACCAAATATGTTATAAGCACACATAATATGCCTGATGAATTATAGTCTGACACTGCTGGAGTAGTTCTCATAAGGTCTGTTTGCAAAGCCAAAACCACTGAGATAAATTATCATTAATACTGTGTTGTGTCTACGAATTTTAGAATGAAACGGAATTTTAAAATTGATTAGGAGTCAATTATCTTGCTCAGGGTAGGATGCTTCATTTAAATCAGTTTTGTTTGAGCCAATGTGCAGAAGTTTTGTTTCCTGTCTAGGGTAACCATACGGTTGAAGCCAGAAAGGACACTTATTTATGCCTCTAGGTGTTCCAGAATTGATAATTCATCCATATATGTAAAAAGCTGGAGGGAAGAAAAATCTGTTTCCATTTTAGGTTGGTCCTAATCGAGAAATAACTTCCGAGAGATCAAAATGGCACCAAGTAATATGATGGTGTTACAGATCACTAGTATGAATAATAGCATGGTATTTCCAGAAGGCTACAATTTCACAAGTTATTTCCACAGGAATTCATGTTGTCACACAGTGAAATCTAAAATCCATTATATAAGCAGAAACGTACCAATGATTTCAGCGAGAGGTAAGTCAGCTATCACCCTTCTTGATTATCCCTCTATGGAGTAATAACTTGTGTACATATTCTTCTTACATATAAAAACTGACAGCTTAAGTTTCTAAAAAATAACAGGAATGTCTTTTTCTAGTTTTGTACCGTGCAAGTAGACGTCTCCTTAGTTACATATTGAGATTAAATTTGGAATATTATAAAACCTTAAAATTCACTCTGCATTGAGAAAACATTATCCTTTATTTTGTTATTGCAAAACAGATAAAACTATAATATGATTCTCACTGTGGCAAATTTGCATCTCATCTTCTGTCTCCCTAAATATATTTAGTTTATTGAGCAGTTCAAGGAATTCCTCCTTTTATTTAGTTTTCTCAAGTTTTAGGTTTGTTATAAAACCTCAGAGCACCTAGATTATGTGGTTTGTGATCTCTTAGCACTCCAATTCTTGTAATGTCAATCACAGGAAAATCATAAAACAGCATGTGTGTTTATGTATGCATATCACGCCCTAGCAAGTAAACTACCACAAAATCACCACTCACAAGTATATCTATGATTATCTTGATCTATACCAAACCATTACAAATTACCATCAGCAATCAATAATATAGTATCAATCAAAATTATAGCAACAACAAACAATGGCAAAACCAAGAATGTATATACTACTGCAGGTTTCTACAAACTTATTAGTGAAGCAAACTTCTCAACAATACAACAGCGGATGTATTTATGATAGATTACTTATATGGATATATAGCTCTCATACGAAGTAAATCTGACCAATTTCAGAAGGGGCCAAAGCATCCCAGAGGAAAGAACAAGCTAATCCCAGAGGGGGACCCAACCATCCCAGAGGTGAGAAGGACAAACCAAGCCAACTCCAAAAGTGAGCTCAAAGGGGGACCAGTCAGACAGCAGGCAGTCTCACTTCAGAGATGGTCTATTTCACAGGGTCTGGAGTCAGACAGGCATCCCTGGTGAGAGTCCAACATCTTGCAAAAAGCATATGTGAAGAGTTTAGCCTGTGTAGGAAAGAAAAAGTGCGTGCAGCCTAGGAAGTTCTCAGAGAGAGGCTTCATTTGGGGTAAAAAGTAAATCCTTCTTATAAAGACATGAGAGGGCATAGGACATCACCACTTTGAATAGCCAATAGATGTTGTTAATTTTGATTTTTCATCTGTAATCATGCTGTTTTCTATTCTTTCAGACCCATTTTATTTTCCCAGAATGTTTGCAGTTTTTTAGATGATAAATTGCCATTGCAGTTCCTTGCTTTTGTGCTTACTGATGGTATCTGAGGATGTCTCTGGTTTCTAGGTACTGCAGCTGTACTTCAAAGAGGCCAGATGCACTTTTCAAGGAGGTTCCTGATTCCCAGGCCTAGTCCTGGACTTACAGCTCCCAGGCAGGCAGGCAGTTTCTCTGTCAGGACATTTCAGCAGGCATTTTCTTCTGTTGAGCAATTTTACCCTTCTAATCAGGCCAACTTTATGGCTGCCCACATCAACCTCATTTTACACAATTAGTTATGCCTCCACATAAGTACTTCATTGATCTGTGGTTCAGCATTTTAATTTGGGTTTTGCACTTCTGTAACCTAACATATAAGCTTAGGAAGTCTTAACACATAGTACACAAACCTGTTATTTGAAAGCATAGACCCAGATTTGATTTCTAAACACTAGAATTTATGGACTGATATTTTTCATCCTGAAAACTAATTTTTAAAATACAACATTTCAAACTATATTCTAACAGATTGTAGTAACTCATTGTGCAAAATAGCATGTGATTAATTCAGCATACATTTCTGGTATTTGGCAGGTAGGAGGCTGATTGCTTGTTTGATGGATCTTCAATCATTCTGCATCTAAAACTTGGAAATTTGTTCTTTGTTGCTATATTAACTTCTTCCAAATGTATCTACTGCTTGTTCTCTACACACCTCCTCCCCATCCCCTGCAACAAAATCCTGAACAAGAATTGAATGGTATATGAATTATACAGCATAACACAAGTAAAATGTCTTGTACTGGATGTCAGTAAAAACATTCCTCAGAGTACCTGAACAATAAGTATGCTTGTCCTCTGTATCCTGTTATATATGCATGATAGCTTACAGTTTTAAACTTTGGTGAAACACTGACTCATGCCAATAATTGTTCTATACTCTTCTCTCACACATGTTCTCACAATAAGAAACTTAATGACAAGTCCCAATGCAAAGTGCTGCTTTCCTATGCAAAATTTGTTGACAGGAAAACTAGCCCAGGATTGTAGCCACAGCTGGAAAAATATGTGCATTTGGGAGAGGGGAGAAAAGCTGTCTGGATCAGCAGTGGGCTTAGGATGAGGGAAACCCTCTACTTTCAAGTGTCTACACATGACAGTAGCTGAGGTTTTGTGAGGACTACGTGTGCCAGCAAGTGGTAGCATGTCTCCAAACAGCATTGCATTAATTTTGTTATGAACTGAGGTTTCCCAGGGAAACAGGTGGCCCAAGAGTGTATGTCTACTCATATATCTGTATCTACTGATATACCTGTACCTGGTCCACCTCAGAATACCCTTGGGCAATGTAAAGTCAAACAAGGGCAGAAGGAAGAAGACATCAAAATTAGTGAAGATAAGTCAATCCTGTGAATTAGAAAGTGCAAGGACTTGAATTTAGTTCTCATGAGGGGGTGATCTAACCCTTTTTAAGCTATCATCTGCCTTGGATTCCTTTTCATTCACTACAGGTTTGACCAGGAATCCTATTCCAATAATGAAAAGCCTGTAAGTGTCATCCAGACATGTTTTTCTGAGCAACTTCTCTTTTGACAAACTAACACTGTTAAGAATCCTTTTTTTGTTCTAAAATATCTAATCAGCTTCATGAACCTTTCCCCCGGCCAAGAATGAGTGCACACAATTACAGAGATTGAGTGCTCGGGATGGCAGGGTGGTTTTCTTTTCTGAAGATTTCTGAAGAATGTTTCCCCTGATAGTCATAGAGAATTCTGTTAAACATATTTTCTCACAAGATCTATCTAATAATTATATTGCATGCATAATGGTATATACAAAAGATATTATATTATCCATTCACAAAGTACATTTCTTGTCTTTCAGAGTACTAGCATTTGTTTAAAAATATTATTCTTTCCATTATTTAACTCCTATTGTTATGCTTCATCCTTGTTAGTCCACAGAAATAAGTCTGAGGGCTGCCAGTGACAGTGACAATACAACAACCAGGAAGTTCCTTTTTGATTCAATATAGTGTCATGTCAAATAACTGCATCAATGAAAAAAAGACAAGTTCTCATAATGTCCTTATTGAACAGAAGGAATCTTGTAACTGAGATGATCCTGCTAGAATTTGACATAAACCTGCAAGAAGAATAGAAATTTCATTTAGTGGCTTAAGATCATTAAATAATCCATTCCTTGCTGAGTCTTGCCTTAATCTTTTGTTCTAGGGATGAACAGGAAGCTTGTTACTCTGCAGGTCTTCTCTGGACAAGTTTGCTTACTCTTTGTAGTTGCATAAGAAATTAATAATATGTTGTAAATGGCATTTGAGACACTTCACTCTCCCAGAGTTGATGGAGAATTTTAACTCTTAGTTATTTGGAATAGAATCTTATTTGAGGTAATTCAGCATGTTTTAGCTTCAATGAAGCAACTTCATATGAACTGTTGATCCAGCTTGGTATAACTAGGTATCATGAAAGAGTGTTTGCTACAGACTTAAACTTTTCACGCTACACATTGGTGGTCTGAGCTAACCAACTTTTTCTTCACATTTCCTATAGTCCTTTTTAATTTCTGACTTTTTCACATATGGACTTTACACTGAGATTCTCTTCTGCTAACACATCAATGGAGAACCATTGTGCTAGCTTTGATTTCTGCCCACTATGAACTAAGTCATAAGTTCATGGCTCAATTATTATCAGTTTTTTTCTTTTCTTCTTTTAAGGGATAAACACTCCACACGCATTCTGTCTTAGCAATGTAAATGTATCTTGGAAATCTGCATTAAAACTATTACAAAATTATTACATTTGGAAGAAGAATTTAAAAAAAAAAAAAAACACCCACACACAAAGCAAAACTGAATAGTGGAATTAGCATGAAGGAGAGACAAACATCATGTCTGATCCTTTGCCATTTAAAGCCACCTGAGTAAGGGCTAAGGGGGGATTTGGTTTTTGTAGCTGATACTTGTTTAGTTAGAGTGTGAATTCCATGATGGCTAGAGATGTGTCTGAGACCATGAGATGTGTTATTACATGATATTTCTTAGCCAGAACTAATTACAAATTTCATTCCCTTCAATGTTGATTTTACCCTGGAAGAACACTGAGACTGGCATATTTGTTGCATCTTCTGTGTGACTATGACTACAACAAATGATTTGTCTTATGTTTTCAAAAGTTATTTCTACCTATAAAGGCAACATTTTTGAAACTAGATGTTTTTAGTAGGAGCTGATAATGTTGAAAACATCGATATAGGTGCACCTACATGAGTGTTCTATCTTGTATCGAACATACTGTTTGAAGAAAAACGCTTAATTTTCCCATTCATCACATTTTAGCACACATCACAGAGTAGTCTCGGAGTACACTATCTGGATTTCCTTTGGATGCAAGTAAATCAGATGTTCTTCAGCAGAATTTTTGTCTGAATGCCTTTTCATAAAAATATGCTGAGGTTAAGGCATTGAGCTTTCAAAACTCATAATACTCAGCAAAGTTTCAGATAGAAAGTGTCTGAGGCTCAAAGTAAAGTCTCAGTGTCACTTCTCCTGAGAGATCTGGGTGAAAACACTGAACTTTTTCAATCTGGAGGTGTATACTTCAAGTTTTCCATTTCATGATAACGTTGAAATGTTGGGTGTTTTTGTTCAAAGGGAAAAAAAAAAAGCGGGGGGGGGGAATAAAAAGTAGCAAAGCAACACTTTGTTGAAATAGTGAAACGAAACAAAGTTTTCATTCTCTGGCCAGCTCTAATATGCAGTTTACTTAGTAATGCTCTTTGATCCATGGATGACATTTCTATATAGAGATTATACCATTAGATCACTTTGGATTGTTATAATTTTTCATTCTGTTGTCTAACAGAAATCAGTCAACTCGAAAAAATGTTGTTAACAGAAAAACAGAGCCTATAGCTGTCTGAATAGCTAGTACATCAGAGCAAAGCTGAGTAACAGACTCAAAACACAAGGGACAGATAAATTTCCTCTCTCTTTCAGACCTTCAGAACTAAATAGGCATAGGATCAGAGATAATTTTACTGTGATGATCCCATCTCTGTAGTAGACCTTTAATGTTGATATTACAACAGTGACTCAAAAGATTTAACTCTAAGATTTAAATGTTTATTGCTTCTTTTTAAAGGGAAAAATGACATTTTTTGCTAATAAATACATATAAAGATCACCTACAGTGGAAATGGTCAGAATAAATAAAATTAATCCGAGATTATCTTTCAACAGGTGCAACAAGAGACAACTACATAAAATGCAGTTCATTGGAGAAAATGACTTTTTCTTCATTGACAAATCACCTGCAAAACCACAATGCACATTATAAAATAGTTACATTTTTTTTCTGTGAAAATAACATTTGATACCTTCCTTTCTTGTAAATTGATTGAAGTACTCATATTGTTAAAGCTTTCAATTTCCCAAATTAACACATGTAAATACTGAATTCCCCTCCACAAATGGCATCTCTGTTTATTTATTATTGTGTTTGTAGCATCCAGAGATTGACATATAAGTTGAAATTCTACTGCATTTGTTTTCATAGCAATGCACAAGAAAATATGGTTCCTGCTTCAAAAGGCACAGTGCAATATGTTGGAAAAGCAGAAGTGAATAGGACAGCAGTACCTGTAAATATGCAATTTTATTGGTTATAAAATCCTGTGCATTTGTGTTGGTTAGTTAAAAACACCCCCAGGAAATCAGCAGCTATACACATACTAATATATATATTAGGTTGGTGCAAAAGGAATTGCGATTTTTGCATTGTTGAGATTTGCTGTTTGATATTGGATACATACTTAAATAAATGTGGTTATGTTATATGGCATTTTAATATGCTTTTCTTGCCTTATGTTTGGGTTCTATTTGGTTTGGGGTTTTTTTTGGTACTGACTTATTACTTGCTGTTTATTTTATATTTATTTTAGACTGCAGAAATGATGTTAGACAAAAAGCAAATTCAAGCAATTTTCTTATTAGAGTTCAAAATGGGTCGCGAACCAGCAGAGACCACTCACAACATCAACAATGCATTTGGCCAAGGAACTCCTAATGAATGTACAGTGCAGAGGTGGTTCAAGAAGTTTTGCAAAGGAGATGAGGGCCTTGGAGTTGAGGAGTGTAGTGGCTGGCGATTGGAAGTTCACAACGACTAATGGAGAGCAATCATCAAAGCCAATTGTCTTACAACTACACAAGAAGTTGCCGAAGAACTCAGTGTTGACCATTCTATGGTCATTCAGTATCTGAACCAAAATGAAAAGGTGAAAAAGCTCGATAAGCTGGTGCCTCATGAGCTGACTGAAGCTCAAAAATACTGGCATTCTGGGGTGTTGTCTTCTTTTATTCTGTGCAACAACAATGAACCATCTCTCAATCTGATTGTGAAGTGCAACGAAAAGTGGATTTTATACAACAACTGGAAACAACCAGCTCAGTGGTTGGATCAAGAACCTTCAAACCACTTCCCAAAGCCAAACTTGCATCCAAAAAATGTCATGGTCAATGTTTGGTTGTCTGCTGCTGGTCTGATCCACTACAGCTTTCTGAATCCCATTGAAACCATTACATCTTAGAAGGATGCTCAGCAAATCGATGAGATGCACTGAAAATTGCAACGCCTGCAGGTGGCACTGCTCAACAGAAAGGGCCCAATTCTTCTCCATGACAATGCACAACCACATGTCGCACAACCAATGCTTCAAAAGTTGAACAAATTTGGCTATAAAGTTTTGCCTCATCTGCCTTATTCAGCCGACCTCTTTCTAACTGACTACCACTTCTTTAAGCATCTTGACAACGTTTTGCAGGAAAACACTTCCACAACCAGCAGGATGCAGAAAATGCTTTCCAAGAGTTCATTGTATGCTGAAGCATGGATTTTTACACTACAGGAATGAACACACTTATTTCTCATTGAAAAATATATGTTGATTGTAATGGTTCCTATTTTGATTAATAGATATGTCTTTGAGCCTAGTACCTAAGGTTAGTACACAGAACAAGAAAAAGGAAGTTAATGTTAAGATGTGGGCAACAGTCAGTTGTTCACAGGGTTGTTATTGTTTGCTCTGAGTAAGAAAACACAAGTATGCAGAATTACTGTCTTCAAAGCATCCAGGACTTCTGGAGGTGCATGTGTGAACCAATACAGCAGGAGCCAAAGAGCTGGATTATCAGGGACAATGAGGTTGTCAATAATGACACCCCCGCCCTCACCCCCACCCCCCCCCCGAAAAAAAAAAGTTTTTCTATTTAGACCATCAGTGGTTTCTCTTTCGGTAATGTTAAATTTAACTTTCTGAAGAAGCTTTCAGGAGTAGGCATAAAAAAGTTGGGGGATGGATTACGTAGAGGAGGGGTATAAAAAACAGGAGGGTTCAGAGTTGTGGAAAAATATTAAAAATATTATAAAGGCAATATCAGCATTCTCACAGCATGCAGCAGCAGATAGAAACACTGGAGGGAAGGACTTGTATCAGATATGCAAATGAAATATAAAAATGTATTAATAAGGAATTTCTTTTTGATGTTTTTATTTTTCAATAAATTTTCAAAACTTAAATTTAAGAGTTAGAATGTAGCTGAATTTAGAGCTGATTGGCTGAAAGTTACTTAGGTAACTTAGGTGATTTTACTTCATCTGATAACACTACTGGCCTGATCCATGTGTAACTTTTAAAAGAGTATGATTACTTTTACATCTGGAGATCTTAGTTCAAAACTGAACAAATGAAACAATTGTAATCGGTATTTTCCTTTATTACTCAGCATAATAGTCTTTTGATGGTTGCATTGGTCAAAAAACGCTTTATGGAAGATGCTATTTATTGCCAACCAAACATTCTGGGCCTTGTAAAATATTCAGGAGAACACTGGTAAAGTCGAAGATACACTATAGCACTCAATTACCCACTGGATCCCTCTTGTTTAAGGATGTACAGCCAAACTCCCCAAGAAGAATATGCCTAACTTAAGGGTACACAAAAATATGTGGGGCTAAGGAGGTAGTAAGCTAAGGATTAATATGCTGACCCACTCCCAGTGAGGTAACCGGTGGGATTTGATACCCAGGTTTCCTTTTGAAATGTGCTGAGACTTGGTGATGTTGAAATGCTAAGTTTAAATTCTACATTTTTTCCCCAATATAATGACTGTATTTTTCCTCTTGAATCCTTCAGTTCCTAGATACTCTCTCAGCAATGATACTTATCATGGTTTCGTCTTTTTCTATTATGTAGGGCTTCAGCTTGAACACCTCACACTGTAATAATAACTTTCTCAGTAAAACTGAGCCAAGGTCACACAGCTATGTGGCATCAAACTAAACCTTGGGTCACAGACACCTGAATTACCGGCATGAAGATTGCATCAAGGTTTTCTGTGCAGCCAGACCACCAGATTTTTACTGAAAACAATATTATCTTAAGGGAAATTTCCTTTAATGGTACTTTTTGTTGTTGTTCACTCTAACAAAAAGTCAGCACTTTTTTTCCCACTTCTTCTTAAACAGTAGCTTCTCAAACTCTCAAAAGCTTCAAATTCTAAATAGAAAATACGTGTGGAGAAGTTTAGCAAGCACAGATACAAAAAGAAAGTCAGTGTCTTCCTGCAACTGTAAGTTCATACTACCTGAAACAAAACCTCTCCAAGATCCAAACTGTTTTCTTCTCAATTTTTCAACTTTGCTGCTGATATACCTTCCTCAAATCCATCACATTCTGTGTTATTAACAGATATATGACCTCTTCCAGTGTTGAATTCTGATTGGTTCAGTTCTTAAGCAGTGTATGATGAAAAATGTTTAGACCTGCCTGCCCATAATCGTAGATTTCTAAACAGGTTCAAGGAACTTATTGAGGACTTCCTGTTCTTTCACCATTCTTCTGGACATTTATGGTCCATTCTAGAAAAGATGCTCTGCTTCACTCCAATTTACTTTTTTCTTTTTTTCAAATGTTCTTCTCTAAAGTTTTGTGTTATTTTCTTAAAACAAACAAACAAATAAAACAACAACAAAAACAAAAACCCCAAAACAGGACAAACAAAAAACCCAAACAAACAAAAACCACACAAACAACCTGTTCGTGTTCCATGTCTCTATATGGAAACATTGTGTGGGGTGCACTATTGGGGAAAATAAACAAACTAAAAACCAAAAAAACCCCACTTTGATAAAGTGATTTTGGAATACGTAGGTGGAAAAGTGCCAAAGTAGAAAGTGTTCATCACAAAGAACCGAGGAAAAAAGTATAACTGGAGGGAATATCAGGGAATATTTGCAGTTTCTTTGAATCAGTAGCAGGAAGCCAGAGAGAAGGAACAGGGAAAAAAGTTACCTACTGGGCCTGTGAGTTGTACCTTCCAGGCAATGTGAGTTAATGATCTGAAGGAGTAGTCTGTTCTCCCTTTCTGCTTCCATCCGTGGAGAAGTACATGCCCTCAGTAAGTGGGCAGTCACTCTGACTGGTTGTGGCAGTTGCACGTGTCCCCCCTGCCACCCTGAGAACTGGTGTGGCAGTTGCACATCCCCCTCTCAGAACTGGGGCCTTCAATGGGGCAGCCAATGGCTCTTTGTGGAGACCCAGAGTCGGTGGGCAGAGTCGTCCGCAGAGGAGGGGCCAAGAGCACCCACAGCCCAGAGAAGCCGAGAAGCTTCTGGAATGCCCACAGCCAGATCTGAGCAGACTATAAATGGGGTTCCCGCCGGCGACTCCCTTTGTGTGGTCTCCTCGGACTGCGGGTCTGCCGTGCTGCCGGAGTCCCTCCCCTTAGACGGAGAAGCCGTCTGAGGTAACCTCCCGGGATTGGGAGCGCCTCACCTCTGCGTGTGGGTGAGTGATAAATACTGAATATATGCTTTAATAAGTCCTTGCCTGGTAGGCAAGTGTAAATTCCTCGTCTGGGGCAGGCAAGCATAAGTAAGTCCTGACTGCAACAGGCTAGTGTTTATCTCTTATGGGCAAAACGGGGCAGAGAGGGCTCTGGTTTGTTTTCTTGTGAGTGCGTGTATGCACGCCGTGGATCCTCATTCTTATTTCGCTGCACCCCAAATAATTTCCTAACCTAATATCCGAACCTTTATCTTATGTTATCGGAGTGCTAGTCCGCCCAAACTTATATTCGGGGTGCCTCCGTGACACTGGTCATTCAAATATTGAAGGGAAATATTTGAAGGGCGACTACGTCTTCCACAATGTCAGGAATGAGAAGGAGTAGAGAGGTGAATGGGACTCCTGGAAATGACAGTAGATCAACCAAATGTGATTTGTGAAAGTAAAAAAAAAACCAGCAAAAACCAAAAACCAACAACACAAAAACAAACAAAAACAAAAAACCAAACCAAACCAACAACAACAACAATAAAAAACAAAACCCAAAAACCCACAACCAACCAACCACAACAACAACAACAAAACCAAAACCAAACAACCTCCTTCCCAACACTTTTCTAGGAAGACAGTTCTTTAAAATACACAGAGTATTTGTTCTTTGCAGTAGCCATTTCTTTTAATCCTAGATTTTTTTTCAGTCATGGGTTGCCACCCTATATCCCAAAGGGTGATTGAAAACAAACAGAAAAGTATATAATTCAAGAAAGAGCTCTAGTATCTACGTGAGCTGGATTTATACCACTTTCACATAAGAAGGTGTTGTCCCATCGAATTCTGTTTCATGACTTATCTCTAGGATGCCATGCGTTATGCTATAAACCAGCATAAATTATGTCTAGTATGCAGAATACATAAACTGTAGAAGTGAAAATTAAACAATACAAATGGAGCACATGCTGTCATGTCCCACCCAGAGGTATGAGTGGGGGGAGAGGTGAGTCAGGTTTGTGGGTCCCCTTGGTTGGAAAACAGTATACACAATACTTAAGGTCTGTAAACAAGAAAAGCAACACCTTTTATTTTGCAGCTTGGCCCAATTAGCAGATGATTCAGCAGCAGAAAGATTTACATTACTAAAGCCT
This sequence comes from Caloenas nicobarica, assembly GCF_036013445.1. NCBI lineage: Eukaryota > Metazoa > Chordata > Aves > Columbiformes > Columbidae > Caloenas > Caloenas nicobarica. The sequence goes on from NC_088245.1 coordinate 111,893,242, forward strand.
AATTGGTGAACAGTTTAATAGCAAAAGGATTTACATAAAGGAGTTTGCGGCACATGTGGGGTTGTAAGCCTTATGTTATTACAGTACTCACAAAAGGAGAGGCAAAGAAACAGGGATATAGGGAAGGAAAGGTGAAGAAGAGGGAGGAGAGAAGAGGGAGAGGAGAGGGAGAGTGAGAGGAGAAGAAGTGAGGGATTCCGCCACCCTTACGGCTCCACAGCGTGGATTATGGGATTGTAGTCTGGGTCCAGTGATGTGTGGCCTCCAGTGTCCTGCGCTGAGGCTGGGAGTGCAGCATCCTCAGGTGTCTGGTCCAGTTCCCGCAACAAGGCTGGTGGACAGAGTGGTCCTCAGGGTGGTGGGTTCTCTGCCAGTGCTGGTATAGGTGAGCGTTTTTATAGCCCTCTGGGTTGCCTGCTTGCGTAATTTCTGGTCTTTTGCGGAAGTGTTGTTGCGAAAGATAGAAAAGTCTGGGGGGTGATTGAGAAAGATAGACAAGTTTGGAGCCATCTTGAAGGATCTTAGCTTTTCCCTTTGTGCCATGCTGGGCCAATCGGAAGATGGATCTATGTGCTCTCCAACAGGCCCCCCACCTCCTACTGTCAGTCAGCCAGCCTTTGTCTGTGGCTCCTTAGCTTGTTGTTGGTATGTAAATCGCAGTTCACCTTATCCTGAGTATCGCATCTCCTGCTACTAGGCCACAATGTTTGAGGTGTGATTCTTTTCAGCCTCTGACAATGTCCCATCTCCTGCGGCTGGAGGAACTGTTTTTGCCACAGTGTTTGAGACGAAATTATTTTCAGTCTCTGACACATGCCCATAAGAAGACTCAAAATATTTCCAGTCTGAGACTTTGACAGGTTATTAGGAATCACTGCGACCAAAACCTGGGACAGACTGAAGTACTTTGTGCCAGTAAATTGCACAGTGTCCAATACTCCACCAGGTTTTGGCTCCTTTACAGATAAGCATGAGTATGCATGAAAACTGTTTTGCAAATACCCTGCAAGTCTGCAACTTATTTAAATTGAATTCAATTCAATTAAATTGAATGAAACATGAATTACTTACTTTGTAACTGTTAATTTACAAGTTAGCTTGAGGATGAGATGAGATGGAAACCTCATCTGCAAATGTCAGAGAAGGACCAGTACTGGAATAGAAACAGTAGAGAATCAGAACATTGTATAGAATTTTTTGGTTTCAAATATTGGCTATTGGGAACCTTGTTTTGACCTTTTCCTTGCATCCTACCTGCAAGGAGAAAAGGAGTGTTATTCTAATTAAAATTATTATACCATCAGTATATTTCACAGATTGGCATCATTCAGAACATAACTAATTCATCAGAAATATCTTCTGAGACCAAGCATCGCTCCCTTTTGCTCCTGTTTTAAAGTGTGGAGTTTTTTGTTGTTGTTTTGTTTTGGTTGTTGTTGTTGTTTTAAATTTCTTTGTGTATAATTCTGGCATGGTGTGTAAAGACATCTTAAAAAGTACTCTTCTGCTCTCTATTTTTTTTTCTTGCACAAATGCATAATCAACACTGTGTAAACTGACTGGGTGCTTCCAGTTCTGTCAGCTATGTGAAGAATGCAGGTGCACGTGAAACAGCCCTAACCTACCTGAAGAGGTGGTGCCTCTCTTCATTTCTGTGTTGAACTGGAGGCCGAATAACGAATATGTTACAGTTCATTGCTGTTCCAAAATGGGTTTTGTTACAGAACTACAAAGGAATTTTAGAAAAACTACATAATATAGTTACAATACTTACAAAGTTCATTGATTACTTAAGTTTGCTTGTATGTATATTACTTAAATATTTAAATATATCTTGAAAGAAGGACAGTGATTCAGGGATGTTACATATTATCTTCAGTGTTCTGCTTGAAAATTATGTAGTGTTTGCAAGTCTAATAAACATATCCACATCTCAAAATTGCAGCAGGTCTTGTAAGAGGTATCCAATGTACTTGAAGTCCTCTTGGCAGAGAAGAAAAGAAAAAGCCCCAATTCAATTATATTATTTTTAGATATTAACTCAAGACGAACAGAATTGCATGTCCCAAAAGACTTATATTGCCTGTGTCCAGGTAACCCTAGCAGAGAAGATTGCATTAAAAGAGATGTAGTAATTTGAACATTGTCTTAAAGGTCATTCCTGCTATTTACATAGTCTCATGGTACCTCTGTGTCTTCAAATATGTTATATTAATGTAATTATCCAGCAAAAGGTACATTTTGCCATTTAGGCACTAAGTTTGGAGGAAAGGTAAAATTGTTTCAGTCTGCATTGAAAGGTAAAGTAGAAGGAACATAGGTTATCCTGTAGTTACCAGACATTTCCCCCTATCCAACTACCCTACCTCTACCTTCACCATACTGACTGCAACTCTTATTATACTACCATATATTGTCTTCTAAATGCAAATCTAAATATAGTTGCAGGTAATTTAACAAAACAAGTGTTTGTTATGCCACATTTTTTTCTCTGATTTGTCACTGGATCTCAAGAAACTAGGAATGTGCCTATGGCAGAATTAATGGAGGCAAGATATCAAATTATTTTTCAGTAAGAGCTAGAGGGTTCAAATATCCGAATTTTCAAATGCTTGACAAAGGTATTTTGAAAGAACATTCAGAGTTTTCTCTCCAGCAATATTCAGCTTTAAAAAACCAAAAATGTATTACTTATTTCAAAGGAAATTTCCAAGACGTGAGTTATGTAAAACAGTAGAATTTCCCCATCTCTGCCTCTTCTTTATCATTTACATCAACAAATATTTCACAGTATTAATTGCTTGATTAACTTAGTCACTTTTAATATAGCACATAAATTTGAGAACAGTTCTTTATTACTCAGCGCAAAATAAATTAGTAATAGGCCATTGGCATGTGTTTTACTACTGATGGCAAACAGATTTTGCAAGAATTTATTACTTAAAATATTTGGGTTGTTTATAACAATTAAGTTTCTTATGTGAATATGCATGTTTAAATTCCTAAAAGAGTTCTTCTACCTGTGTATTTTCACAGGTAAACACACCGTTTCTATGAGCTTGCAATTTTTTGATATAGCAAACATAGACCAAAAATACTATCTTTGTAAACCTGGTTTGAAAAATTGTGCAGCATTCACACACTCATGTTCCAAATTATTACTGTAGTTTAATCAATCACATTCCTCTTCTGTGGTAAAGCATTGTGGGAGGGAAACAAAATAATCAGAATTACAGTAATAAGGGTTTGACAAGACAAGAGAGACTTTTGTGAATGCTGAGGCTTTTGCAAATACTGTGAGAACTTCCACTAGCATACTTCATTAGATTAGATTTTGTAGAAGGCAATAATCATTTCTGGAATTCTGGTTATCCAGTAGGCATAATGGACTTTACTTTTTTTCTACCCAGGGTGCAGTTACTAAAACTTGTGGAAATTTGTGGTGGCTTGCTACCCCTGGTAGGGTGACAATATAAAGCTATAAGGAGGTAAAAAGACAACACTGCTTAACATAAAACCAGTAAATAGCAAGTTCTCTTTTTTTTTTTTTTTTGTATATTCTTTAATAGTTAATGAGTTGAATAATCAGCTGGTAGAGAGTATGACTGTTGAATCTCACTCTCGGTCGTTGTTCTTACTTTTTCCAGTCTGATCACCATAAAAATTACAGCATTTGAAAATTAGAGTCTTGCATACATAGATTTGTAGCTGTCTTGTAACAAACATACAACCTGCATACAAGATTGTGCTTTCTCTAAGCAGCTGAGATTCATATTTACTCAGAAAAGGACTAAAAAACCAGTTTGTTTAAATATGCAGCATTAAAAGCAAGTGCTGCTGACAGCAATTTCTCCTGTAGCTCAGGATGTGAAATTGTAAATAGACTAACAAGTAAATGAACATTGCTTAATTGGGGTTGAGGGGGGCACGTGAAATTTGTTCTAGTTTCCCAACCACTGGACAGTTCAATGGAGATTCTGCACATTGAATTTAGGTTTCTGCATGGAAGTGCCGATGCGTGCTCCTGTGTATCTAGCCACTCCTTACTCTCAGTGGAGATCTAATCATAGCTATCAAGAGATCCTAGAGAAAGACATTCAGCTGCATACAGGTGGATACCTGAATAGCTTGTCAACCAAATGCCTCTTTGAATAAAGTGAGCGGCTCTTCACTGATTATGACAGAGGCGTAAAGACTGTCTACCCTCGTAGACACCTACATTGATGATACTTAAATTTAGCTTTCCAGATGTGGATGTGATAGCCAGAGATAAAGGAAGTCTGTACCCAAATAAACTCTGCCTATTCAGTTTACCTGAAGATCCACAAAGTTTCCACATGACTATGTCTAGTGATGATGCTGACTAGGATCATACTTCAGTTTTCAGTGGCATTTATACCCTTAAACCCTACAGAAGCACTTCAAAACAAAATTCCAGTTGTTGCATGGATCTGGAGCATGTCATTATGCACTAATTTATTACACTCAATAAAAAGTAAATTATTTAAAACAGTTTTCAGCATGTCATTCACTGTTAAGCAATGTATTTGAACATGTGCACATTGATCAATTAAACAATGTTTCACATTTGTCATGGTCAATGATCTTTTATTTCCAGCAAAAAATATGAATTTCCTTTTATATTTAATACATTATAGTACTTAACTTTACCATCTGGGTAGTTCATTTCCACGGATATGTTTCATTCAAATGAATTCATGTAGCTGATTTACATTTAGATAGATTCTTTATTTTAACTGTGGTAAACTTTCAATCTATGTTTCAGCAATTTAAATCTGTGTTGCCAAGTGGCAATGATCTAACAAATAGCTTGGGCTGATACGTGTTCATCAAGTAATTTAGAACTACAAATGTACATATTTACCAATAAACTGCTGAGGTAATATTTGTTCTCCCTAGATGCTTACTTCAGTACAGGAGAAATTGTTTAATGATTTAATACTATAATTTTTGTTATTGTTTCAGAGCAAGTACTAGTGAATGTTTTTATCCCACAAACACATCTATTGCTTTGGTACTTTCCATTTTCCCTAGCAAAGCAAAGACCCACACAAAAGATTTGTTAACATTAATTATTAAAAATAATTAAATTACTAAAAGCAAGTGTAAGGATATTAAAGGAAATTAACACATCTTCACCTGGCATATTTTCATTATTCTTACTGAGGAATGCAAAATATATTGGACTGAAATGAAATGAACTGTTTGTCACTGATTTTTTTCGTACTGACATGGAATAGGTAAATCTTTATGTTACTCACTTTAAAGAAAACCTTCAATATGAATTGAAAGACAGACTTTTATAAAATTTCCTCAGAAACCATTTTAAAGCTTGACATCTTCTGTCTAGGAAAAGTTTAATTGTGTTCGTGTAGATTTTGTATTTCTGTAGATACAATCTGGGAACAGCAGAAGAGATCATACAAGTAATTTGCACATTTGTCTGTGCATTTGATGTGTATATGAGGAAAATAAAAATTTTCATTTCAATCATATCTGAAAGCTATTTGGAGTTTATAATCAGTTATATAAATAACAAAGATTTTTTGTAAAATATAGTTTTAATTTGGTTTTAAAATTAGATCTCAAAAATAATCTGTTAATTTTATTTCTAAGAATTACATAAATAGATTACTCCAGAAATCTAATGAATTAAGATTTTATATATGATAATGCAGACCTTTGTAATCCTTTGAAAACCTCATTGGTTTTTATCAACATAGTCATTATTCATTTTAAACTTTGTAGGTCTACACCAAATCAAATTCCTGGTACAACATAAGTGGAGGATTGCAATGTTGGAGTGCTCCTTGTGTGGGGAAAATATTTATTTGACACCTTATATATTAAACATATGAATTAAATCTTCATTCAGTAGTAAACTATGTTTGAATAAATGACTAAAAAAAAGGACTCGTTATATGCAAGTGTGGGTATTTACTTGTAAATGCTCAAGAAAACATTACAGGTACTATCTTTTGACCATATTTTTTAAATGCTGCCATTGATCAACCTTCCTTAATCACATAAAGGTGAAAAGTTTTGTGGTTTTTTTTTTTTTTTGGTAGTTTTGTTTGTTTGTTTTACTTTTGGTTTGTGCATTGAGACAGTGCATTAAAACACAATGGTGTCTTAATTCTGTTTTGTTTTATTTCTTATTTGGCTTTTGAAAGTCATTAACTTACGTTTCTGCTCTTTTCTAGCATGTGTTTTGGTTAGGAGAATATGTAGCTCTGAAAATAATTTTATCCTATGACATGGTGTTAGAAGTATTAGGAAAAAAAAAAAAGTAAGATTTACCTGACACTATGAGTAATATATTTCTTTCTGAATTATTTTAGAATTCTGATTAAAAAATAAATGTTACAGGTACTGCTAATAGATGAAATATATTTTTTCAATTAGTTTTCAGACTACTAAATAATTGAAAGGACCTCTGGTCATTATTTTAGAGTAAAATACAATAACCTTGAGATATTTTTTCAGTAAGTGCCCAACCGCAAGCATTTCTGCTGTAGTTCATGAGATAATGTTATACAGAAGAAGAAATAATAATTCCTTTAAGTTTGTCTACTTTCAATAAACAGAAAGAATGCTGGGTTTTGCTGTTGACTATTTCATGTTTATATATATGTGTTGCGCATGTTAGAAATTTCGGTATTACAGATTCACATCCTAACCTAGCTTCAGATACAGGAGGATTTGATCCGTCACTTTACGTCACCTTTGCTTATCCTTGATGACGAACATCTTCGGGCGGTAGTTCTTTCAGCCTGAAAAATCAGTTTTAGTGCCTGACTGATCATCTCTTCTTTTAAACATTTATTATAAAAAATCCACTGGAAGAGATTCTGATATAATACAGACTAGATTGTACTTGGTTAAGTGTATCCACTTTTCTTTCACCAGCCTGTGCAAAGGAGAGTTTAGCATCCAAATAGTAATGTTAAATTTGTGTTGTAAAGTTCTCTGTGCCATAATAAAATTCCTAGATCATGCATCTTCTTTCTGATCAACAGTTTATAAACATGAAGTTTCTCTCTAAACTTATTCTATAAGCTATTTATTTTTCTGCTGAAGATAATGGTGTCTATGAGCCTGTCTGACTATTTTCTTACAATAGTAATCCTAAATTCTGAAGACATGGGGATACTGGAAATATTTCAAATCTTAAATGACACCTGTATCTTATGTCTAAATGACATCTTTTTGTCCTTTTCTAGTAAACTGTTGCAGAGATTTAAAAACATTTCTAAAATACTGCTATTATCTCCTATTAACTTTTGTGTCAATCACAGATGCAAAAGAAAAAATAAAAACAAATAAACAGAAAAAGTTATGTAAATTCTGATCTCTAGACATGTTCAGCAGATTTAGGAAATGATGAAAGGTGATCTCACTTGAGGATTAGGTGCTCAAGTACAGTGTAACATTTTAAATGATAAACCATATGTGAAATATAGACTATAAAAAGAGAGTTATACTGTATTTTTTTTTTCTAATTATGTTTTCCCACAGATAACAATATGACTGTGAAGACTGGATCAAGTATTTGCTCTTGGGCTGTCTTCAGCAAACCACATAGTATTTTTGTAATATAACAGGAAATAATTCAAATAAGTTTTAATACATTTCATGTGATGTGAAATGTTGTGGCTTCATAACCAATGTCAACAATAACTTATTGCTGTTAATTTATATATATTTATATAAAACTCATCCTGGTTTTACAAAGCCATAAATTACTTAATATCAAAAAAATTTAACATCGATCATCTCTAATGCAATCCAATTATACTTCTAAAGTAAATGGATAAGGCAGTGGATTCCTCTATTATTTTTTCAGAGAGCTCTAGCTGATATTGGGGAAATATTTTTTTATAGCCCTTATCTGACATAGAATTCATTCAAACATAAAGAAATGCCAGGATTGATTGAGCTGACATTGCCATAGCAGGGTGCATCTATCTCTTGCCACATCCAGGAGCTCTGAGTTTATTTGTCTCCATTCTAACTGGCCTGTGCTGATGAGAAACACGTCCATCTGAGCAACTCCCTGTCATCAGGTTCTCCAGTCCCTTTCCTCCCCGGGACCACCTTCTGGGAATGAATCAATACAACTGAGGTCCTTGCAACTTAGAGTTAAGAAATTTGCACATGATTTGGTTATTGAATCTAGGCCTTATACTGTTCACATTAGTGACAAATCTGTCTTCTTATCCATAACAACAGCCCATTTTCTAAGTTCCAATTTCCTTTTCCACCTACCAACTTATATAGGGAGCAGAAGACAGTGGCCTGTCACACAATATTCAGCTGGCAAAAGTTGATCATATTGTACTAAAAATAAATGTGACTGGAGACGGAAAGATTGTTGCCACTGAGACTGAAAGGCAGAGAATGCCAGTAAAAGCAGTATTTGTTGAGCCCTATTCTAAAAGGCTATCAATAGAAAAATCCTCTTAAGACTGTGGCTGTAGTAAAAACAGCTAGAGTATGGCAGTTAGGGGTTTCAGAAATTAACTTACCAGTAGCAGCTCACTGATGAGTGGTAACTGGAATGTCTGTCTTCATAAGGACAGTGGCAAGCTATATTCTGGATAGCTTGTGCCTGATGTCCCTATTGGAATGTTGTTCCAAGACACCCAGAGGAGAAAGTCAACCAGACTTATAAGTGCAAATATTATTGGGACAATCACTGTTGGAGATAAAAAAGAGTAAGGTATGACAAGGTATAATATCACAATCCCTTCTAAATTGAATCTCCTCAAACCTGGCATGTCAGCATCTCTCTCTAGTCAAGTCGTCCATATGACTCCTCAGAACATGTTTACTTAAGGCTTGTTCAACATAAGATTTGTTGCTCTCCTTCTTTACTTTCAGTCACATACACATACCAAGAAACTGACAACTACAGGAACAATTATGCCACCTTCATTTGAGTATTGACCTGAGGTTCTGGAACACAGAAACCCCAGATTCTCTCTAGTCAAAACTCCAGATCTTCCAAATTATAAGGAAAAATTGACCTGCCTATATTTACAACATAGGCAAAATATTTCAAATTACATAAGTTCTTTCCTTTTTCTATAGTAGCCCAAGTACTTTCCTGAGATACTAAAAGAAGAATAGTTTAATCTTATTTTTTCATTGAGTAAATGGAAAAATTATTCAGTTCCAATGAAGCCAAAGATAGGGAGGTATTGCATCATCAAAGCAATATAATAAAGAAAAAAACCACAATGATTTCAGATGAAGTACACATTGCTATTTTTATTTCATTAATAAGCTTTCTTTTTTCTCATTTTCAACTAAAACCTTTTTCGGTTCTTCATAGAAGACGTAAGGACATGAGATATTTTAAATTCCTTTTAAAAAATCTTTTACTTTGAATTAAATGAATTTCACCCCCAAAGTAAATAATTTTATTTCTTTCAAAATGCCTTTATTTGGTGAACAATGCCAGTCGTATATCTGAAAAGAAAGAAAATTATTCAATTTGCATAGTGGTATTCATGACAAGAGTTGTTGTAAATGGAGGTGAGGATGAACAGTAAAGAAGAGAACTATGATGTGTGTGTGTGTGTTACAGCTATTTATCTTTAAGAATCTAAAAGATTTCACATTTGAATTTTATAAAACCTACCCCATATATATGTATTACATTGTCATAATACTTACCCAATCCATCATTAATCGACTGACTTTTGGAAACATAAACAAAAATGGGTCTAGAAGAAAGATTGTGTTGCAGTGAAGAGGGAGGTCAACAGAAAGAGGAACGGCAGACTGCTGAAGTCAAGATAACCTTGATATCACTTGTATGACTACTTTATTTAGTACACCACACTGTGGCAGCCAAATGAAACACAATTTTTCAAAGCAATGCCAGTTTAAGAAAGACCTTTCAAGGCAGTGTAAGTTTCCATACAGACATCTCTCAAAATATTGTAGCCTCTAAGGTCTTCAAATATATTACAGAATTTTTGTTCTTGGTGGAGATGCTTAAGGACATAGTAAAATGTTTTCATACCTTTATTACAGATGATATAGAAAAACAGGTAAGAAAAAGAAGAGGGAGGGAAGGGAAGGGAAGGGAAGGGAAGGGAAGGGAAGGGAAGGGAAGGGAAGGGAAGGGAAGGGAAGGGAAGGGAGAGGAAAGGAAAGGAAAGGAAAGGAAAGGAAAGGAAAGGAAAGGAAAGGGGAAAGGAAAGGGGAAAGGAAAGGAAAGGAAAGGAAAGGAAAGGAAAGGAAAGGAAAGGAAAGGAAAGGAAAGGGGAAAGGAAAGGGGAAAGGGGAAAGAGGAGAGGAGAGGAGAGGAGAGGAGAAGGGAAGGGAAGGGAAGGGAAGGGAAGGGAAGGGAAGGGAAGGGAAGGGAAGGGATGGGAAGGGAAGGGAAGGGAAGGGAAGGGAAGGGAAGGGAAGGGAAGGGAAGGGAAGGGAAGGGAAGGGAAAACACAACAAAGTGCTTTAAGTGACACATTGCAGAAAATGGGCAGAGTCCAAACTGAATGTCTTGAAAATGTCTTCTCCCCTTCCTCCCAGCCAAGGAGATTCCAAACTCCACATTTTTTCATCTTTATACTCTCCAAACATAAAATGTTTTGCTTTTGAGTTAGTATGGAAGAACTTCAGTTTTGATAAATTATAACACACACATCCTCAAGGATATGTATGGCAGCATGATTAGAAATTAGAGGATTTCAATCTTCGTATTACTTCCATTAAATTCAAGTAATCCTGATACGCACATCCATCATCTGGCACTGCTAGTCTGCAAACGAAGTACATGAGAACGGTTAGTGCTGCAGTTCCAGTGGCAGATAGGCATACGTTGTTCTAGGTCAGAAATCACATGCCTGCATTAGTGTGAACTGCCCAAATAATTCTTCCCTGCTAAGGCAGAGCAAGCTCTGCTCTTTGCACCACTTCTACATGGAAATGACTAGGATAATGCTTATATACAGATGTTCCTAATAGGACACATTCCCTGCATCAGAGAACCCTTATATTCAGTGTTTCACAAAAGCAAAACTATTAAGAGCAATCTGTGGCATCTCTGGAGATTAATTGTGAAGCTGGAAGATGTATATGTGAAACTTCAAATTTTCCACAGATTTACTGTTGATCCACATTGAGGATGCTTGACTAATATTTTAGTCATTACATTGTTATAAAAAGCTGTCTCAGATTTCTTCCAGAAATATCTTAAATAAACTGAAACCTCAGGTCACTGAAAAGAAACTGTGCAGCTGTTTTTCAAGTTCATCCCTAAATCATGCACCTTGACTGATACAAACAGTTGTTGACAGAGGAAGAATCTGGAAGTGCAGACCAAGATCATTGAGATCCAAGTCTGTCCCTTCCATCTCCTGTAAGACTCAATCAACCTGATATTCTTTTGGACACCGTTAGCATTCTGAAACTGAGTTTATGTTCCAGCTCTGTTATATCCTGTCTGATTTTTATCTTTGCTACTCTGTTTCTTGCTTTTTTTCCTGTGTGATGATCTTTGTGAACTTCTGAGCACTCCTTTCCTGCATGACTCCAACACTTTGACAGTATTTACTTCCTTTCAGGATCTCTGGGTAGTTTCAACACAGAAAGGAGAAAAAGTAGACAATGTGACCACACCAATACTCTTGAAATCTGCACCATAAAGTTTTCATCCTTTTGCAAAAATAATTGTCCATACAGTTAGAGAAGTCAAACGTGTGAAGCCCTAAGTTTTTCTTCAAAACATCAGAGGACACAGACATTTAGAGAAAAGAAGGAGTATCAGACTTTGTTTTTGGGGGCAGCAGGCAGTAGATTGGTCAGAATTCCTAATGACAAAAAAAAAAAAAAAAAAAACAACGAAAAAGAAAATATTATACATACAGGAATCCTTTACTGAACAGAACTTCTAGTCCCCATACAGCTTTATTTGCAATAATTACTGGTTGATCATTTTGAGGTTTTCTCCAAGGTCATTAATATCATGTGCAAAATTATTTACCTGTGTGAATAGAGAGAGCTCTGCAGTGGTGTGTCCCATTGCTCTCACAAATCTGAGGTGAATGCGCTTTTTTTTTTTTCATGTTAAGCCACAAAAACTATAAAAGAGCTTTCAACTTATTAATTTATTGATGTGGAGGAACTTATATAAATGACGTAATGGGGAAACATGTTTATTAACTGACCCTTACATGGTTCTTCATTTGGAAAGAAGGTATTACTTTCCATCTATGTGACTACTGCTGCTAATGTCTGAGATTGCTGCAGCCTTAAAAATGCACAGTTCATTCTGCAGATGGTGATAGCTCTACTAACACTTCTATTGTTAGTTTGAAAGTCAAGTGATGATATGTGTAGGTGTATATGTGGGAGTAGTGCAAAGAATTACAAGGATTTTCTCCCACACTAACGATCCACATGGAAAAGAGGGTCTTATGAAACCACATTCTATTCCTCTGGTATTTTTAAGCAGTCTGATATTCTGTTAGAACAGCATTTTATTGCGCAGCTTGTCATTTTCTATCTAAGGAATATATTTTTAAATTAAAAAAGAATCTGTTTTTTCTTCACATTTTGATATGTCATCACTTTAAAAGTTAAACTGTATCAAACCAGAAAAAATAGCTGGAAAATTAATGATTCTGACACACATGTAATTTACTCTTCGAGTTTTTTCAGCAATTATGCATTTGTTGGACCTGCTAGCAATTGGAGGTTCCTTAAAAGACAGCACCTATCAGTTTTGTAATCTCTGTAATTTCAGTGCTGGCTGCAAAACAGGTGATGTATCAATATTTGATTGTAAGCACATCTTTCATGGTACAGTCAGATGAGAATAAGGTGACTGATCTGGACAACCCTAATAGATACTTCAACTCTAAAATGGCTTTCTGTTTGGTTTCCACAATTCATTCAGGATATTTTATCATCTTGTTTGGATTTTCATCAGTTCTAGTTAGCTGTCCAAATTTCCTGTTCACCTTCAATTATGAAAACTTTTTTTTTCTCCCAAGTAGGGTAAGAACTCATTTTGCACCATTCTCTGTTTGGGTTTGGTTTTATACATACATATAAATGTATATGTATGAATATGTACATATATGTTTATATGCACACATATGTATATGTTAATTTTGCTTAGCTTTTGGCTCTTCTTCATATATTATATAAGCTTAGGTAAGAGGAAAAAATTACTCCATTCAAATCTTCCCTCATCATCCTCCTCTCCTTCATTCTTCCATTAGTCTTGTTTTTGGGTCCACCCTTTTTTTCTCAGTGCTCAGAAGTAAGCTGCTTATCTGTGCATTTAGAATAATGAGGGCTCAGAGAATCAACCTTGGGCGATCCATACTACTCTGTTTTCTTCTTTTGATGGCAACTGTGGTTATCTCCACTGAGAAATGTCCACAAAAACTCTATAATCTAATAGAATTAAAAGAAACAATCCACCCACACAGAGAGGTGTAACAACATCTATTTAATATTTGTCTAGTTTTTGATTGAAAGATTTAGTCCAAGTCCACTCAAAATGATCTTGCCTATGCCCATACTGTGAAATGAAATATGTATTTTATATGGAAAAGTCTTTTGGTTTTGTTTTTGGGTTTGTTCCTTTGTTTGTTTGTTCATTTTTTTTTAAATTAATATTTTATTATTTTTAAAAAATAGTTTCATTTACATTAATGTTTCTGTTAGAAAAACTTCTTTAGGAAGTGTACTGGAAGTACTACAGACTCCAAAAATGCAGACAACTGACAAATTGTCTTTTACTTGAATTATCAGGAACACCAACATAGTAGGGAACCTTTCCTGGAGCACACATTATTAAGTGGCACAAAGTAGAATACCACTTAAAACTTATGACATACATCTTAGTGATTCACAGTATATTATTCGTCCATCTCTTTTATAGACTTTACTGAATCAGATCTCTGCTGGCATACAGGGACTGTTTGGCATTTTGACTGTGATCTTTCATAAGGAAATTATTCTACTTATTTCTATATACTTTTAAAGTATTTTAAAGATACTTATATGTCTCACTCACTAGCAACTCGATGTACTTGAAGTTCTAGAAATAATTACATAATAAAATATATGCACAAGGTTCTATATCCTTTCCAACTGATAGAATAAACCACAATTTTCACTTGATCCTGCGAACTATACGTGCTGACTTTATATTTATCTTCACAGTCATTAATTTTATTTTATATTATTATTTTCTGTACTCCTGTTGGTGGGTGCATGGGTTTACGGGAGGTTTAGGAGCAAAGGAAAGCTGGTGGTCAGGAAAGAACCTTGGATAGCAGGTTTATAACGTATATAAGAATTTTGTATAGAGGATATGTGGAAACAAGTTAAAATGTAGTCATACCTGACTATAAAATGAGAATGATATCCAGGTGTAGGGTTTGTGTTTCTTTTTTCACTACTTCATTGTAATGAAAAAATATAGTAGGAAAAACAGTAGACTCAAATATAAATAATGTCTGTCAGTTAAATCTGTACAGAGAAAAAGTGTTCCTAAAGGACCCCATATACCAACAATATTCTTGTCAGTAGTGAAACCAGCCCAATCAGCATGTGTTATCTTTTACTCCTCAGTTGCTCTGTTTTTACAGATGGTGACCAGTTTTGATTGTCTTTCTTTTTTCTTTTTCAATATGAAAGTAAAGGCCTTCAGGGAAGGAGGATCAAAGGAGAACGGTGTATGATTCTGAGACATGACTCAGACAAAATAAGAATAATATTGTCATCTTCTCCAATCTCTCAATAGTCCACAACTAAGACATTTTTATAAGTTTTGAGTTATATTTCAATGTTAAGATTTGTGAAGAAATACAAACAATCAAAAGAAAACCAAACAAGAAACAGAGTTGCACAAATGGGAAATTGAAGTCATTTGATAAAACAAATCAATATTCAGGAACATGATTTGCTAATAGATCCGAATCCCTTGACAATTATCATCTTGATTTCTTATTCATTATACTATGCACTTTAGAGAGCCTATTAAGATCCTGTCTCCTGGGACTAAGCACTACATAAATGCACAGTAATATTAGATTAAATTCTCAGTCTGAAAGTGACAGTTTAGTCCTCTAGCTGTACCTATTTAGAGAGTTGAGAGATGGAAAACAATCTTTTTCTGACACTTGCCAGCTGCATCCCAGACTAAAGTGAGAGAGAAAGAAACCACCTACTGACAAGGTGAAAAAAGAAAGGGAAGACCAGCTGAGAACATACATGTATCCAGTGTATGCCCTGACACTCTGAAGACCTAATCTATATCAGGTAATTGTCTGAGACAGATAACACCCTCTCAGTTCAGAGTAACAGAGAGAAATATGACTGTTACTCGTAAAACTATTACTTATCCTTTTGTCTGACCTTGTGCAAAAGCTAGAATACAACAACTGGCCCGTAACACAGACAAAACTGGAGAAAGGTAGTTGTCTTCTCCCATTTCCCCACAGGGAAGTGAGGCTTTGTGAGTTTACACTGGGGACTTGGGCAAAAGAAGCCTGTGACACCTCTGAAGAAGATCAACTACAAGACACTCAATTATTATCATGTCTGAACCTCAAAGTATTTTATTGCTCCTCCGGCCTCAGCTGTTTGTCACTTTGCCAACATTCACAGAACCTTGTAGATAAGCAAAAAGTGTATAAGGTTCATCAGATGCTCCCTTATCCTATCTTAGTTTGTCTGAATGCTTTCCTGCTAATATCATACCATTTCTGACAGAACCTTCATTGATATTCAGTGTTGCAGCTGATAAGTAGTAGGAAACAAGTCCAGAAAAAAATGGCATCTGATAAGTGGCTTAGAACTGCTTGCCAAAAGCATCTGTGTTTTATTTTTCTTTGCCTTGGTTTGAGATTCATATGTTATGCAGGAAAAGTGGAATTTATTTTCTTCCCCATTCTTGTGTTTTATGTTTCTTTGTATTGGTTTTAGCAGTCACTTGCTGTTCCTTTGTGAAATGAAAGAGAATTCTAATACAATGAGTTATAAGTGAAAGTTTAAAGGTTCAGAACGTCACTGACAAAATATTGTACAGTTCACAGATCATTAAAGTGGAGATCACAGTTCATTAAAGCTGACTGATTTTTTTAGAAAAAAAGATAGAAGAAATTTCACTATTAAATTCTAGTGATTTTTGTGATCTGGAGTAAAATCATATTCAGTTAATGTTCCTGTTTACTTCATTTTTGTTTGTCTCATAAGTTAGAAATTTTCTTAAATATCTCCATTTTAAATTCAAGTTTGGAGATGAAAGTCTCATTATGTCCTTCTACATTATTCAATACACTAAGAAAAACAATTTTAGTGCTCACATTACCCTATGACTCCGTGTGTAACCTTTCCAAATCCTGCCTTTGGCTGCAATGCAGACAAGTAAGCTGAGGCCACTGTTTACATGGTTTAATAATTCTGCTGCTGGCAAATGAGTCAGACAGAGACTTGATTATTCTGTGAGAGTTGTTTTGTTTCTATAGTTTTAATAGGAGTGAGAAGACTAAATAACTTTTATTTTTGCTGTCAGTTACATGAAAAGATTGGATCTGTTGATAATTTAAAAAAAAGTGTGTTTACATGATTTAATAAGGACTGTATTTTGAGATTTAAGGCAGAATGCATCTTGGAGATAAAGGTGCAGGTATTCCTATTGTTTCACTCCCTATTTATGTCAGGTTTAGGGACTACCTTGATGACAGACAAAAACTTAAGTAAGAAAAAATTACACCAAATTTTCCATGCCTCTTAAAGTGTGAACAGGTTTAGAAACACAGCTGATGGAGAGAGTGCATAATGAAGCTTAGGTTCTTTCAGGATTTGACCTCCAGATAAATTCTGTTTTTCTTTTCCAAACAAATACAGTCTATGGTAGCATACTTTCATTTCTTTACCATAATTAATTAAGTTTTGCACTGCATGTCCACATTATTCTACTTTCAATACTGGATGTGAACTCAATAGATAACTACCGTGACACAGAATCAAAGAATCACAGAATCACAGAATGTTAGGGATTGGAAGGGACTTCAAAAGATCATCTAGTCCAATCCCCCTGCCAGAGCAGAAGCACCTAGATGAGGTTACACAGGAAGGCGTCCAGGCGGGCTTTGAATGTCTCCAGAGGAGACCCCACCACCTCCCTGGGCAGCCTGTTCCAGTGTTCTGTTACCCTCACTGAAAAGAAGTTTCTTCTCAAATTTAAGTGAAACCTCTTGTGTTCCAGCTTGAACCCATTACCCCTTGTCCTATCATTCATTGTCACCGAGAAGAGCCTGGCTCTATCCTTGTGACACTCATCCTTTATATATTTATAAACATTAATGAGGTCTCCCCTCAGTCTCCTCCAAACTAAAGAGACCCAGCTCCCTCAGCCTTTCCTCATAAGGGAGATGCTCCACTCCCTTCATCATCTTTGTGGCCCTGCGCTGGACTCTCTCCAGCAGTTCCCTGTCCTTCTTGAGCTGAGGGGCCCAGAACTGGACACAATAATCCAAATGCGGTCTCACCAGGGCAGAGTAGAGGGGAAGGAGAACCTCTCTCAACCGGCTAACCACCCCGCTTCTAATACGCCCCAGGATGCCATTGACCTTCTTGGCCACAAGGGCACAGTGCTGGCTCATGGTCATCCTGCTGTCCACCAGGACCCCCAGGTCCCTTTCCCCTACACTGCTCTCTAATAGGTCATTCCCCAACCTATACTGGAACTTGGGGTTGTTCCTGCCCAGATGCAAGCCTCTGCACTTTCTCTCGTTATATTTCATTAAATTTTTCCCAACTTAACTCTCCAGCCTGTCCAGGTCTCGCTGGATGGCAGCACAGCCTTCTGGTGTGTCAGCCACTCCTCCCAGCTTGGTGTCATCAGCAAACTTGCTGTCAGTGCACTCTATTCCCTCATCCAAGTCATTGATGAATATATTGAATAATACTGTCCCCAGTACTGACCCTTGAGGGACTCCACTAGATACAGGCCTCCAACCAGACTCCACTCCATTGACCACAACTCTCTGGCTTCTTTCCTTCAGCCAGTTCACAGTCCACTTCACTACCCAGTCGTCCAGACCACACTTCCTCAGTTTAGCTGTGAGGATGCTGTGGGAGACTGTGTCAAATGCTTTACTGAGGTCGAGGTAGACCACATCCACCGCTCTGCCATCATCTATCCACCTCGTTATGTCCTCATAAAAGGCTATGAGGTTCGTCAAGCACGACTTCCCCTTGGTGAAGACATGTTGACTGCCCCTAATGACCCTCTTATCCTTGATATGCCTTAAGATGGCACCAAGGATAAGGTGTTCCATCACTTTCCCAGGGATGGAGGTGAGACTGACCGGTCTATAGTTACCTGGGTCCTTCTTCTTGCCCTTTTTGAAGACTGGAGTGACATTTGCTTTCCTCCAGTCCTCAGGCACCTCTCCCATTTCCCAAGACTTGGCCAAGATGATGGAGAGTGGCCTAGCAATGACCTCAGCCAGCTTCCTCAGCACTCGCAGGTGCATCCCATCTGGACCCATGGATTTATGGATGTCCAGATTTCTTAATTGCTCCCTAACCCAGTCCTCATCAACTGAGGCAAACTCCTCCATTGCCCTGCCTTCCTCTGGGGCCTCAGGGGTACGGGGCTCCTCAGGACAGCCTCCGGCAGAGTAGACAGAGGCAAAGAAGGCATTCAGTAACTCTGCCTTCTCTGTATCCTCTGTCACCAGGGCACCCACCTCATTCATCAGGGGGCCTACATTGCCTCTGGTGTTAGTTTTATCTGCCATGTATTTGGAAAAGCTCTTCCTGTTGTCCTTGACCCCTCTCGCCAGGTTTGATTCTAAGGAGGCCTTAGCTTTCCTAGTTGCCTCCCTACATCCTCTAACAACAGCCTTATATTCTTCCCAAGTGGCCAGCCCCTCCTTCCATGATCTGTAAACTCTCCTCTTCCACTTGAGCTTACCCAGCAGTTCCCTGTTTAACCACGCAGGTCTCCTGGCTCCCCTCCTTGACTGTCGGGATGCTCTGATCTTGATCTTGGTAGAAGCAGTCCCTGAATGCTAACCAACTATCTTGGGCCCCTTTACCTTCAAGTAGCCTTGCCCATGGGATTTCCCCTAGCAATTGTTTGAAAAGGCCAAAGTTTGCCCTGCTGAAGTCCAGGGTTGCTATTCTGCTTGCTATTCTGTTCCCGCCACACAAGATCCTGAACTCCACCATTTCATAGTCGCTGCAACCAAGGCTGCCCTCAACCTTTACTGCTTCAACCAGACCCTCCTTGTTAGTGAGAATGAGATCCAGCAGCGCACCTCTCCTAGTCAGCTCCTCCACCATTTGTATCAGAAAGTTGTCATCAATGTACTGGAGGAACCTCCTAGACTGTGGCTGGCTTGCTGAGTAGTCCTTCCACAGTTTGGTTTTGTCTAAGCAACTCTGACCTGCTCAAGATGACCATCAGACAAAGCAGAGTTTTTGTAAATGATTCTGTTTGGACATACTGTGAATAGACGCTGAAAATATTAGGGTTGCAAATCATAGTTGTGTGTGTGTTTGAATGCCTAGTGCCAAAAGATATATATAGACGTAATTATGGTAGGTGTTAAAAGGTAACAAAGAAACAAAAAATAATTCCTTGGTCTTTCTCTTGAATAATGTTCACATATTCTAACAAACCCTTCCATTTTTCTCCAATCCGTAAAAGAATTTGAGACTTACCCTGGAAAAGTACTGGGAAATTGTCCATCCAGTTGAATAATCTAGACCAGTACTTGCTGCTGTAGCTCTTACATATTCTATCTGGTTAATTCAATGCATGTATTTAAAAAGCAAATATTTGAAAAACCATACAAATGTCCTCTTTATTACTAATGTTATTGGACATCCCAAAATTCAAGGTGTGAGGTGTGGAATTTATGCTAAATTGAAATCTGTATGAAAGTTTTCCTTGTAAGTGCCAAGAACATAAGAGGTATTCAGGACATTCCAGGTAATAGACACAGTACCTACTTTTTTCCCTGAGGCATATTAAAATACAAATCTGTTAAATTGCAAACTATTTCCTAAATTCATAGCTAATTAACTCTCAGCGATAAGCCCAGCTGCCAACATGGAGGGCAAATATTGCAAGTGAGCTGGGATTTTCAAAACGTTTTTCATTTTTCTTTTGTTGTTGCTTACTATATAGAAGCAATCAGTATAATTTAGCAAAAACATGTTTTACAGATAGTAGGGGAGAGAAAATAGGATACTGAAATGCTAAGTGGAAACAGGTGAGCAAAATCTGTTAGGAAATCAGAACAACAACAACAAAAAAAGGTGCTTTTCACTCCCACGTATCCTTACCATGAATTTATTGCATTCCTCTGAAGTGTCTATTAAAACTTCAACTGGTGAAAAAATATTAACTGACCCTGAATTTATTTTGAAATGAAAAATAAAAGTTTCAGTGTAAATTAGTTCCAATTTTACGTGAAAAGTACAAATTTTGACAAGATCAAAGGCCTGATTTCTGTCTTCTTTAGGCAAGTCAAGGGTAATTCTACAGGTGTTAACAGGTATGTACATAGTGTGAGAGTGAAGTCAAGTTCCTAATCTCCTAAAAGCTCCTGTGAGATTATGCATACAATTTTCTTTAGCCTTGGCCATTTTAATTTTGTCCTTCCCAGTAGCTGAGTGAGTGTGAAGTCTGTTTACTCCCCAGTCTATAATTTTAGATGATTAGTTGCCCAGAAAAAATATTCAGAAGTAATCTCAATTGATTGTAGTAAATCAGAAGGAAAAAAAAATACTAGCAATAACAGACAGAATATGAGATGTTAACAGATGATAAAATCTGGTCATTTTCTACAAGCTTTGGAAATGCTTTTTGAAGTTAATTTAGATTTTAGCTACTTTTTATTTCCTTTTCCACAACTCCCCTCTCACTGAAATGCAACAGGCTTTTTTCTTAATGGCTGATATAGCACAGTTGTTCTGTCTGGTACAAGCACTGTCTGCCTTTTGCTGTATTTAACATGTGCATGTTTTTTCCCTCCTGGGAAGAATACATGCTGCATGTAACATTTTCATACTGTTTTGCTTCACACATGTATTATCAACACTAATAATTTCATCCCTTAACACATTTTCAAAATCTTGGATATTCATATAAATTGTGTGGTCACCCTTCTGGTGCTCACTAAAATACACCAGTTTACATTACTCTTAAATTGTGGGCTTAAGAACTACACACAATACTCAAGGTAAATCCATAACAATGCTGAATACAGCAGGACAGTCACCTCTTTTGATTATGTGGTTATGCTGTGTTTGATGCACTCCAGGATGCAGTTTGCCCTTTTGGCTGCCAAGGCACCACACACTGCTGACTCAGACTGAGCTACTGTCAACCAGCACCCCCAGATGCCCTTCTGCAGGGCTGCTCTCCAGCCACTCCTTGTGCCCAGCATTACTCTGTCCCAGATTCACAATCTGGCATTTCAACTTAAATTTCATGCCATTAATCATAGCCCAATGCTCCAATCCAGCTAGATTCCTTTGCAAAGCTTCCTGTCTCTTAGGAGAGTCACATAACCTCCCTGTTTGGTATCATGAGTAAACTTGCAAATGGTGCATTCAGCTCCTGGATCCAGATCATTGATAAATATATTGGACAGAACTGGCCCTAGGATTGAGCCCTGAGGAACACCGCTGGTGATCAGTCATCAGCCAGATGTAGCTCCATTCATTACAACCCTTTGACCTCTGCCTTTCAGACAGTTCTTCACCCATTTTACTGTAAATCCACTCATCCCACAGTTGGACAACTTGTCCAGAAGGATTCTGTCAAGGACAGTATGAAAAGCTTTGCTAAAATCACATTGCATTATGTACATCACATTTTTAATAGTCATGACCTTCGTTCTCTGCAAAGTGCCCTCTTTTTTCCCTTTTCATAGCTTTGCAACTACAGTCCATGTTCTACTGGTATTTTGCCAGAAAATCCTTTTTTCTTTTCAGAATAAAATAGCAGACAATTTAATTACCTGAAATTCAGTATCCAATCACATTTCTGAATTGAAGGTTTCTTTCTTTTTGTTGTGCTTGCCATTTTAAAAATATATATATTAAACTGGAGAGAACACTTTCACATGGTCTTTTGGGAAATTTGTAATGACAATCTTTCTACTGCTGTTCTTATGTATTGTTGAGATACAAAAAGAAAGTAAACACTAACATTTAGATTTTCTGGGAGATTATTTTAGATAGTTTTAGAAAGCAATGCATTGTGTCCATTTTACAGTTCCAGCATACTGGGAGTGAATTTGACCTCACCTGGAGCCCAAAACCTGAGATGTACCTGCATGTTTACTGCTGGTACCTGCAACCACATGGCTGTCCAAAGCTTACTAAATGCTCAGGCTTACATTAAGATAATACAGAAACCTGTAATCCAAATATCTGTGCTTGCCCTCAGCTCATAGTTCTTTGCAATTTCCAGTTTCTGTACCTAAAGGTCAACCAAAATCTTTATGATAATTGATCCCACAGAAGTAGTTACATTTTTTTCTATACACCTGACAAAGCTCAGAACAGATATTTCGCACATAGGAATGAGGTTTTGTCAGCCATACTCAAGTAGGCATCTGCCTAATTCATGTTTTATACTAGCCACTGCTCAGGACTGGTTCTGAGGAACTTTTATATGTATGTGTAAGTGACAAGTATATACATAGACTGAATTTCTTAATTGTGGTCAGTATTGTATATGTAGTTTCATTACAAAAACTGGAAATATAAAGTGTTTAAGGAATGTCCTCTCTTGGTTTGCACCTGCATACCTCAGCTATGCATGTAAGTGAATTAGTGCTGTAATTTACACAGGTGGTTATCTCTGGACTGTGCCTGCTATCTAAGTTTAGTACAACAACATTCAGAGACTTCTAAGTGTATTATGCAGGTTCCTCTTGAATTCCTCTTTTATGAAGCTAAATTGCAAATCTTACTCAACTCTTCTTCAATTATTCTAAGTGACTTCCAAGTGATGCTTCCAGAATTCCTGCAGAAACCTCTTTTTTTTTTTTTCAGATACAAACTACTAAAACACAAAGAATATGAAAGATTAATTACTACTTTTAAAAAAAATCCATATGAGCTAGGCAGATTTTGCAATATACTTTACATTAAGCAGTAGTTCAGCATAATCCAGAATTGAAGTGACATAGAAAGGTATATGTTACATCTTGACTAAATGTTTTTTTAAGTTCAGTGTTTGCTCATTTTCACTAAAGAAACCACAGTATATAATACCTCCTGCAATTACAGGCACAAAATTCATGTAAAATTCTGAAGTAGCTAATTCTAAACCGGTTACACGATTGCTTAATGGTAACTTCACCAGCAGGAGCTCAACTACAACATGTGGAAACTAGAACAAAAAGTGTTTGAAAATTTTCCCTTACCCATCTTTAGAGTAAAAACTTGTACATATATTTGCAGCCATTCCTATATTCAGACCTTTAGAAATGAGAAAGAATCAAAAATTAAAGCATTTTTATTACAATAAGTGAAATCATTGGGTTGGAAAGGAATCATCATCACAATTCAGTACACAATCCATTTAGAAACCTTGTAATTAGTTTATATCACAAAATAAAATATTTTTTAAAGATTTTACATCAATCAGCTTAGTTTTACTTATATATCAAAGTATGTTTCTTTTCCATAGATGTTAAACCTGGTGGTTGAGGCAACATGAACTAAAGGAAAATATTGTTTTCCAAATTGGAAAAAAAAAATCAGGTCGTCTTCTTTATTAGGTTTGTATCTTCTTAATCTGTATAAACTAAGCAAAGGAGCTAATTCCTGTTTTCTAACATCACTTTTAGTTAATAATTCTGTTTGTTTTCTGGGAAGAAAGTTCACATGGGGTTTACAATAAAAATTCCGTTAGCTTTCTTCCCTTCAAGTTGCTTAGTAATCTTCAAATTCCAAAATGTCTTATCTGGAATTAGTGGCCTTCATGTTTCAAAAAAATCTCACTGCACTGAGGGTATTGTATTGATTGCCTTAGGGGAAGGTGACATGTATGTGCTCACAGTACAGTCAGATCATTGTCCCAAAAGACATGGTTCTTCAGGTTAGACATACTAAACTGGATAAGCTCAAAAAGATAGAGAATTAACATCAGAAAATCTTTTAGAAACTACAAAGCAGTCTGAAATCAAACAGTACCTTCATCTTGTCAGATCTTTGTATCAAAACACAAGAACTGCTATAGCAAATTAGAATGAAAGTTCATTTAAAACTATTCTGAGCAGAAGTAGAGGTTTCGGAAAAGAATATGGAAATGTCATTGTCCTTCCTGTGTACTACTGCATACTACACACTGACCACTTTTTCTCTGGTTTTCATTATTTTTTATTTTATATACAGCTCTATCCTGTGATAGCCATTTGTTTTCTAAACCAGAGATTTCTTGTCTTTTTTGACTCTTCTCATTCAAAACCCATTTCAGTACTTGTTTCTCTTTTGTGTATTGGTTCTAGCTCTACAATATCCTTCCTGATATAAAAGAATGAGAACCATCTGGAGAAGAACTGCAAAAGGAATGTGCTCCATGGATTTATAAAGTGATACATGCTATGATGTTTTTTGTTTCTTCCTTTCCTATTAATTTTTGAGCACCTGATATTTTGCAAATCTGAGCACAACTGATCAAATCTTTCCTGAATGCTAATAGCTCATGTAGATCCTATGATTTCATATTACTTTGCTTTTAATTACTTTAGACATTTCAACCCCCACTCAATCACTATTACAATAAACTTTCCTACTGAATTATACTTCCTACTTTCTTGAAAAAAACTATGTTAATAAACTTGGTAAGCATCACACCTTTTCCCAGATCATTTAGAAATATGTTCAATAGCATTGATTCCCATGGCAAAAGCAACCGGCTTTCCCAACCACTTTTGCTTCTTCTTCAACCACTTATTAGTGGTTAGAGGAAGATTTTATCCCTTGCCATATGGCTTTCTCAAAAGTATTTTGCAAAAGCAGGTAGATATATCAATCATTATCTTTGCCTACTTTATCCCCATCTTTATGGAGAATTATGCTACATTTGTGAGGCATCACTACAGAACCTGTGTTGATGTCCCACTACATTGTATTTATTCATTTTTTCCTAATCATAGGTTCAACAATTAACTGAGTGTGGATATAGACTTTCCATTTGGTAGTTCTCCAAAGCCCTTTTAAAAAATTTGTATCACATTTGCCATTTTCCACTCCTCCAGTACAAAGCACATTTTAAGTAATAAATTACACACTATAGTTAACAGCTCAGCATTTTCACATTTCATTTTCCTTAGAACTCTATGTGAATATCATCTGTTTCTGGAAGTTTTCTGCTATTCATTTTATTAATTTATTTGAAAAAAATTTTTAATTGACATTTCATCTGAGAGAGTTCATAAACGATGACTTCTGTTACAAAAAGCTTTAATGTGTGACACTCCTAAGCTCTTTCACAGTGAGGTTTTGTACTGGAATTTGTTTGAATACATTATTATGGGGGTTAAATATTTTCCTAGATCAAGATGTTTTTCACAGTCTTGTTTCAAATGTTGTAGTACAACACAATTTATGCAATTAAGTTACAGTTAAGTTCCAGTTTCATTATTTGTATACAATTTCTCTTTCTTAAATAAAACTTTTGTCTTTTCTAATGATCTCTCTCAATTTTTATTTAGTCATGCCAGCTTTTTGGCATTATTTATAAAAGATTTTTTAAATAATAATTTTAGATTAAAATTCTTATATAATAATAACACTTTCAATACAAGCATTTTCTCTCATGCTGCTCATTCTATTTTCCTTATCTTTAAAAAAAAATATTTTTGACGTGTTAATATATCAGATTTTTCTTTTCCCTTCTTTTTACTTTTTTATTCCTAAATATATATTGAATGCATGATGGTAATTTTTTTAGGTTAGCTTTTTACTAATTATGTCTTGATCCAGGTCTTGTACATTGATTGAGACTAACTCATCTCTTTATCTTTTCCAATTATTTAATTTAAGGTGAGATCATTTAAGGAGAAATGCCTTAAAAATGTTGTTTGTGCATAATGTCCATTCTGACATGAGAATAACTGCAGTTTTCTGAGTGATTTCTCCTCTCACATCTTCTCTGATTTATCTTAATATGCCACAGACTGGGTCACTATTCTGTCTAGCTCATCTACCTAGTATATATCTTTCTGATTCTAAACTTCCACATAGCACCATGTTCCATCAGTATTCCTTCACCATTTTTATCCATTGAATACTGAAGCAGAGGCCTCCAAAAGTATAAACATAGGTTGATATCAGAGGCCTTGAAAGTACTGGGACATAGCAGACATCAAGGCTGTAAACACAAATCGCAAATGATCAATAGCTCATCACTAACAGATTTCAGTCTAGAAAATCAGGGTGGACCTATTTCAAGGCATCTGAAAAAGAGAAAACTGACATATGGATTCATAAAACCAAAACAAAACATAAGGAAAACATAAGGAAAACAGAGCAGATAGCAAGAGGGTAGAAAAGACAATCAAACCTACCAGAATGGAAATGAAAGAAAAATAGAAGGAGAGGAACCATTCCTACATCATACTGCCAGCCCACTCAGGATGTGGTGTCTTGTTGATACCGCTTCTTATCCACTGCAGGTCCTCCCTCAACTCTGGTTGAAAAAGCTTTTGCCATTCACCACATTTTGTTACTGCATTTGTTCAAACATCTGTCTGTAGTTG
The DNA here is from genome assembly GCF_036013445.1 of Caloenas nicobarica. Classification (NCBI taxonomy): domain Eukaryota; kingdom Metazoa; phylum Chordata; class Aves; order Columbiformes; family Columbidae; genus Caloenas; species Caloenas nicobarica. The sequence goes on from NC_088245.1 coordinate 111,920,043, forward strand.
GTCTTGGTCTGGTTACCTAATTCATGTGTCACGCTTGTGTGGAACTTTCACTGTTCTTTGCTGTTCCCTCCCAGAGTCTTATTTATCTTTAATTTGTTTTCTTTGGAGGCAGAGGTTGCTGACTTATACAAAGTATACAATTTATATCTTTGCATTCTTGCATACTTGTCAGGTTTTATCTTGTCTTTAGCCTAAGTCTATGGAAATAGTTTTGAGAGTTTGTATTCTTTTTATTTTAGGCTTCAACAACACAGCTTTATTCTGATCTAAATAAAGCATGTATTTCCACAATAAGTTGTATTTATTCCAAAATCATTGCCTTATTTACTGCTTCTAATTCTTGCCCATGTTTAGATTTTCCATCTCAGTGCACATTAATGCAAATATTCCAGAAAATACTTCCAATTCAGTCACTTACATGTTCTTTACTATCTGTTCTCTTTTCCTGTATATGCACTAATGTCCAGAAATACCATGATCTCATGATCTAAATTTCCCAACTATTTAAATGCTACCTTTTTACACAGCAGAAGTCACCATACTGACATACACACACATCTAGAAACAAAGCCCTTCAGAGTGATAGATCTTATCTTCTTGATATCAAGGATACTCTGAAGAATTACCCACAACACAGGAATATGTAGCCGTTGTCTATGAGGAGCAACCTTCTTGCAAGCATGATGCCTGGCAGACTGTGCTGCAGCTGAGCTGCTCAAGAGAAGGATGTGTAACACAGGGGTAGATCCAACATCCTTGTCCTCAGGTTACTATTCCATATAGTTAACCATCATTCCACATTCACTTCATAACATATATTCACTCCACACTATAGCATGTTTTTCTGCTAAATGTTGATAGAAGGAACCAAGACCTGCATTAAACCTGCTAGCTATTTTACAACGGTACTAAATGCAACACCTATTTTTTTCCCATTATACCAAGAGATTATTTTCTGTTGTAAAGGAGATGAAGTCACTACTTGATATTTTCTTTGTCTATCTTTTAGAGATATTCCTTCTACTCTCTCAAATGAATCTCTAAAGAGTGTCAAACACAAAGGTCACTTGACATCATCCCTAGGGAAGTTCACCTACACACAAATGAAATAACTTGTGTTTAAGCTCTGTACTTCTCAGCTTTCATCCATACAACCTTACCTTTCACTTTCTAGGAATAATAATTACATCCACATGAATGGATTATGCATTCTGTCATTTAAATCAACACAGCTATGGCATGCACATCATTACGTCAGATATGATGAAGGACTGTAGGTAGGAGTTATGTTTTTTTTAAACAAAAATAGTTGTCACTTTTGTGTAAGGCTTCAAAACAATAATAGTGCAAATGTAGGTTATGTACACTATTTTTATGCACCTTTCAGTTGCTAATAATTTAAGTATCTATACTTACTCTTATTACCATTGTTCATCTGCCCTGATCCTTATAAGAACATTATACAGATTTGCTAATATTAATTTATATATTGTCATTGTGCTATGTTCATTTACATGTTTATTATGTTATTTAAAAAATATGAGCTGTCCATTTTGCATGTAAATATGGTAATAAATCATTCATCTTAGGAGAAACCTAGCGGTGGTAGTAATTCAATAAAATTAATACACTAATGGAAACATAGACCAGGAAAAATCAGCAATCAATAAGATTCTCACCAAAACAGATAGCTGTTTCCTTTTCTAGAGGCTATATTACTTAATTTGTCACAGTCTCTGAGAAGATCATAGCCAAAACAAGCATTTTACACAAAAAATCTGCAGAGAATGTGAAATAATAATTTAATTCCAACAAAATAAACCAGCATAAGGTAAAATATAATATAGACATAAGATTAAGTATTCAAAAACTCACATCTGAAAGATTGCTGAACTGAGGTTGAAAGTTCAATGTTAGCTTTGTGCTCTGGTTCCTATTTGAATGAAAAATAATTTGGACATAAGAAATGAAATGCATTGCAGACCTCTGTAAATATAACACCTATTTTGATGACATCTTATTAGGTAGTTTGGCATTTTAAAAATAAAAAAAATATAGGACATCAGTTTTACAGGATTTTGGTAACATTTGTATTGGTACTTTGCTATTTGAATATCTTCAGCCATATTGTGAAACTATACCATCAAGTATTAGAAAAAGCATCAAATTCAAAACATTATTTACTACCATATTCCTTTAACTTTTTAATTTTTTTAAAACATATTTATTTATTTGATTTACATTATTTGTGCTAGAGTCTAGAGTGTAGGACAAAATGTTTAACCATACGGTTGTGGCAATGACAACGACGCATACAGACACGATTATGGAAAAGCAGACAGAGACACAGAGAGTTCTTGTTAGCAGCGAGAGCAGAGTCAAGCAGAGCTGAGCTGAGCTCTTTAATTAACAGTTCTCAATTTATAGGTTTACAGATATGGGCCTGGACCAAGAGGTTAGACAGGATGTTTTCTTCAATAATTGTTACTCCAAACACACCACACTCACTTGTGACTGTTTTCAGTCACATTCCCATGCATATCTTGTTCCAAACCACTCATTCACAGCTCAGGCCCAACATTCATACATCACATATCCTTGGGGGCAGTGTTCTGGCTGGAGATATCATTCTCACTAGCCTGGGCTCTCTCTCCTTACAATCATGAAAAAAATACTTCTGCACAACCCATCCAAGGCCCTTTATGTTTGACTAATTGCTGTCTTTTAATCATGTTAGTATTATTTCTTCTTCGACCGTCTGGATGGTCATGTTATTATTGATCTTCTGTTATTATCCAAGTGGCTGTTCCCACATACGGTATCATGTACTTGCATACAAAAGTATTTGGTATATTGGTAAACAAAAATGACAAAGTCCAAGACACTAGCAGTTCATCTGGCAGCTGATGCTAGCCTGTCTTTATCTACTCAGTCTTTGTGACACTCAGTCAGCTTTAAATAACACTTTCATATCAAGATGTTTTAAAATATCACAATTTAAATATTGAAGTATGGCATTTGAACCTCTTATCTCAATTTTCAATCTTCTGAGATTTTTTTCCACTAATGTTTCTAAGCATGCACCTTTGTCAAAATTTTCATCACCTAAGAGACAAGCAGGAATCTCTTTTGCAATGCTGCAGAGTTCAAGTGCCTTCAGAGACTGTTTATAAATGTCTGCAGAGTTTATAGTACCTTACAATATCATGCTGTCTTTTTATCTTTGTTTGTGAACACCTACACAACTATAAAATCATGTTTCCAAAACCATAAAAATCTATATGTTCAAAAAATATATTGCCAAATATACATTTTCAAAAGTGAACTGATTTATATACTTTTTCCTCTAAGACAGACAAATCCATTTTGTTTCCAAAATGTCATCCCTTTGAGGTCTTACAAGGGTACATAGAGGCAAAACAAATGCAACACTGTTCCTTCAAGATTTTCAAAGTTCTTGAATTTGAAAGAGGAAGAAAGAAGCTATTTTTAGGATAAGAAAATTAGATTGCCCAGTGAAATGTACTCTTCTGCTTGCTACCTAGTGGGGTGTCTTTGATAAAATGTATTTATTCCAAACATTACCAGTAACAGCTCATTGCCTAACTGAAAATAGTTTTCCTGAATAGGTGCCATTCTGCCCAATGTAAATTCAAGCAATTCATCTGATGACTTCAAAGATAGTACTCAAACCATGTAATGATTAATCGTATATCAAAGCTATAATTAGTTGCAAGCTGTAATGTGTGAGCAGTAAAGACAATAAAATTATTAGAAGCGAGGAAAGCAACTATCTTTACATCATTGCATGAAAACCTATTTGCTATTTTTTTTAAGAGATTTACATAATTACCAGCTAATTAGCACATTCTTCTACAATCTGAGTAGAACTTAGCTGTGGTCATAGACACATCACTATAATATTTCTGTGGCAGCAGTATGAATCCAAAATTGTGTATATCTTTATACTGATTATATTGCTCAATGTATGAAGGACTATAGCCCACAATCTAATTATCTTCAACTAAATTTATGTAAATATGAATGAAATAGATAAAACAAACCTCATAATTTTGTTGTTTTACTATCAGTATCATTAGGTTTTAAATTTGTTTTTTGTTTTGTTTTGGGTTTTTTTAAATATCTTTTATTGGTTTATAAAGCTGCAGATTACTTTTCTTCTGACTGAGAACTTACAGTTTACGGCACAATGTAGTATCTTTTATATATATACACTTTATGAGGCTATTTGATTGAAATGGGTCTTGTTTTGTTTCCATAGAAGTTGTCTACGCAGAAAATGCTGCACTAAGTGTCACGTGCTCCAAAGAATGCAGAATGGTAGATTTTCCTGGAAATATATGTGTCTACAAGGTATAAATAAGATATAAGCCTTAAAAGATAAAAGTTAGTTTTGACATTTTATCATGTCTATTGAGCTGAATACTTTGAGATAATTCTAACAAGCAGCTGAGTCTTTTATTTGGTGAAAATACATACTGAAATGTAGTCACCGCAACAGGTCCCATGCTGTTAATTTGCAAGTAGCAAAATCCCTCAAGTGTACTGAGATACTAAAACCAAGTATCATATTTTAAGTCAGTACTGTTTGCGTACCAATAACAGACACTAGAGGATTTTTTTTTTTTTATAAGCATTGACTGTGTTGGTTGTTGGATATTTTTTTCAATGTATTTTTTAGTCCTTATTAGTACTGTTTAGAAAGAAGTAACTAGTTAGCCCAAACATTGTTGATCTTGTGCTAGCAGCACATCACAGCCAAGTATAATGAGAGATTTTTTTGTACTACCTTTGTCTATTTAAGAGTTTATTGGGGAAAAAAAAAAGTTCTCTGTGCTAAAATATTTCTGTGAAAAGAACCTACTGTAGTTAAGTTTTGGTCCTTTGTAGCAATAGTTTGTTTCTAGAGAAAAGGGAAAACTTTTCAAATTATACCTACATTGGTCAGGGCTTGCAGCTAATCTGAAGAACATAAATGAGCCATTATGCATGTGTTCTCCTAAAAAGGGGATGCATCTATGCAGAATCTGGATTCTATTTTTTTGTTTGTTTGTTTATGTGTTTACTTTAAGCATAAATGTAATATTTATGTCACACAGGCTGCTACAAAATAAGAAGGAAGTTTTTTTTCCATTGTCAAAATTTTGGTAGGATCTAGGATAGAAAAAGGAGGATAATACTCTTGTAATCTTTTATTCTATTGTAGAATAGTTATCTGAAACTTATAAAATAATTTTAATAGTAAAAGAGTTTTAAAGTTAGTATTCCAAACCTTCTGTATTGTTGTTTTCTGCAAAAACAATCTTTTTTTTCTTTATCTTATTCTTAATATTGTCATATCTTTAAGTTTAGGCACCTGATAGCCAAATATTTTGAGGCTTGGGAAGAAGATGTCTGAGGATGTGCTCTTTGATCTGAGGGAAAAAAATTAATAATAAATAATTTTAAATATTGATAATTGTTCTGAACAGGGACAAAGGTATTGCATTAGTGCTTAGGAAAGCACATGGTCTAGTGGGAAGAGTCAATACAGAGGAAAGAGACACTGAGATAAACTTTTAAAGGTTATTTTAACACATGATACTTTCTAAAACAGGGAGCAGCAAAATGTCACAGAATCACAGAATGAGTGGAGTTGGAAGAGACTTCTGGAGATCACCTAGTCCAAGCCCACCTGATAGAGCAGGTTCACCTAGAGCATGTTGCACAGGATCGTGTCCAGGCATTTTTTTTAAATCTCCAGAGAAGGAGACTCCTCAGCCTCTCTGGACAGCCTGTTCCAGTGCTCTGTCACCCTCGTATAAAGAAGTTTCTCCTCATATTCAGATGAAACTTCCTGCGTTTCAGTTTGTGCCTGTTACCCCTCATCCTATCGTTGGGCATCATTGAAGAGTCTGGTCCCATCCTCTTGACATCCACCCTTAAGATATTTATAAGAATGGATAAGATCCCTTCTCAGTCTTCTCTTCTGCAGGCTAAACAGACCTAGCTCTCTCAGCCTTTCCTCATAAGAAAGATGCTCCAGACATCTCATCATCTTTGTAGCCCGCCATTGGACGCTCTCCAGGAGTTTCTTTTTTTTTCTTGAATTAGGGAGCCCAACACTGGACACAGGATGCCAGATACAGCCTCACCAGAGCAGAGTAGAGGGGCAGTATAACCTCCCTCAACCTGCTGGTCACACCTTTCCTAAGCACCCCAGGATACCATTGGCCTTCTTGGCCACAAGGGCAAATTGCTTGCTCCTGGTTAACTTGGTGCCCAACAGGGCTCCCAGATCCTTCTCTGCAATGCTGCTTTCCAGAAGGTCAACCTCTAACCTGTAGTGGTGAAGGGGTTATTCCTCCCTAGGTGCAGGACCTTACACTTGCCTTTGCTGAACTTCACAGTCAAAGGTAAGCATCATATGGGAACAGTAGAAAATAGAGAGAATGGTAGTAATAAATTCTTATTCATTCTGAAAAATGTCAAATACTCATCCAGAGTTTCCAAAAATGGAGACGTCAAAATCAAATCTGTTGTGCCATTTTTCTCTCATTTCTATGGGAGTTGCCAGCCACTATTCAGCAGTTGTAAATTCCTCAATTTCTTCACATTATAGGTCTCCATTGCCACATAGTTTTGCTTTTTGTGCTTCCTATTTTCAAATCCTTGTTCTTATTGTTTCAGTCCAGTGTTGAGTTGTGCACAAGCGTCTTAAACTCCAGACTGGAAGAAAGCTCACTACCAATGAGCAGCACTCTTGATTTAAAACTAACACTGTTCAAGTGCTGCTGCTGCAAGAGCAAGGTTTTCTACATTCTTTGTAGCCAATGCCACTCAGATAACTAGCCTACTAATTCAGAGTCTTCTAAATTTTTTTCATTGCCATTATTATTTATTAACTATGTCACTATTTTTAAGTGTGTATGAAGTTGGTGAAAACTATTAGACTTCATAGTAAATTCCTATGTGCCTCAACATGTCTGAGCTCTCGTTAAAGCCAGCAAAGAGCTACTTCGTGAGTTTATAGACTATAGCATGGTTCAGTTCAGCCTAAAGTAGACAGCTGGGTTCAGTCAGCTGAATACAATAAAATAATCTGTTCACTGCATCACAAATATCTCTATTGAACTTAACAAGACCTAGACCACATGAAGACACTCAGGGTACAATTTAGCTGCCTAAGGAGAGTCATTTAGTGCCATCTGAAATACCCTTGAGAGTTCAAGCCCTTGACATGACAAGTACTACTCAGAATCTGAAAGAGACCTGTGCCCTCCTCTGGTGGTGGCTGGAGCTAGGAGAGATGTGTAAAAAGATACCAGACACCCAAATCCCACCCGTGCTTTGTGACACAAATAGATATCTTCATTTGAGATCTGTTTCTCACTTAGGCCCAATCACTGTCTTCCGTTACCACTCTCGAGGTCTTAGATTCTCCCCTCTCATTTTCATATGCCACTCCAGAAACACGTGAAACACCTATTGATCTTCTTACTATGCTGCCAGCTCCATGCAAATGGCTTGGACACCCGAGGACTGGATGTCTATCACATCATAGATGTCCCTGTCCCATATGCACATACACAGAGTATGGACCAATTTCCTTTCTGTATTGCAGAGATATGTTGTTATGTTCTCCTTTTCAATAATGTGGTTTAAAGAACAGCGTGTTGGAGAAGCTCCTTCACCTTAAATATATACACAAAACCCAATGTTTTGCTTATTTACTCTTCCTGTTATCTAGGTTAGTTTTCCAAAACTCACTGAAAATGGAATCTAGAGTGATTGCATTAGCATTTTTTAGTGTAAATGTGTTGCTTTTTTTTTTTTTTTTACCTAGGGATAATACAACCAGTTCTGGGGGGAAAAAAAATCAGGAAATAAATGTTTTCTCAAAATTTCAGAATAAATCAATAAATACAAAGTGTAAACACTCTTAAAGTATGTATTTATAAACTGTTAGAAGAAGGCCTTGCAAGTCCATACCTATATGTTTTTTCAAGCTTTTTCTAAACAAAATAGACAACTTAATTCCCAGAATGTTTATTTCTCTGTGTTCTGCACTGACTGATGCGGGTTCCTGGCAGCATAACTGCAACTGATGGCAGATGACCTGTTCTGTACAGTCTGAGCTACAGAGATAGTAGCCTGAACAATATTATGGACCTATCTAGGTTTATTTGTTCAACTGAAACTTTAATATCTAATCAATTTATAGCCCAAATCAGTGTATTAATTAATACCAATTAACAATTTTAATCAATAAGAAATACAGACATATTTAAGAGACACCCAGAAAAGTATAAGAGAAAAAAATATATATTGCATAATAGATTTACACAGCAATATTAAAGGCCTGTTTTAAAAAATCTGTTATGAAGATCTTTGCGTGGTACTTTCTTTTAGGAAGCAGATGAGAAATGTTTTTGAGTCTATGAGGGGAACAGACAGTCCAGTATGCAGAAAATTATATGACCACTTCCACTTTTTCAGGATTAAGGAAAACTGAAGTCTTGGCTCTATGACTGCTGCTGAGCAGAAGGGCTCCATACTATGCACTAAATGGCAGACAGAATTCCACTGCTTTTGAATTACATTTTTCTTTTTAACTACTTAATAGTGAAACAAATAAGCACAATTCCATACAGCAACCAAAATAAAATACTGAATTAGTTTAAGATCTCCAGCTAGGAGAAAAATTAATCTTGGTTTATCCAAATCTATGAAGCTGCACTGCAGGTATTTGGACACATCCTGCATGATGTGCAGAAGAAGCGGCTCTGCACCAGTGAAAGCTGCTGGATTCCTTCCTATTTATTCTGCCAATATTACTCTAGGACTAATGGAGTAAGACACAGAAGAGCATGGGCTGCTAAACAGACTGAGGTATGCATTCATAAAAGAAATATGTAGACTTCACAGTCTACATAAACACTAACTCTGCTTCTAGATGATATGTAAACTCCATAAATAATTGAAAGAGCTCTCTGAAGAACTCTGCAATGCACTACAGCAGCTACATACACATATTATATTTGAAGTAAGAAGTCTTCTTGTCTCATGGATTTTGTAGTGTAGATAAAGAAACTAAACAAAGGCAGGCAAAGGGGACTGTGAGTGTGATACATATCTGGAAGGAACTGAAGCACTGAGAATTAAAAAGACCTGCCCAAGATCCATGAAAAGGACCAAAAGGTATTACAAAGTAGCTAAATCCCTGCTTAAAATTTTGTTTTCCTCCGATGAAGAAAAAGTCTCTCTCCTCCTTTTTCTAATCACTCCTTTTTATTCCATTAGCAATTCTAAAGGGAATATTTTTATTAGTTACTCTAGGGATTTTTGTCTGTTGTGGGATTTAGAGGTGTTTTGGTTTGTTTTGCTTTTTTTCCATAGTTCCTTAAGCATGTGTTCACAGTACTTCGTTTCTAGGTACTGTATGAACATTAACTAAGCACAAGACTGCTTAGCTTTCAGAGTGAATTTTGAATGGGATGACCAAAGCAAGAGAACACTGTAAAGTTAAAAGACAGTTTTTAAGCCACACTATTTTCACTCAGCTGTAACTACTGTGTATGTATTGTTAATGTAGATAGTTATATTAAATGTAAACACGATGCATTTGCAGAATATAAATGGATCTTCTGTGCAATATATACCATTCTTTTGATGACTGTTGCTATTAAAAAATTCCCTTTATATAATCCTCCAGGAAGAGTAAAAAGAAAACCACATATTATTGTACAGTACAGGTATGCCAACAATTTTGCTATGTGGTAACTTCTAATGACTACACCTCTTACTAAGCTTACAGACTTGGAGTTGTGATAAATATTGAAACATTTTCAAAATGCTGTGTGCATGAGTTTGAGTGAATAGAATAATTCAAGACTCCTGCTTAGAAGATTTCAATCTCAAATTACACTCTAACACAGGATATTGCAGGAAAACAGTATATTACTATGTATTTCATCAGATAGCTTAATCATTTTTTCACTTCTCTAGATCCCTAATGTTTCAGCTAATCCACAAGACAGCTTATACTATGGATGTTCTTTTACTAAAGGTTAGCCATTAATGCCAGTTAGGTTTAAAAAAAAACAACTAGAAAGTTGAATAATCTTCAGCAACTCTTTGTTTTTATTTATTTAATACCATTTATGCAACATCCTCTTGCAAGATACTCACTACTCAAAGACTAATGGCAGCCAAGGTACAGTTCTGCATCTCTAAGCAGTCTGCCGAGGATGTCGTTCCTCTGCACTATACCCTTCTTAAGTATATAGCCTTACAGTAAAATTAGGCTAGAATCTAGGTTCTGCTATGAGTATGCACTTAAGTATCTTAGTACTTCTTTATTTTGAATGCCATTTTAAAAAATGTCTTTAGTAACACATGACAGAGAAAGGAAATAAATTAGAGCTTGGAACAAAGGTTCTCCAGTTAAATAGATACTACTAAGAGTTTTACAGAAAATTCTTCTAATGCGTCCTTTGAAGGGAGATGACCCTTTGCTCCTACTCAGCACTGATAAGACACATTTGGAGTGCTGGATCCAGATCTCCCCAGTACAAGAGAGACATTGTCTTACTTTTCTGGACAAAGTAAAGAAACAAAATCTAGATACTTATAAAAAATAAATCTATATCAATCATTTCAGCACAGATCATACCAGAAATATACGTATATAGAAAACACTCTTCAAGTCCCATTAAAAGTATAGTTTATTTTGGAAGCAGTTCAAATTTCATCTCTTGAAAGACTCATTGTGAAGACTCATTGCATGCTTACTAGGGCAAGTTATTTTGTCTTAGTCTGCAGCTTTCCATTAAAACATTTTACTGTTTTAAGAAGAGCTGCTGAATAGAGTAGATGAATGGAATTGAAAGGTTGCTCCCTGAAAACATGAATGAAGTTATTAATTAAGCTAACCTGCTGAATTTGGAATGATAGTATGTCTTAGAAATAAATGTCCATCAGTATGATCAGATTTTTCTTTTGACGTTATTTGATTTTCTACTTTAGTCAAAGGAGAATCATTATGTTGCACATAATAATGAAAATTGGCATCCCAAATTGCTCAAGCATCGAGAATTACTTTGTATTATAAATGTGGTGTTTAGGTTAATAATGAAACTGTGGAACACAATTTTATTTTGTTCTGTATATTTTATGATGTTCAGATGATCCATTAATTTGTTATTTCTCCTCCAGCAGAGTTTCTCCTAAGATGAAATCCCAGCTAACAAAAGGCAAATGGAGTAGGTGCCATGCCTCAGAAACTTCTTCTGTAGGATATGTGCTGAAAGTGAAGATGGGTGTCACTAGTTCATCACTGTATCTATTTTTAGTTGGCAAGCTGGTCCCCTGTTTCCTCTAATAAACCAGAAGTATTCTAAAACTTGACTGAGGACACAGTCAAGCTGTGTGCCACCAACATTGTCTGCAGTTATGCATCTGGACAGTTATCTCAGTACATGCAGCCCCTGGGAACTGTTAATTTAAAATGCAGTCCTGAAATGGTGAAAATGCTAACTGTCCTGTGGGAAATGATTACCATTTTTACAGGCACTGGAATGTATTTTGCAAGGGAGGACATGCCAGATTAAATAAATGGAAATAGAATATGATAGCATATAATCAGGAAAATGTATGAAAGTATAATTGCCAAAATCCATGGGATTTGTTTTGGTTTGGTTTTGTTTTCATTTGTCTGACCAATATAGCTGGATGTTGTTTGCTTGCTTCTTTCCTCCCCTCCTCTAACATTTGAGATGTTGGTATCTGTAAAGTTCAATTTTAAAACTATGCCCTTATGGACTACTGCATATTTTAGATATGTTTCATTAAAGCTACTCGTCTTAATTTATTTTATTCAAGTTCCATTTTGTTTTATATTTCACTGACATCTGTAAAATTGCTTTCATAGCATACCTTTATTCAGAATATGTTACAGATGAAAAAATCATTTAAAAGTGGCCTGCTCAGTGACTGCCATGATTTGGAAATGTGGGGGATTCTCTTGAAATGCATAGAAAGTAGATGCTACCAAGAAGAAGGTAGAAGAAGGAACAAAGAAAAATGTTATGTGAGGTAGAAGCTCCTTCATTATTATCCCATATGCAAAGAGCAGTGGAAGTTGGTTGAGATATTAAAGCAGGCTATGTAGAAGTAGATGTTTAGGACTGATAATTTGTGATCTCTTTCACTTTAGTCTAATGTGCATTTGAGATTGTTGTCTTGGCTTCCTTTATAGTTAGTGAGAGAGGAACGAATATGCCTACAGTAGAACAGGTATCAGTTTAAGATGAGCAAACAACATATATGAATCAGCCCCTCGAAGTCTCCATGAAAATTAAAATCAATCAAATTAGTGGCTTTGATGTAGATTATCAAACCTGGATAGATGAATGCTACCTATGCTGTCCTTTGGCTTGCTATATGTCCACTCCTTACTGCACTAACTTACTGTAACTCATCTTTGTTCTCAGCAGAACTAATTTTTTCAAGACTTGGCAGTCCTTGAGTAGATCAAGTCATAAGCCCTTTCTTTGCATTCAGGATGAAATAATTAGTGTTTTGAAAGTACAAATGACCCATATTTCTGTAATATATTGGAGTCCAAATCCAGTTACCCATTTTGGATGTTTCCATTACTAAAACCAGATAGACTGAATCATGAAACCAGTTACTTTAAAACTGCAAGTTTTGAGCAACTAAAGTAACATACTGGTTGACATGTCATGAGTCTGCAGTAAAACATAAGCCAAATACTTTCTCCTGTCATAAGTATTTCAATACTTATTCAAGCATATTAGGCACAAGCACTTCCTTTAACACAGGAGAGGAAAATAATCTAAGGTACTTTTTGAGGTAAGAGATAAATTAGACTATTCGAATGCTCTAGAGTTAGAATAAGTATGGAAATATTGGTAACCCAGGGTCAACTGATTCATCGTTTTATCAGAAAGAAAGAGGCAAATGCATTTGTTAGGAGAAATATTAAAATGTCCATATAGTTGACAAAATTTATAGTGAGATGGATTGTTATTAAAGTGATTCCTTTTAGTCCGATGACATCTTATAAGGTATTAAATAGTTTAAAACTACTTCTGAGACCAGCCTGATATAAAATATTCAAGATCCCTCCACTTCATGCCAAAAATATTCCACTAAATTTAGAGTTAGACATCTTTAAAATAATTGGCAATATCAGCTTTGCACAGGAAAGCAAAAGGGCTTGGAGATTTAATAATACTTTCATTGATCTTTGCATATGAGAGTAATCCTCTTTGGAAATGAGGTTGTTAATGCAGGAATGAGCCTTCCATTTTTCTAAGTGTGCACAGATTAATGATCAAATGCTTCTTCACAAAGTATTTCCTGTAAAAAGGACGCCAATGTGCTGTATATGAGAGGGGTAAAAAGAAGCTGATATCTAGTTCAAGAAAATATCAGATATATCTGACTACTGAAAGGAATGTGCCTTTATTCTATATAACTTTTTGTTATATCTTTTTCTTTCTTAATACCACTTTTACAGTTTTACAGTAAAGTTAGTCCTGGCAAAGCTGGAGTTGAAGAAACAGCTGAAAACTTTAAATTCTGGATGAAAAAAATATTTTGGAAAAAACAATCAAAATTAAATCAAAACCTCATTTAAGATAAAATGCCAGTGAATCTTTGATATGCCGCTTATTCATTCATTTGATAAACATCTTGGCACTTTCTACATGAATTCTTGAAGCTGCCAGAGACTGACATTGACTTTTCACAAAAACTAAGCAGTCTCATGAGATTCCAAAGTGTTGAAAAGACACCAGACTTTTAGTATTTTTTCAAGCAGTATCTGCAAATTTCCACAAAAATGTGACTATTTAAAATGTTTCATGTTTGTAACAGTAAATGTAACTTATAAACAAACACTTAATGCATCTTAAACCGAGAAAGGACAGCAGTTCATGCACCCTCACTAAGATGACTATGGCAGAAAACAAAACAAACTCAGAAAAACACATTGGGCTATTGAATGAGCATTAATTACCATTACCTTAACATTTCCAGTAGTTACTGTGTAATATTATCAGTGTTTACAATGTGCCAAGAGAAAGTTTTCATTACTAGCAACAAGACACAACAAACACTACTCCAGGACAGGCTCTATTTCCTCTGCTTCATAAATCTGGTCATTGCTGGCTGCTGCTAATAATACTAATAGTTTACACAATACACATGATCTTTCTAGTCCAGGTGAAACTAGTTTTTACAAAGATACGTACTGCATCTACAATCAAATTATAATCTGTGGACTTTTAAAAGCCCTATGTCATAGAAGGCTACTCTTCATAAATAATCTGATTTCTAAGTTGAGCAGGGGCATTGTTGTAACTTGTTAGAAGTTTTTGATGTACTCTGATCAGGTATCTCAAGGTTCTTTTAAAACTTGCCATATACAGACACCAGAGGCACATGTTGGATAATTATAGACCTGGGTGTTGCCACCTCAAAAATGTCAGTAACTAAAAGATGTAGCTAATAAAATGATGATGGTAGTATTATTAGAGATGTATGGCATAGTTTTGTTATTTATCCAACAATATATATTTTTTTTTAAATTGGAGATCTGCACAACTATTTATCATGTGCTGTTGAAGGATTTGGAAATTCTATAAAGCATTCAGAGAAGATTGAAAATAATGATTGAAGGGCTAGGAAAATAAATTTGGGGATGTCAAATTTAAGAAAATGAATCTATTCAGACTACTTGAGAGAAGATTTGAACATGACTTGATCTTTGCACAAATGATGTCTAATAATAAGAAAAAAATTCAGCTTTGCTGACAAATGCATAGAAATGTCTGGAAATTGAAATTAGATGAATCAATCTTGGAAAAGGTTTATTATCTGCTCAATGAGGGTGATCATGTTTACAGCTATAAATTATTGGAGTGTCTGTTAGTTATGACAGCTTAAGACTTCAAGATCATTATTTGTTTTAATATATCTTACCAGTATATACATATATGTTGCAACCCAACAGTGGGATATTTATGTTCAGTTCACCATCAGTAATACCTTTGGCTTTAGCATACTTACTTCTTTTCTTATTTTTATATTTCTCCCATGTCATAAATTGTGTTTACTTTTGAGATGCTATCTGCAGACCATAAAACATGGTGAATTAACATTCTGAGATAGAACAGAGAATCTTCCTTCTCACATCTTAGATATCTTACTTCCTTTTTCAATGTAAGAATAAAACTGACATTTGGATTTGAAGAAGAGTTTTGTTGCAGGCTATGTTGGAAGGCTTTGTCTTCATGAGTAGCACAGACACAATCTATGCTGATCACCAACTGGAATAATCCACGCATATCTCATCTCATTGCTTCCTTCTATGCTCTAGTGCACTCTATGTTTGGAACACTTCGGTCTCCCCTCAGCTTTGGAACATAATATTTTTGTCTTCTCAAATGCTTTGATTTACCTTAAACTATTATATCATGGATAGTACTGTTAGGTTATGTGATAAACAGTTCATCTTCATATACACAAAGGAGGACAGAAGCACATGGGCAGGGAGAACTCTGCCTCAGCCTCTCTTCTCCCCTAGATGTCACAGGAGGTGACCAGCCCCACAGCCCAGGTGGACATCCACCACCATGGGGCCACAGAAAGTCTTACAGGTACCTTTGGGATTTAGAGTGGTTGGGCAAGGAAAAAGTGTGGGAAAATAGAGGGATGAGGGGATGAAAGACGCTAGTCATATGTAAGCAGCAGATGGTTACCTTGCTTGTCTGGCCATGCCCCATGCCTGATCAGCGCAGTCTGTCCTTTCTTATTAAATTCCATTTCTGACCATTTTCATGGGTGAGTGGCTCTCTACCTCTGTGCACAAGGGTGTCTGAGTGACAGCAGCTGGAGTGGGACCAGAACTCACACAGGTTGTGTGCCTGTGAGTGTGTCAGTGCATGCCACCAGCTAGCATCAAGCTGAACTGACCAAAAAGTAGGTCAAGTAGCCTGGGAGGTTGCCAAGTAAAGATGTGCGTGAGACAACAGTAGGTAGCTACCAGAGGAGCCAGATGGTCCATGTAATTTACTGGGGAGACTGTAGGGGCTGAGGGGTCACCTGAGACACCCATTTGTCTGTGCATGAGGTGACTGGAGATGAGAGGTTCCAAGACCAGCTAACGGGTAGACTAAGTGATGAAGGCCAGCGGGATCAATGGCTGGTCTGCATGTGTGTGTGTGCATGCACCATCTGTGTTGTGTGTGAGGGGATCTGCTCCAGCAGCTGGGTTGCAGCAGTGGGGACTTGTGTGCCAGGTGCCAGTACCTGGGCAGGACAAGGGACCAGGGCAGACCCTGGAGAGATCACATATCTGAGCCCAGCTGACAGAGGGATCCACATTGGACATAAATGTACATCTGTTCCCACTGACAGACCTTCATCCTGATCAAGGAAGACCTCCATCCTAATTCAGCCAGCAAGAAGGATGGGATGAGGCCACTGGTGCTGTTTGTGATTGCATGAGTGCTGTGCGTGTCCTGTCTACATTACCAGTGCAGCAGCTGCAGAGGTGTGTTTGCGTGTGTGCCTGTCAGGAAGGTGTGCTGAGCCTCACTAATGGCTGGACCTGGAGATGGAGACCTGCAGCAGGGATGCCAGATTCACCAGCCTCTAACAAGTACAAGAGTAACAGAGATGAGCTAATGTCCCACCTCGTTAAGTAAAGCACATTTTCATTTATCCTCTTTTTTTTTTTTCAAACTCTGTAAACTACTAAATATTTAGCACCTCTGTATCTCTCTGCATTAAGAAAACAAAACCTAGATCTCTATATTGTAGTCATAGTGTGCTCGTTTATTGCGGCAAGTGCAAAGGGAGGCTATACGTTTATGAGTTAAAGCTAAGACTCATATGTGAAGCAAGCAAAGTAAATCCTGTGAATGGATTTTGTCAGTGATTTATTGATAGGATTCCAGTTCTTGTGTGGCTAAAATGTAATTCTTTAGATGCAATTTTTTCCTTGTAAACAAAACACAGAAAGAAAATATATTATCCATGTCTCCTGCTATATCTTAGGCATGGCTGGAATATGTAGGAAGTTTTGACTATACAAGTTCACGTTCCCCTATTCTATTTTTATCTCTTTTTCTTATGGTACTTACGTGTGCATTTTACTCCTCCTGTTGTGCAGAAAAAAAGATCAGGACATATTCACTATCTGATAATGTTTATCCAGTCTTGCATTTTATAAAAATGCTTTTAGGGATAAGTGGATTATTTTGTTGGCCTATTAGTAACACCTGGTATCTAAGGTTATTCCTAAACAATCTCAGGATGGAAAGGGTTTGAATTACTGGTATTGTTACTAATGCTGAAGTTTCATCATATGTACTTGTTGGTGATCCTCAAATGAAAATTTTCCTTCCTGTGGTCAGTCACAATACCCACTATGCTCCATAAACAGCAGGAGAGTAGTCCAAGTTAATGGGCTGTTACTCAAAAGAAGAATCCTCTATGCAGGGACTAGAAAATATTAATATCTGTTGCACCAATGATCTGGTCTCTTTCCTAGAGAAGAACCTTCCCCAAAAGAAATTGAGAGAACCCTCATCAATCATTCATTTTGATGAAGAATACTTGATTGTTATGTATAGATTTAGTGTTCTGCTGAATTAGGGCTCATGAGAGAAACGGCCCATCTTTAAAAAAAAATGCCTTTGATGGAAATAAGAGACAAGTATTTGTATTGCCTGCATAAGTTATCAGGCATGGTACAGATGGTGAGGGACGTTGCACTGCAGATGGGAATGATTCAGAAGATGATAGAAGTGCTAAATACAAATCCTTGCTCCATCACTATCTGGAGATAGACATTGTTAAAGGAAAGTTTACATATAAAGTTTACTTTCAGCAAATATGCATACTTGTGGGAGTGAAAGTTAGATGACAATAAAATGCAAGCTTATCCAATGGTAATGAGATGTCTTTTTGTACTAAAATAATAAGTAAGCTCTTTAAAGTATACAGTTAATATAGCTCTTGAGATGCTGTGAACATGATATTATCAGCAAACAAAACTGCTTTAGGTAACTCTGACCTCAGCAGTTAGTGGTTTAAGGGCATCAGGATGAAACTCTACTCAGCTCACTAATATGTTGAATCTCCACAATCTGTACTGTGCTGGACAAATCTGCAAGTTAAATACACAGGCAAAATAACAGACATTTCTTTGGCAACAGTTATACCACATATAAAAATGCTCTGAATAACTAGCAAATTACCTTCATTTTATCAACTGATCAATTACAATGGCAGCTTATATGAAGGAAAATGATCACCCATATTTCATACCAGGAAGGTTCTAAGAAGAGATGTAATGAAAAATAGCAATACACTATACAGTTTGTCTTTTCTTTGACTAAAATCATAACAGAATCCTTACAGAGAGGAGGAAAAGATTGTTCTTTCTTAGGTCTTTTCTTGGCCAATACATACAGCTGCTCTAAGAGAACTACAAATTCTATTTAACAAAAAGTTCTTTCTTAAATTAATTTTCTTTCATTAAGTTTTTCTAGCTGTCTTGTAGCATTACTGAATATTAGAAAGTTGAAAAGACTATTCTGCATAGTGAAGGTGAAAAATAGACCAAATATCTTGTTCAGGTAATTTAGACATGTTAGTTTTCTTCAGGGCCCTCCAAAAATCAAGAGGTAAGTAGGGAAAATTTTTCATAGTAATATACTCTGCATGTATCACATTATGCAGTATACTGCATACTCACAGTAGATATTTTGCTATTTTGCTAGAATTTCTGGTTCATGTACAATTTAAAATTTCTTCAGTTTTTACTTGTTAATTTGTTATGTGCATATGAGTCAACATCTGGAAAAGGTAGTGTTGTGGTTTGATTGCGGGGAGACAATCAAAAACCGCGGCAGATGTATTTTCCTTAACCCTCTTCCCCACTCCCGTTTTCCACCCCCCCTCTCCTCCTCCTTTTTCACTAAGGACAGGCGATTTTGAGAGGAAAGGAAAAGAAGAACAGAGAGAAGAAAGCTGGAAAATTTGAAAACATTTTACTAACGCTACTAAATAAACATAGAGAAAAATAAAGCAGAACAAATATTATAGAACCAGTCTTGCAATTCCCAGCAGCTTGTCTGGCAGGGTCCTTCAGCCAACCAGAACTAGATTCAGTTTGTCACGAGGCCTCAGTTTGCAGGGACAGCAGAAAAACGCAGAGACGAAGCAAAGCAGCAGGAGACCCAGCAGAACAGAGAAAGAGCCCTTCGCATCCACCTTTTAAATCCAGGAAGTCGTGAATGGGATGGAATACTCCAATTGGTCAATTCGTGGTCACCTGACTCAGACCACCTCCTCTCGTTGCCCCCACCTCAATGACCCAGGACAGGTAGTATTTTTATTTTTCTAGAAACAGACCTTCAACTTTCTCTCTAAATGGTATTCATACCTAGAATGGGGTTTGGCAAGTTTCTCATGAAGTAAAAGGTTCAACACCATGAAAGACTTATTAGGAAAATTCTGTGTTATTATGGGTAAAACAGTTTATATACTAGAACATATTAGCAAAACCATTGGTTCTTACAGTAGAATATCCCCTAGTGTTTTTTGACAAGTATTCTTTTCTCTGCCCATTTGGTTAGAACTTCTGGTGCACAGATGTCCTCTTTTTTCTCGGAACAAGGAGACATCCCTAAAGTTTATTAGCTCTTTCTCATGTAATTCATCTTACTTTGAATTATTGAGAAGCAAAATCTAGGTGTACAAGCAGACAATTAAAAAGTAACATTCAACTACAGCATTTGAACGACTGACAGAAAATATTTTCTTCTGAGGAGCAAATTGTATTCTATTTATGGAGATATTTAGAAATGTCTTAAGAAGGGAATTTACATAAGTGGCTACTTATGCAGACCTAAGTGTATCTACCATTTACTTATATTCACAGTGCTTTGAAACATTAAGTAAAGAGCAAAGAAAACAGTCCCATGAAATAAAGACAATGTTTTGGTGATGTTACAGAACTGTAAAAAAAGGGTATGTAAGAAAGGATGGTCGGTGACAGTCAGAAAAGTAACAAAGCCTTTAAAAACCTCTGGGTATCCTGTCCACACAAACTCTGTGTAGATCTCTACATAGTCAAAATACAGAAATAAATTTAAGATTCACATAGTTTCAGAGAGAGTTCAAATATCCTCTAGTTTAGTTTTCTTGACACTTATGGATGGATATAGGGGGAAGCTGGAGAAATTGCATTAGATTCTTATTCTGTTCTTGTAACCCCATGGGCATGGTAACTAGTGACTGCATAATACAAAATTCAGAATGGCTGTTTTCATGGCCACAGTTCTTGAACTCAGGTGCTTAAAATGTTTGTGTATCTACCTAAACATCAAGAGACAATGAGCAGCAGAATAAATTATCTTGCACAGAACTATGCCAGGCAGGTCTACAGAATTGCTGCTCATACTAAGGCTACCTAATTAAAGCCAGCTCGGATATGTCTATAGTAGGTTATTTCTGAGATTGCACAATGAAGCCATTCCCTACAGCTTTCACTGACTCTGGCTCTAAATCTTTATGTCCCCATGAATAAAATGGGGTTGCATCACTTCTCTAATCAGGAGGAATTAGAAGATGACATTGAGTATTAGCTAGCTGCTGTTGCATACAGCTTACATTTCAGATTATAAGGTGTCAAAAATCTTGGATGGACAACACAATATAAATATTTTACATAAATAGAAAAAAGCATAAATAGAATAAATTGACAAATTAATAAATCAAGTCATTATAGACATTATGAAATTTGCTCCAAATAAACTAAGTAAATGACTAAAATAAACAAGTAACAGACCCTGAAATTATAAAATATATGGCATTAGCTGTTGTTGAATTCCTCTACTCAGTGCAGTTTCTAGTTAGGAGCTGTATTTAAATGTTCCAGTTAATATTGGCCTTTACATAGTCTTCATTATTATGTTGCAGTCTGTGTTAGCTATTTTAACTATTAATGCACCAATTTCATATTCTATAATGAGCAGATAACATCTCCTAGAAAATTCTATGTTCCTTTCAGTTATATACTTCAGTATGATGCAGTACATATTTTTGGAATTAAAAAAAAAAAATGGATTTTGTAATTACGTCAGGAATCTGCGAATCTATGATAATTTTGTTTATGTACACTCAATGTACTCAATGTATTTCATATATCTCCTTCTCAGTCAAGACATTCAGATATCTCAACCATCAATTTTGCTCTTTCATCTTCTGTGACATAATGAAAATCCAACCCATTCCTCTATCTCCAGTAGCAGTGGTTCAGCTCCAGTTGTTACATTCAGATTTAGAGCCTGGTGAAATCAGGTGAAAGCATTCTCCTGAAGATCAGATAAATGATTTCAAAATCTCTTAGGGGCAGAGAAGGCTTAGAAGCCGTCTTCTGTTTCTGGGATAACTACTCTATGTGCTAAACAGTATCACAAGACTGAATTGTTATGGATAAGCTCTACCTGGTGTTGGTTTTTTTGGTTTGTTTGTTTGGGTTTTTTTGTTGGTTTTGTTTTTTGGTTTGGTTTGGTTTTTTGTGTGTGTTTTGGTTTGGTTTGGTTTCAGTTTTCTAAAATAACTTCTTAGGCATGTAACACCAGTGAAAATCACAATCACCATCTATTACATCAGCATTGATACTCCTTTTGCTTTCTTCAAATGTTTTATTTCTGTGGTAGGGGATCAGCTAACCCTAAAAAGCTCAGACCACACAGTTTTTTGCACATCCTCTGGTTCCCTCCATATGTCAAGCTGGGAACACACATACTTCATGGCTCTGGATTTCAGTCTAGGTCCAGACATTTTACAAACCTTATAGTGAAGAGAACAGCAGGATCATGTTGACTGGAGGGGACCTCTAGAGGCTGTCTAGTAGAGTCTCCTGATCAGAGCATGTCTGGTTAGAAAAGGTGGCTCAGGGCTTTATCTAGTTGAGTTTAGAGTACCTCCAAGAGATCCCAGAACCCCTCTAAGCACATATTCTGTTTTACTTGCCTATGATTTATCTTGTTACCGCCGTTACCTCATACACCTGTTCCCTCTTGTCCTCTTACTATGCACCTTTGAGAAGACTTTGTCTTCTCTATTTCCTTTCATTAGGTAGCTGAAGACAACCACGTAATCCCCCCTAAGCCTTCTCTTCTTGAGACTGAGAAAACTAAAGTCTCTCAGTCTTACCTCATACATCATGTGCTTGAGAACCAAATGACCCTGGTGGTCTTCACTGGGCGTACTCCAATACATTAAAGTCTTTCTTCTCCTGAGGTACCCAAATTTCTCATAGATGTTCAATAAAGGGAAAGAATCATCTCCCTGAAACTGCTGGCTACAATTCTGCTAGTACAGCCCGGGATGTGGCTGGCCCTCTCTAGTTCAGGGTCACACTGTTAGCTCATGATCAGCTTTGATGTTTACTTGGTCTTTCTTGGCAAAGCTGTTTCATCATTAGTCTGCCTTGGCTCGTACTGCTAAATGGGATTAATTTGTCCCAGGTATAGAGCTTTTCATTTACCTTTGTTAACCTTCACAATCCTTTTGTCTACCTTTTTTTTTAATTCTTCCTGTTGAGGTGGCTTTAAGTAGCAATGAACAACTTCCCCCATTTTGATATCAGCTGTGAGCTGGCTGAGGATGCACACTATTCTGCCATTCAGGTTGTTAATAATCAGTATAAGTTGCAATACTGATCCATGAGGGGGCTGCCAGTTGGGCACTGGACTGCTGATGAAAATAAGCTTTAAGCCTGACAGTTTAGCCAATTTTGCACTCATTTACCAGTCTCTGTTTCACTGAGTTGGCTATGTGCATACTATTGAAGGCCATGTTGAAGGCCTAGCTAAAGTAAAGGTCTTTTTGGTTCTGAGTTTCAAAAAGCAGCAAGCGGGGCCTGTGGAGCAAGAGCATGTTGGGACAATCATGACCATGACAGTCTTTTACTAGAGTTGACCTTCATAAGATTGTGTATATACACTGTGTGGTGACCAGCTTCAGTGTGAAAAATAAATAGAAAATGCTTACAAGAATACTTACAATGATAACAAAATAAATATTTTCAATATGACTAAGTGCACAAGAACATCCCGTTCACAGCTATCCCAAATTACTAAGGAAGAATATATTTGAGTATACAAAGCAAAAATAGAAGCCTTATAATGACACTTTCCTCCCAGCAACGATTAAAATCTAGAATATGACGTCTTGATTATCTGCCATTAGAAATTTCATCAGTGAAAAAAAATTCTAGAAGGGTTCGGTACAACAACTTTATGGCTATTCTGCATCACTATAGTCATGAAAAACAGAGAGAACAGGCACACGTTGTGATATTCATTACACTCTCTTTTTCTTAATATATGGGTTTTTTCCATTAAAAAATGCTTAAGATAGAGTTAAGTAGGTGTGCTGGTTTGACTGAAGATGAGTTAATTTTCTTTGTGCAGTTAGAAATCTTTCTTTTTCATAGCTAGTAGAGTTGTTGTTTGAATTTAGTTTGAGAACAAGAGATAACACTCCTGGACAGAGTTCATATTTTTAATTGCTCTGATCTGAGAACTCAAAGGTGCAAGTCAGCTAGTAAGGAGGGCATACATGGGGCAGACCTTGACTGACATCCAGACTGATGAATAAGAGTATTCCATCCCATTAGCATTGTTCTTCATATTTAAGGAGAGTCAGGATTTTCCAGTTTGTATCTTTCTTTGTCAGAGCCAGGACAGAGACCTGTCCAGGGGAATTCTGTTAGGGACCTCCTTCAGTTTGGCCTTTTGCCATCCTGCTGGTTTGCAGAGCCCTCTGGGCCTTTTTGCTTTTTTTCTCTTTTCTTTCTCTGGGATCAACTATTCGGGACCAGGTGCTGCTGCCTGGGACTGGCTGCTCGGTGCAGACGAAGTTTGTGAGGAATTACATTGAGTATCTTTCCTTTTATATTCTATTTCTATTTTATATGTATATATTTACCAGTAGCATTTTAGTATTTTGTTATTTTATTAAACTGTTTTATCTCAATCCACAAGTTTCCCCCTTCCCTTTTGATTCTCTCACCTATTTGGGGGGCGTGGGAGGGGAGTAAGCAAGAGGCTATCATGGTTAAACCACAGCAGTCAGTAGCCCAAATCTTTTCTCTTTGATCACACTATATTTTATGTCTGTGACATGAAAAACACAGTGGTAAATGTACTAAATCTCTTTATATTCCAATTAGGTAAGTGGTCTCTTTTGCAAGTGGAAATGAGTGCTCATGCTTCACTTACTACAAAGTAACATGCCAGTAGAAAATGAAAGAGAAAATGGAACAGAAAGAAATATATAATACAGAGAAAAGTCGTTGAGTTTATGTTGATCTCAATGCTGGAGCAGGTTAGCACTATCTTTATGATTGATAGCTTAATAAAAGCAAACATATTTTAAAATATTATTTCTTTGTTCAATATTTATAACTGAGATTGTCAGTGAAACTTCCCATTTTCATTTCTAAACAAATTGATGTCTTTCTTTGGACTGCTGCAAGAACTTCATTTTCATTTATGTAGCCTGGGTACATGGAAGCACGTCAGTTTATCTCAGTTAGGAATTTGTCTCTAATAGCTTTACTTTGCTTTGTTCTCCCAAAAAAAGACAAAAGGTTTGGACCTGAACCCAGAATAAATATGAGACAAAATCTGCAAATGGGTTATTTCAAATGAAGTGATTTTTCAGTGGTTACATTAATGGTTAGAGAATCTACACAAATAACATTCACAGCTCAGCTTTGCATTTTTTCTCATTGAAAAATAAATTTATATTCTTCAATAAAAAAGCTTGTAAGAATCTTGACATGAATGACTTAAATAGACTAGCTCAAGAAACGAAAGGTTGCAACAGGACCAGAAGGGCCAGTAAAGCCTGACATTTTATCCAAAATTGTGGGTTTGACAGCCTAAGAAAGATGAGCTGTTAGAAACGGCAAAAAAGCCTCCACAATATCACATCAGAACAAATAAAGTCAGTATAGATAAATAGGATAATAACCCTGATAAATCTGAAAAAAATGCCACAATCGTCAGGTTACAGTCAGACTGAAATTTGATTATGGTATATGCCAAGTAAGACTGCAATACATAATCTGTATGTAGAAGACAATTTAAAAATATGCATGAAAGCAAGCTTAGAAAGAAATGTGGGATTTCTGACTCCAAAAATCTCTTAAGGCTTTTCTTTTTCTAATATAGAGAGCAATAAATGAGCTAGGAAACTCAGCAGTTGAAACATTCTAATGCATTTGTTTATGTTCCAGACTGCCACGGAGAAAAGAGAATTTTAAAAGCTTACCCAGCATCTATGTCTGTGCAATTCAAGCAGTATCAGAAATTCTTTGGAAGACATTTTCAGATCATTACATGTGGTATGCAGGATGAAGGCAAATTAGACACCTTTTAAAAGACAGCTTGTGCAAAGCATTACAGAAAAACTAATGGGAAAATTTTTACAACCTTCCAAGTGAACATTGAATAAGACTAGAGTTCTGAACAGCCACATTCTCAACAGACTGGAAACCATTTGCATTGATTCTACAATAGATTGAGAGCATCTAAAACTTTTTAGTGTTTTGATGACTGTCAGAGAGTTTTACTGAAAATTGTTTTACACAATGGTGTGAACAATGGATTGGTCCCTCAAAGGAATTTAACATTCATAAGACACACCTGAAAAACCAAAATCCTTCCCTTTTACCTCTAGAGATACCAGAATTTTCTCAGCCTGGAGAATATTTGAGCTATTTTAGGTATTTACCTCTTTTAATTACCTGCTGGAATTGAAAAATATAAAGAAGGACTATACAAACCAAAACAGGGGGCTTGGGAAGTGTTAGGAATCAGTGATAATGAGGAGATATGGGAGATAAATAGACTTATATTAAAAAAAAACTACTTCAGATGAAGTTCATGTATGTGTATGGTAACAACATTTTATTTGTGTTACCCAATCAGTAGATGAAGAATGGAAGTCAATATGTGCCATAGCATTAAATAGTGGTAAATTAATATTTGTCTAGAAAAATAAGTGAGGTACACATGCTGAAAACTCTCACCTCTGAAGGAAATTAGAAGAAAATTCAGATATGGCAAAGAAAAATGGTCTGATATTAGCAAACCTTATGCCAACACGTTACCATAAATAACAACAAAAATTAAAAGCATTTACAGAGAAACACTGTAGAGGAGCAAGAAGCAAGACACAGTCATCCAGTTTGCTTCTGTTTCAGGACCTTGAATTCCGTGACTTTTTTTTATCTTAAAATAGAAATCTGCTGTTCATATGTACTTATTTATAATAGCAAGTTCTTAGCTTATCTATTAATCAGTGTCAGTTTCTACTGAGAAAACTTACCAATGTGTATCATGAATCATCATGATCAGAAATTATTCTAATAACTTTCAGCTATTAAACAAGATTTAAAGTTCTATATATAATATATAGATGCATATATATATAGATATGCATGGAATGTCAAACAGATCAATGATAACTAATTAGTATAGTGTAGGAAATTATGTCTGTCTACCTCATGCAATCAAAGATTTCTTTAATAATTGCACTGGAACCTGTTTTTTAAGCAATTAGAACTCAGTTGCCAGCAACCATCTTCGACTAAAAGAAATGGCATTTTTAAATTATATGGATGAAAATTAAATGGAAATTAAGACTACCGTTGTCTAATAGGCAATCAGAAACAGAAAGATAGGAACTCCCGAGACTATTCAAGTAGGTTTGGTTCTGTATTTTCCAAGTCTTTTGGAATACTGTTGAAGTGATATCATGGGACTGACTTTGTATGTGCTCATTAGCAGGAGTTCCAGTGCCTTCGATGGGAATTCTACATACTCTGTATCTAGGAAGGTGAGTCTGTGGGACATAATCTTTCTTGCCAATTCTTAGATGTGTACAAATCAGAGAATTGACACAAAAACTTTTCCATTTTGATGTTATTTGCTGCTAGGGACTCATCACTGCTAGTAACTTTGCTTAGAAATCTATATGTGCTGCAACATATTTGAGAACCCTGCACTGAAAATTTAACTTAAATATTATTTATTGATACTAAACTTGACAACCAATAGTATAAGCCTCACATATTATGTCAAATATGTTGTCCCATAAGATGCTTTGAAGATTTACTTTAATGTGCTATTAGCATCAATGTTGCAGATAGAAAATGAATTAGAAGTCCTAATGAAAAGTGGATGGTTTTAGATAATTCTTCAGCAGATTTATTATCTTATAGAAGTGGTGTTCTAAGGCATTTTGATGACACAAGGGATCACCAATAAAATACAGTTCCTCTCATGTCAGTCCACGTTGTTAGCAATTCAAGTTAGAATATAATGACTATTTAAGGCCCATAAGAATTGAGCAGTGATCTTGATCCCATTCCCAAAAGAAATGTAGGGAGATACTAGGAATTTAAGAGTTACTCTGAGCTGTAAATGAACTGTAGTGCTCTGAGGACAAATCTGGCTGACAAAAAATAGTCAGATGCTAAGGCATAATGCTTTTTTCTAGGCTTTAGTTCAGCTAGATAGCAAAGGTAGTGCTGCAAGATTTATTATGAATGGATTCAATTCTGATAATGGACAGACTGGTGTTTATTTAAATTTCATATTTCTGTACCTCCGGTTAGGGGTTAGAGTGTGTATGAAGAGAAGGCAAATAACTATACATGTTGTAGAAACAATGGAAGTTATTTCCTGCCTTTAAAGGAATTGAAGTTTTTACATCATGCTTAATACTTAGGTACTTCCCTAACTGTGAAGTCAATAGAATAGGTCACAGTCTTAGAAGTTAGGCTTGTAGGAAAACATTTCCATCAGTTATAGAGAAGCAAAAAAGTAATATGCAAAGATTAAAAGGAGAAAAAAAAAATCAAAAGGCTTTATAGATAAGTGTATTTTCATTTTTACGATAATCATCAAATAAGAATCCATCAGTCCTAGTTACTGGTACTGCCCTGAGAATTGTTATTAATAATGGACTTACCTTAGGATAACAGTTGCACAGCCTTTGATTATAGCTTTGTATGGTGATTTGAAAGAAAGTATACAGAATATTATAAACATTTCATTTTTAAACTATCTAGTGGCATTTTGGGAGAACACAGTAGGAAGTGAAAGAAAGTAATGCAAGAGGAAGCGTTTGCAGGGTTATGGATACTAATGGAAGAGAAATAATAATTTTCTCGATGAAAGTATACAGAATTAAATTCTAGATCAGATTAAGCCTTTAGACATTTGTCCTGGTTTTGTTAAAAACAAGTTTCTCTTTTAGTGAATTTCCCTGTCAGCTAAAGCCTTCTAGATAACTGCAGTTTTCCTGAAAGCTAGATACACGTTTTGGTAGACATAGCAATGGAATGCAAGGTCATTGATAAGGATGCATCTTGCGAGATGTGCAAGCAGGCGGTGAACTGAAAATGGACCAACTAAATATTCCATCCCATTCACATGATACTTCATATAAAAGTGGGAGATCACGAGGATCCCGTCCCTTTTCCTTATGGCCGACATTGGGAGAGGACCTTGCGAGTTGTCCCTGCGAACTGAGGCCTAGTGACAGACTGAATCCAGTTCCGGTTGGCTTCAGAGTCCAGTCCAGGACTTCGGGTGCTGGCCCTACATCTGCCAGAGCAGCTGCCGGGACTTTCAAAGTTGGTTTTGTATATTTTGTATTATTTTCTCTATTTTTATCGGTAGCATTAGTAACACATTTTTAATTTTTCCAACTCTCTTCTCTCTGTCCTTCTTTCCCTCCCAATCGTCTGTCTTTAGTGGGAAGGGCGGAGAGAGAGAGGGCTGAAGCGGGAAGTGGGGGGAGAGGGGGTTAACAATACATCTGCTACAGTTTTGTTGTCACCCCGCAATCAAACCACGACAACATTATGTCAGCAATGTCAGAGCAGCCACTAAGTTTCTTATAATGAAGCTTAATGAAGTTTGGTTTTGTTTACACTTCTAGGACATAGTACTTCACAAGGAGACATTACAGCCCAGGGAAAGCAAGAAATTCTCTCAAAACAGATGGTAAATAGCACTGATAAGTATAGCCTACTTCCTAATTTATACCTACGGTCTTCTGGTCAGTCATAATTTTTAGTTCGTCTGCTATACTAGCATCATGACTGGTGTCCGATAGTGATGTCCCATCTCAGCTGATTCAGAATACTTTTTGCTATGAGTTTTAATAAATAACATCCTGACTATCTTCTAAAATTTCAGCTGTAATTTACACAAACTGTCAACAAATCCTTCATTTTCTGATTAAAAAAAATTCTGACTATATTCTGCTTTCTGATAATATGTATACATCTCTAGATATATATTATGTCCTTTGCACCTTAGAGGAAGCAGCATGTCTTTTAAATGATTTAGGGTATAAATATTGGACTATAAAGTGTTAATTCCAAAACACCTTCCTTGCTGGAAAAAAATTAGTCCCTTTCAAAATGCCAGTATGACTTTCTTCAAACATGTAAATGGATATAATTCTCCTGAAAGTGACTGACAAATCCGATCTAAGGGAAAGACTTGCAGGCAGTTATTGAGGACATTAAAATGAACAAACAAACAAACAAACAAGCCAACACAGAAACTATAACTCATGTTTATGAATCATCTGCGGCATGCTGTTCACCTGTTTTATTTATTTTGACTGTTAACTCTCAGGAAAAAAGCATGCCTCAATAGATGCTAAAAATTGATCTGGTAGACTAGCATTAACACTTGTTGGAGTACTGATGGAGGACATTTCTGTCATGATACACTTAAATACATAATAAAATTCAAAATTCTGTTTCAGCATGGAAGGAAATAGACAAGTTGTCTGCTGTGATTATGTGGTTTGAGAGTGATGGCTACCTTGATATCTACTAGTGGATTGAAAGCAAAATCTAATAACGACATATGAATTCTGAGTGCAGCTTGGAGAATTAAGAGGTAGTCATTATTATTCTCATGCAGCAAAGTTATAAAAGCTGGTGAAATGCATTTTTTTCAAAGGGTTCATTTTTCAGGACTGTTGTCACATATTTTACTATTTGGAAAATAGAATGTGTTCATATTCTGCTTAGCTTGGTGAAGAGGAGAATGGGGGCATAATAGGGGACAAGAGAGACTTCTGAGACGAGCAGTGAGCAAATATCCCAGCATCAGATTTCATTATGTTCTTTATTTGTTTTACACATTGTAACCAAAACAATTAAAGGAAACAAGCAAACAAACAAACAAAGATATCCATAAAACTGCTGCTCAGAGATGCATTGTGGAGTTGCTAATGTAACACCAAAACCAGAGAGAAAGCGGAGAGAAATATTAAATGTATTTACGGTGTCAACATAATACTTGCTTTAAGACCCTGTCTCCCACTATCACTTCAGAACAAGTAAGTTTTATCAAAAATACTGAAATGGAAATAATGACCTAAATCAAATCTTTAAAAATAACTATTTAGGAAAAACACAAAAGCAAATGCTGAATAGACATATTCATAATGTTCACACTTCGTTTCTCTACAGATACCTTATGTGTTTGAGAGATATTTATAGCCATAAAAATGAAAACCATTTTACAGTAAATTTTCTCCCTGTCTTGATATTCACAATCAAATTAAGATGAACAAATCAATATGCATTATCAAGTACACATGTGGAGTTAATTTGTTGGCATTTTCTTATTCAGAAAGATATTTAAATGCATGACTAACTTTGCACAGATAGAAATGATGGTTGAGAAAACAATATGAAATCTACTCTTTGATTTTTCCCCTTAGCAAAAGTGGTGGTTTATGGTTTTACTTCTTTCATGCTTGTCTAGATAAGTTTAACACCTGGAAATACATGATAATTATATTTTTTTTTCCTGTTATTAAAATGTATGTGGTCTTTATGCATACTTGCACAGTGGTACACCTTTGCACTGTACAACTGTTAGGATCCTTCATCACTAGGTGCTGTGTCTTTACATCCTCTGATCACAGCCCTGGCATCAATATGAGAGGATACCTCTCTTTATATTCTACTGACTGGGATATATATGTTCTAGTGACCATTGGCATGAAAGAGTTATCTTTTTTTCAGGGAAATTACAGGAAAACAACTGTCTTTGCAAGATGTTTTCAAATTAGGGGTTAAATGGGATTATATTTTTTTTAGACTATAGGTAACCCCTTTACCATACATCCAACCTGCCAGTGCTCTCATATTGAGTAGAGAATGACAGGAGGTTACACCATTACCTTTCTAAAAAGCAAATCACTTTTTGCTTCTCTCCAAACATGATATGGCCCTACCTGATGACAAGGGAAATGTTAAGTGAAGAAACTGGTCCTACTTGGAGGGTTTAGAGAGGACGTGGATTCATCATTGGTAATACATCCTCATACAAACAAGATATACTGACAACATCTTTCTTGATAACCTTCAGGCCTTGCTCAATCCAAGGTAGACATGGAAATGTATTTTCATATTCTTCTCTTCAAATATAGTCACAACCATACATATTCCTATGCTATAGGCAGGAAGCCTAATGAGTCAGATTGACATAATTCTGTTCTGCATCTTCCTTATGGTCATGAGTTCATGAGCACAGCTCCTTCCAGGTACTACGTTCATCTCTTAGAGGCATATAAATTATTCAAGCTCTTTTTTTTTTTTTTTTTTTTTTTAATTTAGTACAAAATACTGGTTGATTACTGGCAGATTTCAAACCTCCATCACTCTTGTATACTGACTATATCTCCATACCAAGCTGAGGTAAGGTTTGCATTTCTCAGTAGCCATTTCTTTATATGAATTATTGATATCCTATCTTACATTTAATCATGCTTCAATGCCTCATTTTCACATCTTACTGTATTCTCTATTGTTCTCTTTGTTTTATGTCACTATCTAGTTCTTCCTTTTTACTTCCCTTCCTTTAATTTTTTGCTACATTTCTATTTTATTTGCTTTCTGCTCTGAAGAACTTCATCTGTGCATTTTCTCCTTTCCTACTACTCTTTCTTGTTTGCAATAATCTCGATGACACATGAACATTGACATTACACTATTGGCTGTGCATGGGTATGCTAATCTAGTAGTCTCATCTAAAATTTGTGGAGTTAGGTGTCTAGATTATTGGTCTAGAAATACAGAATTTATAGGATGTGCTGGTTAGGAGGTTAGTCATTACTCTGCCTAATGTCAATAGCATGATGTAGGAATCTCAAGGCAAGACATCTTACTGGTGCCACGTACCACCATGAATTTTTTCATTAACTAAAAATGGCCTGAATTCAATTCATGGCCCCAAAAGAATGAAATGATCCCACTAGAGGTCCAGATGGAGTGTGCCTGCAGCCTTCATGGAAACACTGCTCCTGGCTGGTGCAATCATCAAGTGTCCTGGACTGGCTTTTGAAAATCTAATATTGTGCATTAGATCTTCTTTTCCCATTTTAGTGTCTCTTCTGCAAACATATAAAACAGCCCCCTTTTACATTTAGTTAAAAAAAAAAAAAAAGAAAAAAAAGAAAAAAAAGAAAAAATAAAAAAGGAAAAAAGGAAAAAAGGAAAAAAAGAACTGGTTTAGACCACATAGCTCACTTCAAATTTTACCCCATTTTTTCACTCCTGTTTTTATTTATTCTTGTTTCTTATCCTTTTCTGCTATTCCTGCCAAACTTCTTTTAGTTCTTCATGATCTTATTGTTTTTTTCTCTCTCTGTCTCCCCATCTGAACTTAAATGGATTTTTTTTTTCCAATCATTACACAGAACATCGGAAAAATGAGTTTTTACCATGATATATCACTGGAAACACCACAAGATCAATTTCTTTCATCTGTCAGCATCCAGCTATGTCCTTTTTCCTTAGTCAGCCAGAAAAGTCAACCTGGAGAAAAGAAAGGGTAAGAAATAAAGCAAAACATACTGTCATGTTTAGAAAGAATTTAGCTGTCTCCTGGGATAAATACCTTTGTTATTCAAATATTCATTCTCTTCCCACAAAAAATAAATCTGAAGTTACTCGTAGGGAAGTTTCTTTTCCCTGGGTTTCCTGCAGCAGAGACTCAGGTATGGATTCCAGAAATTCTTCTTAAATATTTTATTTGCAAGGTACAGTGTAGAGCAGCTAGAGCTGGGTGCCTCCTGAAGAGGGATCCCCAGCAGAAAAAAACTTAGATAATTATACCCCCGTGATCCAACACCCCACCTTCCATGATTCACTCTGAGCCAACTGCAAAACTAGAGTCTGGGTTCTCCCCAATCTCCTCATGTTTGCCAGGTGAGCTGTCAATTAACATTCTGGTCTTCAGTTGCTATTTTGCACCCACAGCTAGAGAAAATAAGTTCTTGGCAACAGCCAAAACATTCTTCCGCTAGACGCCATTCTGTTCCTTTACTTATCTCCAGGGATGCAGTTCCCCTTCTAGCTTGAAGACTCTGAGACCTTTTTTACTTAATGAAGCAGAAAGTGCAAAGATTCACAGCTTGCAGAAGCTATGCTAAGCAAACTTAACTTACGCTAAGTGAATTCTACGTAAGCAGTTTCTAAACAAGTTCTATAAGAAGCAGTATATCAAATGACTCAATAAGTTAAGGCAGTGTATTCCCTAATTTCTGCATTAAAAAAATTCTTTCTCCCTCCTTCCCTTCATCTCTTCCTCTCTCTCTCCCTCCCTCCCTCCCTCCCTCTCCCCGTCCCTCCCTCTCTCCCACCCTCTCTCTCCTTTCTTCCTTTTCCTGCATTATCTCTTCTCTTTCCCTTTTCCCCCTTCCCCTTCTTTTTCTTTCCCTCTTTCTGTCTCTTTTTTCTGCTTCTTTCTTTCCTTCCTTTCTCTTTCCTCCCTTTGTTTCATATCTAGGTCATTCAAATTTTGATGTCTTTATCCTTATGCAAAGTTTACAATGTTGTTCTGAGTGACAGAGCTAGTATACTCACTTTTAGTCTGATATTTCCTTTAACGCTGTGCTAACCTTCCAGTGGGCTGGTTGTGCATCCGAACTAGTAAGTGTTCCATACATTGATGTCTTTCCTCTGTTGTCCTCATGCCCTATTTGATATAATGGCTTCATGAGAACAGCTCTGCTTCAATCTTTGCATTTTTTTGCTGGTGATATTTTGTTAAATGTTGTTCAATGATTGATGATATTCTTTGATGATATTCTGAGTATCTTTGATGATATTTTGATGATATTCTGAGTATCTCCTTTCCTTGATATGACTGTGTTTATCAGAAAAGCTCAGTGTCTTTTTCACCTATTTCTTTGTTTTATCTGAACTCATCACGAGGTTCTGTTTCACTGTACACCTTTCTTCTTTCTTTTCCTACTTATTACTATTGTCAAACACATTGTCTAAATTGTTCAGGTTTCTGCCAGTCAACCTATGGCCCTCATACTCTCTTGGACTCTGTGATTTGCAGTATTTGCCATTGGGTATATTTTTTCTTCTTCATTCACTGCCTTTTATTGAGTGACTGTATGTTCACTTGGAAAGCTGAGAAGCTCTCAAACAAAGTATGAGGAAAGGTTTTTTTCTAGACAATGTGACTTAGGAGCAGAAGAATGAATTAGCAGGTTCTGAACACTTCTAAACAGATTAAGTCCTGGGAAATATGATGATGATAGATAAAGAAATAGCAGGAAGTCAAAGAGAACCCCAGCTTGAGAAACTAATGGTGCTAAACATATATATCTAAGCAACAAGAACAAAACATTTACTGGAGTTTGGAGGGTGGGGGCAGAAGGTGGATGATTGGCCCTTGTGAAATGCTTTGTAAGGAAAAGAGAAAAGGAAATAAAATATAAATGTACATAAATCATAGCTTAAAGGCGTGTGGACAACAATAGAATATGCTAAAATTCATGGTGACTCAGAACTGAAAATATATTATTCAAAGATTTCTTTTTGGTTTCTGGTTATTATTTATAATTATTTCACTTTTTTGAAAATATATAATCCATTTTTCAGCTTCATTCTTCATTAATTATTTTTGAGAAAGTGTAAGACAAAACATGATTTACACACACAGCTTCTGATTTAGAAGTTGTCCTATGTCAGAAGCATTCATAAGCATTTCACAGGCTTTATATAAGGACTATTCTTGTTCTTCAAAAAGGCAGTGATGAGATGAAATATATTGCAACACTTTTCAAGAAGACACTGATTTACATCTTCGGGGAGTTTTTAACAGATCAGATTTATACACTACAAGCTATGACAAAATCAGAATCCACAGCTGGATGTAAAATGTTTGACCTTGTTTTTCTTTATATAAAAAAGGCATAAAAGTGTCTGGCAGCAGAATGAAAATACTTCCTTTAACTTCAGTAAGGTTGAGATCAACATTCAGTCTTGACTTCCTGTGGTGCGCCAGCAGTAACAGAAAGAAACAGAGCTGCAAAATCAGTCAAGTGATGTGACTGATATCTTTATATAGTACTTAGACATTGGCATAGGACTACAAGTATATTTTGCGTGTCATTTCACTTTTATGTAAAAGAGTGAGCTATCTTTTCTCCACACTTGAAAAGAAAAAGAGATGATCAGCTTATATATTGCAAATTTTGTGAATATCGCATTAATGTAAAGAAAGTGGAGTATTTGCTTTGGGTGTTATTCTCTAGTTTGCTTCCCTCAAATGCATCATAATGTCTTACTGCTTTGTCACTTCATGGAGACTCTATTCATGATAGTGTGCTTAATACTTTAAAAATTCAGATTACCTAGGTAGATGTATACCAAGTTCTTAAAAATTTGGTTGAGTGTTTATATGAAGCACTACAAGAAAGACACTATAGGGCAGGTGCAGAATTACTTTCATGGAGGGTGGGGAGAGATGGACTGCAACTTCTGGGATTTGGGGGTTGTTTCACATGCCCTAATGAATTAAGTTTCTTGGGGTTACTTTATATAGGAAATTACTGGGTTTGTTCGTGTAAGGCAATGCTCCCAGCAGGAACTGGTTATCACAACACGGTAGGGGTACTCAACTACCTCATGACTGTTGCGTAGGATAAACCTGAATTTCATTCTTAGCTTATAATTATTGTTTACATTCCATAGCTTTAGTCAGAAGATAAACTAGGAAATGGGTAGTACCTGATGAACGTTTCTTAGGATTGCAGTACTAACCGTATATAACTAGTCTCTGTCCAAATCAATAGGATTTTGCTACTTTTTTTACATTGCAGTTTTAAATTACATTCAACCCATACTGTTACCACAAAGTCAATTTGGCATAGGTAAGAATTCAGTGCATCAAACATTCTTAATGACTGATGTTTTATAATACCTTTCAAAAAACATCTAGTAATTTTTTAGAGATTATATATAGATAATTGAAAGTTACTTGTGAGAAATAGGTGACAAACCTCTATAAAAATAAGGTTTAAATTATTTCATGTATGAATTTATCTTCCAAGTAGAAACTAACCAGCGAATTGACAAAATGAGCCATATTGATATAAAAGGAAACAGCAAAGTCAGAGTCACTAAAAATGGGAAAAGATCCCAGAAATTACTGACAGGCTCTTGAGAAAAGCTGGTTATTTTTGATTCCCACTGAAGTTCAAAATTACTAACCATGAAGTCTGGCACTTTTTTGTAATATTTCTGCAAAAATTAATTCAAAGGTTTCAGGTGTCATCCTCTGCAAGTTTCTGCATACTTGCAATGAGCTGTGCTTTGAGTCAATTAGTTGGGCAACATCTGTTCTGTTTTTCCATAGTTTCTAAAGGATTTGATCTTGAACCAAAAAAGCATTTTCAGTATTGTGTATCATTAACATGGAATTAAAAAATAATTCATGCTACTTTCGCTGTAATTTCTGCTCTAACTCCTGAATTCATCTTTTATGGGATATCAGGCCTCTTCAGTACTAACTCACCCTAAAACAACAATGCTGATGTGTATTTTATGATCAGACCAGATTCACTGGCCAGCTGATTTTGGATTGCTCCATTCTGTTTTCTGCCCAGGAACAGATTCCACCATGAGTTGTATAAAATACCTGACCTGACCAAAGCCCTGTATAAAACTGACAGGGCTCTGTTAATTTATTCAATTCCATTATGTGCTCAAAAGTATTTTCCCTTCTTTTTACTCCATTTAAATATGTAGAAACCATCTGCAGCTACCAGTTTTTATAAAATTTCTACACACCTAAAAATGTTGTCTGCTGGTTTATTGGGAGCTGCTAGGCTACACAGCATGTTGTAAATTTTAGCTGCCATTACACTTCAAAGAACTACTACCTTTTTTCTCATGGTTTGTACCCATAGCCATTACCTATTATTCCAGTCTTTCAATTATAGCTGATCATCTCTTGAACTACCAGAAAAATCCATTTTCTCCAGGTGTCAAAAGCTGTAACCCCTATTTTTTAAATGGAACAATCACAACACCTGAGTTTTGCAGCTTCCTTTTACTGCCTGTGTCATTACATCAACTTTCAATAGTCACTTCTGTTTCAAAGCCCTGGTGAAATCCTGTCCTCCTATCTTGCCTTGCAGAACAAAACTATACCGATAACCCTATGTGGCAGAGTGAAAGCCAAACCATTACAAACTTCACTGGCTCTTCATTATCTCAAGACTTAAAGAACAAAATAGGAGCACTCACAGCTGCATAAAGAGATGCTAAAATTGCCCTCAATAAGCCATGTAAGTACTTATGTCCAAAGTTACTATGATTTGATTTGGAAGAGGTGTGTAAAGCATTAGGTTACATACATTATGTAACTTAATTATATGAACAAATTAACAGCTTTTTTTTCCTGTTTAGCAGAATAAAAAGATGATCAAATAAAATACAACAAGTTTTGATGCAGCCCTTCATGATGGCATGGGAAATCAGTGTGCTTAAAAGTAGTCTCTGTCCATGCTGTGTTCTACAGATAAATGCAATACAATCATATGCATTGGCTGGAGATCAGATCAGATGACCAAGAGTTTATTATAGGAATGACATAAAATACTGTAGTATGCAACTGAAAATCTTCGACCCCAAAATGCTCAGTAGTTCTCTCAAGAATATATCCCTTTTGTATTCAGCCCTCTAGGAGGCAAGATCAAAATTGTCTGTGCTCTAGAAAGTTGACAGTTAACTAAGACTAGGCACTACAGCAAGGGTATAAATTGTTCAGAAGAAATAGGCCAAGAAGTCAACTAATTACTCATGTTTTATGATGTATATGAGCCTAAGTCATTCTTACAGTGCAGTTAAGCGAAATAACATGCCAAACTACTTAATCTGGATCTAAACTTTTATGCAGTTGGTGGGTCAAAAGGGTTAGAATCATGCTATTTTTTGTTGAGAAGTGACCCAAAAGTGATTCTAAGTGGCACTTAGAAAACTTACTGGAAAATAAGTATCAATGATTCAAATGCAACTCCAGACATGAGAATATAATGTTGTTGTTAGTAATAAGAAGATTCAGGTGGAAATAATACCTTTAATGATGTGATTGGAAAGTTTCTTCTTTGACTTCACCTTTTTGTCTGATTTCACTTCTTTATTTATTCATTCATTTAGATAGTTATTGCTTTTGTGCAGAGTGGTATGAATTTTTTTTCATCGGTTTTGTAAGTCCTATCTTAGCCTGCTGCTTGGAGACATTTCTACATCAAGGCTGGATAGATTTTGCTTTATGGGCAAGGAGAGAATGCGTGGTGGTTAGCTGAATCATGCTGCAGCTTTTATTAGTGTGCAAAATCGTTACAAAGCTATTCAGTTTTTGGTTACTAGATATAAGTTTAATGTATGAATAACTGTTTGGTAAAAAGCTGTTATCACAAAGATAACATCATAATATACCATTCCTTTCAGCTTTCACTGACAGGGGTCACTATTTTCTTCATAAATCCTACTATTTTGCTTTCAGTAGAAGAAGCAAGATATTTAATATTTCTTGCTATGTAAAACTGAAATGAGCTAAAAAGTTACATTACTGCAACTGAGATAAACTGCAGATAGTATAACATGCTATTGTGCCTGTTTGTTTTGTTTGTTGTTTGGTTTGTTGTTGTGGGGTTTTTTTTGCTTTTGTTTCAGTGTTTGTTGAAGCTGATGCTGAACAGGCCTTCCAAATGTTAGTGCACTGAATAAATGCTTATTGTAAGTATAGGCCCAAGCTTGCAGAAGGTTTCAGATTCTTAATAGCTATTTATTTAAAACACTACAGAGAATGCTCACAATTTTAAAAAGAAATCATAACTTTACATATCACATTTGAGAAATGAGATTGATTTTATTATGATACAACCACCATATAGGCACACAGTACACTAGCTAGTGATCCAAAAAGAAACCGAATATTTATACATGCTTCATTAAGCAACTATCACTGTAAAAGTAGGGTGATTTATTTTATTTTTTAAAGGGAGAAAAGAAGTTTTAGGAAGCAATGTTTACTTAGATGTCCATCATGTAAAAGAGATGGTTCTAGAACTGTGTAATGTTATTATGTTTTCAAGTCAAAAATGTGTATTAATTGACTAATTGTATTTTCTAAGGCTTTTAGCCTGGAGTTAATTATTTAAGGCTAAGGAAAATGTCAGGCCTCAAAAACTGTTTTTCAAGGGATAGGTGTGACAAGGATAATAATCAACCTTTTGTTTTCCTTTTATCTTTTCCTTTTTCTTTCCCTTTTATCTTCTCTTTTTTCTTTCCCTTTCTTTTTGTTGAAACTATGCATTCTAGAGGTAGAAATAAAGTTATAAGACAAAAGGCATTTTGAAACAAGAAAACAATCTCCACATAATTCTCATATGTAATACTTAATCATTTCTCAATGGCAACTTGACAGACAGTGAGTCCCCAAAACTGTTGTTGTCTTATTCATAGCAGAGGATCAGTTTGAACTCTTCCTTCCACTATTGTCCTGGATTTCAAAAATTTGGCCTTCTTAATCAAAACCCATTTTTTACAGTTGGTTGGAAGAAGACAATAATGTTGTTTCCTTTTCTTTTTTTTTAATTTCTACTCTTTTTTTAATTAAAAATTATATTTTTACTATTGTTTTTAGAAATAATGTGAAAAGTGATGAAAAGTGATACCCATTAGTCACTCCTGTCTTTCCTGCCTGTTTTCTTAACCAAGTTTCCAACTGGTTAATAATAGATCTATGCAGTAAGTATTTGATTAGCCATTACATACATCGGTAAATATTCAGTTATTATTATTATAAAATGTCCCTAACTCTGACAGAAAAGACACAAAATTTTCATCTGCCATTCCCGGAGAAAGGTCATTTTTAGGGCTAGTCACCAAGATTAATTCGTTTGGGTTTCATTCTTAACGATTTTTGTATTTGCTTCTTGACAATGCTGTTCTAATTTTGCTGACAACATTAGCACCTGTAGTTTTGATTGATGACCATGCTTTGGGAAGGCATTTATAATTTATGTCTTTTCCTTTAAGTGCCTCATTGCCAGCACAATATTGCTGTAATTTAAGACATTACCTTTAATAATTACATAAGTGTTAAGTACATGTAATAAATACTTATATAGCTCCCTAATTAAACTTCTATAAATGCTTTAAACTGTGTGTTAATTTGACATTTACACTGAATATGAAAAAGCATGGATCCAGGTTTGTACATGACTGCAGACATGTAGGAGGAGAAAGAATCCTTTAAACTTCAAGAAAGTGGTTGTGGCTTCTGATAATGACTATGAGAGGAATGTTGTCATTGCATCTGAAAGGACTTGACAGAGCTCTGCAGAGGTCAGGTCAGTCCAGCTTCTATGAAAGGGTGGGATTTTAACAGAAGCCATCCATAGAGAAAAAAGATTTTAAAAAAATGCTGTGAAGTGAAAAGTAAGTCTTTTACAGAAGTAAACCAAGGCTATGAACCAGTAGTATTTGATAAATCACTTGAGTATGCTCAGAAAAGATGACAATTCATTGATTTTTTTTTTTAAATTTTTTACTTTGAGGAAGAGTATACAAAGGAAACTAAAATGTACTGGAGTATAATATGGGGCACTAGAAGAAACTGTAGCAGATAGATAACAAAGAAAAATAATCATTCTAGCTATGAAAAGTGAAACATATCTCTCAGTTCTGTAGAAGTAAAGTTCACACATGTTGTTTCTGTCATTTGTCAGCAGTCTGGAAAAGTAACTGACTGGTGACACAGTCAGTGAAACAAAAGAAAAAGACAAACTGGACAGGTGACTAAGGGACCTGTCAAAATGAAATTAATAAGTACCGTCAAGGCATGTAAAAGTGTATGCTTAGACATATCAGACAATACTTTATAGTAAGTAGTAAATTAATGGAAACTGGAGGAATACAAGAGACTTGGACATCATTCTAGAAGCTGATTTAAAATTACTCTGTATATCTAGCAAAAATTATGGCAGTGATGTCATAACAGATAAGAGAGATGAAGATGATAATAGAAAATAATAGTAATAATGGTACAAGTTTGTCCTTTATGAGGCATCTGCATCTGAAATAGATTTCTTTGTTCTCATTCTATTCATGGAAAAGTGGTAGGTGACAATGTGAATAAAGGCCTAGAGGATCTCCAGAAACTGAAATGCTTTAAATGTTTACCACAGAGCATGAGAGATGCTCGTGCAGGCTGTGTTTGTACTAGGAGTTCTGGTTCCTCATAGTTCTATTTGATGTGGTTCATAGAGTTTATATCAGATAAAACTGAATACTTGGGTCAAACATCTCTTTACACGTATGATTTGAAGACCTCTAATGGAAATTTGTCCTGCAAATGTTTGTTTCCTTGACTGTGCACACTTCCTCAGAGGAAACACCGTGTTTTTTCATCTGTTTCATATGGATGACTAACACATCAGTGCATTTGTGTGTTCCCACCACCTTCACCCTTATAATCACTGTAGAACTAAAATCTGATTTCTGTTCATGCTCTTGCTGTTGTTAACCAATATTTCTAAATGAGATTGTATGGTGGCTGCTGCCCAACCCAACTGTCCTCTTCTAGCTTTGTCAGTGTCCAAAGGAAAGGGTCAGAGTGGAGCTCTCATCCTTCGACTGCAGCAACTAATGCAGGACACTGACCTATTTGATCCCAGCTCTGTTCTACTTCCTTCAGTTTGAAAAGCAGAACAGATTTAGATCTGCCTTTACAGTGATTTAGAGGAGGTCTTGGCCCAGTTAGTGCAAAAATGTTTAGTGATTAGGAAACTGTTGTGGTCCCCTGCTATTAACTGGTCTTTGGCATCCTCGCTTCCAGTTTCCAGAGCCTAAATTTCTCTTCAAGAGTGGAGCTGCACTTCTGATGAATTTTGCTCTTATCATTCACTGGCAAGCCAGGTCATCATATTTCAAATGATGACCAAGGTCTCTGAGATGAAAGGGCGGCTGGAAAGGTAGTTTCAGGC
Source organism: Caloenas nicobarica (assembly GCF_036013445.1). Classification (NCBI taxonomy): domain Eukaryota; kingdom Metazoa; phylum Chordata; class Aves; order Columbiformes; family Columbidae; genus Caloenas; species Caloenas nicobarica. Next base: position 111,962,511 of record NC_088245.1, read on the forward strand.
TCATAAATAGGCTGAAGTCTGAAAGATGATGAACACCGTACTTATCCCTTTTACAAAGTACAAGAACCATTTCTGGTTGTCACAGGAGTTCAAGAGCCTTGTATTGACATGTGCACAAAGTCTATGTTGGAGTACCCAGTGGCCATGTGACCATGACACAGTTCACTGCCTGGTGTCCCCACTGAGCAGTAGAGAGCAATTGCATTGTTTTTTGTGGTGAGATTCCTGTTTAGCCTCTTCACAAGGGAATATGTGCCATAGAGCAAAGCTGCTCTGCAAGCGTGTTCTGCAAAGCAAACGCAGAAAATTGAGATAACTGTGGAATTCTCATAAAAACCATAGTATCGCCTCATTCCAAATTGTTAATGTGGAGAGGTCTAAAAAGCTAGAAGTTCAGAAATGATAGGTAAATCTTAATCTAACTCTTTTAACCTTTTTATCATAAAATGGAAATAAATAAATTAAGCTAAAATCGGAGGTAATACGTTGAAAACTCATTGTCTTGAGAAGATTGAGGCCAAGAGCTTAGCAAGATTCAGTGAAGGATTAGACACATATATAGGTAATAAGAACATTCTCAGTTATTTCACATAGAATAATTTTCTCTTTTTAGAAGGGATTTAAACATTACAAATTCTATTATCTGATAGGGGTTAGGGAGAAGAAACTACACCTCTTGGCAGATTATTTCATTACTGGCCACTACAGAGTTTATATTTGCATATTCTTTTCATGACTTTGTCACAGATTAATGTCAGAGACAGAATACTGGGATTGACTCGTTATGCGCTCACTGTAGTACAAGAGTTGATATTCCAATGTGTACTTTACTATGTCAAGGGTTCTATCAATATCGAAAATGTTAATTACAAACTGAAACAAATTTTGTTTATGATATATTGAAACATACCAAATAAAGTGTAAACCCTGCTCTCCTTATTCAGAAATAGTTTTGATATGATTCCTCCTTCTTCCCCAGTTCTATAAACATCATATCAATTACTCTTGTGGGCAAATCAAAAAAGGATGAAAATGGCTGCAGTTTCTAATTCCGCAGAGATTACATTAGCAGGGCATAAAATTCTACCAAATGCTTTGCTGCAGATTTAAAAATACATTTTTTATCTGATTTCTCTTGATTTCAGTTTGCAGAGTTCTCTACCCTGAGAATTCTAGAAACTTTTGAGTTAGCACTCTGAAAACTATACTTCTGTTAGTTTTATTTTCACAAACTGATTTGATCTAAGCAAAAATTTGGAAGGTTAAAGCTGTAGGTAAATGGTCTCCCAGAACAGCAAATTAATGTAGTTAAATATATTTTAGTCAGTCATAATTTGGGATATTTTTTTCAAATGGTAGATCAGACATATTCTAATTCATTCTGTAGCATTCTACAATTATGCATTCTCTTGTATATACCATTTTTAGCTTTTTATTCCTGAATAACGGAGTGTAACAGTATTAGAATAGAATTTTGTCATGACCTATCCAAGGAGTGAGGTATAAACAAATTACAGAAAGCAAGAGCTTGCTACTCGGTAAAATATCAAAGCTGGCAGGGGTTGGAGGGACGGGAGAGGCGACAAAGAAGCTCCGTCTTTCTTTTCTCCTTCTTTCATGGGAATATGAAACAATTCACAAACACTTTTATTGGGGGTGGAAAATAAAATCATCCAGTGCTGTATTTAAGGTGGTAATCTGTAGTGAGAATTTTTCACACAGTTTTCATCATGAAAAGTCTATTTTTAGGAATGTTGCACTGCTATGAGCCTCAAACGATCAGTCACCACTCATAATTCCATTTAGGAATATATAAGGGTGAAGTCTTTGCTTCAGGATACAGACTATCTTGAGAGTGGAAAGTCTGTTTAATGAAAGTCAAGTGAAGTTTTGGCATTTGTAGTATGGATAGAATTTCAAGGATTTATGGGCTTTTTTAATATAACTATATACTTCTAAGTGAATCTTGCTTGAGCACTCAGTCCTGTGAGTTTTGTTATTACAGTTCTAACTGGTAAGTCACTCTGCCTACCTACACTATATCATCACTGCAAAGCATTTTCATTCATTAGAAGTGTATACATGAATTTAGTGCAAATAAATATACATTATTGGAAAGGAGAATGCACAGATGACAGTCACATATTGTTTAATTTTGCATTAACTCTGCAATACGAGAAACTGGTTGGACATTTCTGCTACCAATCCACACCAAAATGTAAAACACCAAAACTTTTCTACATGATGAAAAACAAGAGCATACAGTGAACATACATTAAAAAAAGACTACAAATATATTAGCCACTGACTGATTTCCGAGACTAGACTGTGAATTTATTTAGAAAGTACCTTAATTAAACAAGTCACATGTCAAAGTTAGGCTGAAAGATTAAAAAAATATTAATATTTTTGGCTTAAAAATTAGGGGGAGCAATCAGGTTAGGTTTGGTGTTTTGGTTTTTTCTTTTTGCTTTTATTGTTGTTACTGTTTTGGGGGTATTGTGGCTTTTGTTTGTTTGTTTGTTTTAACTAAAATTATGGAAAAATATGTACATATTTTATTATAAAAACCTATGTAGCTATCCACAGATACAACAAAAGTCACACCTATCTTCAAATCCTGACATCTAACAAGGTGGTTTTACCTATAACATGAAGGATCCTTAAGTAAGACCCTACAATTTTCAGGTTAGGTTGATAAATTGTGAACATTGACCCTGGAACTCAGTTGTTGATTAATCCTGGAGTGGGGCTCATTTAATTCAGCTTTTTAATGTTGTGCATCTGGTTTAAGCTTTTTAATCACTGGAAAGAAGTGCCCCCTCAAAGGCCAATTATCTCCCTCCAAAAACAGTTTAAATGAAATACCCTCTGTGTTACATAGGTAGGTACTCTTTCACTCCTAAAGAACTTGCCTAGCATCAGCAAAGAAACTATTGACATAGAAAGGATTTAAACAGATTTCCCAATTCTTCAGTTTTAGACTGTCCATATACTTTCAGTGAGCTTTTTTTTTTCCCCTAAATGCTGCTAGACGTATATCTATATACTTAGATACACAGAGATCTTTCTAAAACTGGTCTTAATTTAGTAAGGATTTATCTCCTTTTCTTCCCCCTGCCTATTATTCTAACAGTTTTTAGTGCTTCTATTTCATCATGTATACAAAGTAATTAGAAGTTGTGAGGTTTTACTTCGAGGTTTGTGGGGGTTTTGTGTTGTTAGATTTTTTTAATTATACAAAAGGCACATTTCCATATTGGTCTGGTACAGGACTAAATACTATGATAGATAGATATAGATAAATGTCCTTAAGTAGACAGACTTTATCATTAAGAAAAAATAAAATGTCTTAATTCAAACTTACATTTTTTATATTTACCCAACATGAACTTCTGTGACACAAATTATCTCTTTCATCAATAAAAAAATCAAGTTTATTGTAGTAAATTCCACTGAGTAATCAAAAAGAGTTCTGAATTAGAAAATAATATAAAAACGTTAGCAGACCTTTAGACATCAGTATTTCTTCCATGTAATAAATGATGATATTTCCTGAAATTCTTCATTATTGTGTTATCTATTGGTTTGATTGTACTTTCAGTGCACTTCTGATACAATACTTTTAAGATATTGAGTTAACAAAGAGGGACCATGAATCTTTTATTTTGTTCCTATTTTTTTAAAAAATATTAAAAACTAGCAATATAACTGATGCTTTAGAAAGGATATATGAAATCTAACTCCCTTCCCCTGAAGGTGTATAATCTTTGGAAGATTGTCCTGCTGTCTGTGCTGTAAAGCTACCCCCACTCCAATAACTGCAGTTTCAAGGTATTGGATATTTAGTTAACCAAAAGCAAAGTTTAGTGCATATCGTGCTAGTCTCATTTATTTTATGCTAACTTACTTTCATCAATCTATTCATTTCTTTCTCTGGAGAAAATATCATAATGATTAAATACGATGAGTAAAAAGTTGCCAGCTCGTATTATTGGAGAAGACTTTGTGGTGAGGGAAATAAAAAGTGTGTAAGAAAATAACATAAATACTGCTAATGTACTTAATTAAAAAACTTAGTGAACATTTGGTATTGCCTCATCTTAATCAAGATATTAATCTGTGAGTCTCACCATTATCACTATCAAAAGTTAGTAGTGTTTATAATTATTACTGTATTATGGTCACTTCAAAAACTGGAACGGTTGTAATTGTCCCTCTGATGTAATTTCTGCCCAAACTGGGGGAAAAAAGCACAGAAATAAACAGCATAGCAGTAAATGAATCCATCAATAAAACTAAGAACTTGGTTAAGTAGAGTTTAGTTTGACCTAGGGCAAAAGGAGAAGAAAAAGAAGAGTTTACCCATCTATGGATTCTTTTCCTGCTTGTTCCCATTTCACAAAAGCTTCTCAGGATCTAACTGCCAAACCGGGGACTCAGACTGAAAGTGCTTTGGGAAACTGCTTTCTATTAGTCAAGGTTCCATTACATTACTTGTTGTAGTAGAGTCCATATTTAATTGCGACAATACACATGATGTAGGACTCTTGGAGGAAGTGCACATCAGAAAGAAATACAGAGAAAATGAATGAGGCAGAATGAATCCATGTAAAGAGGAAAACGCTCAGAGATATCAGAATATGGTCATCATATGGTCTCTAACTGAAAACTTATTTAGGATATAAGAGAAATGCCAATCTGTAAACGTAACCAATATTCTTAGTTATGATGATGATGATGATGACAATAATAAGGAATATCTCTGAGTGCATATCTGAAGTTTCTATTTGTATTCTATAGCATATGTTCAAAGGACATAGAATACATGTCAATTTAGAATAGATTTTACAAGTTCTTTCCCTAGCATAAGCATTATTACCTAGTCGTAAGTATATATGTAAAATATTTTTATGCATATATTTTTATATATGTATCCATATACACAAAAATTGAAGTTTTCAGATGAAACTGAACTTGAATTTCTACACTGCTTCATCCAGAATAGAAAATCTCACAGAATTTTGTATCACAACATTATGCACAATGTTTTCTCCCTGCCAACTAGTAACAGAATTATAGACTGACAATATACAATCAGTAGTAGGAAAAAAAAAAACTCTGAAAACACATTTTAGACTATCAAAATGAAATTTTGTTTGTGTTTCAGCCCCATTTAGAACATTCCCTGAAGATTACATGCTGAAATAACCACAGATTTTATGTATCTTACATCTTCTGACTTTCTTCAAACGTGAGGTAAGACATGTAACACATATTTGCATTCTGGAGATTTTGGTTTGGTTGGCTGTTTTTTGTTTGGGTTGGGTTTTTTTTTGGTATGTGATCAAAACCAGGAAGCATATTACTGAAAAATATAATTTAATTATAAATAAATGCATACTTCCTGAAAAATTCCTATGGTGATTGCACAAATCATTATCATCACTTAATATCTAACTCTCTCATGCCAAAACTTAAAAACTGGATACTAATTTTCCTTTCTCTACTTGCCTCTGGAAAAAAAAAAATTGTAAAGGTTTTCAAAATGCAGTTCAAAACATGGCTTTGATACATTTGTGTAGGTCTGCTTGAATATAATATATAAAACTCCTTGTTTTGCTCTTTGGTATTGTGACTCTACAGTTGCTAGGAAATAGAAAGCTCAAAATCAAAACTCAAAAACTGCACAGGCTGTTTTGCAAACATGGTGTTCAGATCTTAGTTTCTGATTTGTTTGTCTGTAATGACTGGCAAAGACTTCTTTCAAATGTGGAATATACTAGCTCTCATACATACATTCCATTCATTATAGGAAGCATAAAAATAAAAATGCATACATGTATTTTAATTATATAGTCAATGTTATTTAATATGCTGATTTGTTTTCCTTCTCTTTAGTGGTCAAAGGAAAAAAGTGTCAAATTGCTGTCATAGGATATCATATTAAGAGTACTTATTTTGTGTCAACTTGATGAGACTCTATTACAGTGATACTGTTATCAAGTCAAGGATTAAGAGTAAAATACAAACACTAGCATGTTGGAGAGTATCCAAGCAAACAAACAAACACAAAGTCTGAAGTTCTACAAGATAAAGACTGAGTTCTAGTTGAAGTACGCACATCTGTATTTAAATATGGCTCTGACTTTCAGCACAACTCTCTTGTTTACTTGCTGGATAAGGACTATGTAAACTAAAATTAGTTGCAAAGCTGGAAAACTGCTGATCATTCTGTGTTGTATACTTGCTACAGGATCTAAAACCAATGACCTATGAGGAAAGGAACTGTGGTTGTTTAGTCTGGAGAAAAGGAGATAGAACATGGACATGAAAACAGCACATGCAAAGATGAAAGAAAAAAACTGCTGGCCATGAACCCTTCTGAACAGGATAAGCAGTAGCAGCCTGACTTACACCAAGGAACATTTTAAATGTAACACAAAAAAAGGCTTCTAAGATAAAAATAGTTAAGCACTTCAATATACAGTTCAAAGGAGCCCATATAATTTCTCTCAAAAACTTCTAAGAGCAAATTAGGCAAGTGCCAGCTCCCTCTGGATGTCTCAATGATTCCTTGATACAGTTCTATAACACAAATTTTGAGCACTATATAGTTATGTTATTTATTATAAGATTTTCCTCTTGAGCTATATGTCCATAGATGTGTACTAATATCAAATAAGTAGTTTCTAACCATCTGTGACTTTGGTGAATTTTACTCATGACCAATTGTGGCAGAAGCAGAAATAACTGACTGTCACATATGTAACACAGTGACACATTTTATTCTAGTCTGAATTTCTATTACAATTCCTTTTATCCAATTTTGTTTTTGTTTACTTAGGCTCAGTAGATAATGGCTTTCTGAAATAGCAGTTGTATATGATTTCTCTGACTAGTAAAGAACGTGAGTAACCCGAGCTTTTGGCAGTAGCAGAAGCAGTATTTCTTAAGCTTCACTGAGATTCTGTTCAAATTAAATAGAGATTGTTGGAACTGACCTTTTTCTGTCTACAAGAGTAAATTGTTCAAATAGATTAAAATCAGACTGGTACATCCTCAAGGTCAAAATACCTATCTGGAATGTGTCTTCAATTGATACAATTTTCTAACAATCAGTCTGATTGTTAGAAGATGGAAAAAAAAAAAAAAACAAAAACATACCAACACAATATACAATACACAATGCACAATACACAAAACCAAACCAAAACAACAACAAACCACCACCACCAAAAACCCCACAGAATCTTTGTTTTCACAGGTGTATTAAAATGAGTATCAGTTTCCTTGTTAAAAAATGTATGGATGTTATTTTTTTAAATTTGTGCACTTGCTTTTGTTACCCATAACTGTACTGAAATAAAGAGTGAATAATTCATGAAGTTATTACATTGCCTGGTGTTTAAAACTGTAGCATTGATGTTTCAATATTAAAATGTTTTACTAAAAAAAAAAAAAAATGTAGTTTCCATAGTTCAAGAAATAACATGATTTCCCTAATGAAAATAAAGCAATTTATGAGGTATTCAACTTTTTCATCATACATAGCTAATATTAAACTGTACAGAGCTAGGCTATCATTTGTATTCAGCATAAGGGATAACAAAAGTGAACACTTAATAAGGACCATTTCATTAAAAATCAAGTATGATTCTGCTTAGTGTAGCCCTAGAGATAAGAATGATCAAATATAGTTTTCTTCTGAAACTGATGTCTAATTCAAATTGTAATAGGTTTAAATATAACTCTTTAAGGATACATCTATAAAATACGCTAAAGATAGACAGACACAAGCCAGATTTGAGCACAACTCACTGTAAAGTCATCCTGCTCGAATTACCTTAGATAAGTTCTGGAGCTTGATGGAGATGAAAGCGGTCCCCAGCATGTATTTCAGCTTGTCCACAACCACTGGGTCCAACACCTTTGTCACATCAGATAATATTTTATAATAAAGATTGAGGAATTATATGAAGCACAGGAACTGCCGGAGGCTGGAGATGTAGATATGTGAGAAATGTCAAGACGGAGAGTCGTTGCCATGTAAGTTGATTGGAAATGACACTATCCATACACCAGATGCAGACCAGGTGATACTTACCTGTGCAAGCCGCTTTGGTGTCTGTGCTCCGTCACGCAACCGAGACATACTGATACACACTAACCCTAAGCCCACAAAGACAAGGAAAAACAGATTGGGCAGGCAGGAAAAGGTTAGTACTCACTGCCTATTAGGAAATTCTGGCAACATCTGTGCCAGATATTATCACAAAATTGAATGTAACAAAACCCACAATGCTATTTGCGTTGTAAAGCTTGGTGGGTATTTTCAGTCTTCTTATAAAATGATGCTAGTAGGAAACACAGTCCCTTTGTATTGAAATACCTATATATTGTAGCTGAGATGAAACATTAGAACTTGATATTGTCATGAATTTTGCTCCAAATTTCAAAAACTCAAAGGCAATTCTCATACTCTCCAGTTCAGCTTGTTCTCCAAGAAAGGCAAAATGTGAAAATGTATGGATTCCAGAGAGCAAGGAGTTGGTACTTGAGTGGAGCACAGGCAGATTTCTCACTTGTACACCTCAAGCTGCAGGGTTGCAGGTCATCCCTCACCTGTTGACCAGATCTGGAGTCCTCTTAATTCTTTGGCCACAGTTTCTATGATTTAGACATTTTGCTCAAAGCTTTTTCCAGCTCTTGAGTGACATACTAAAATCTAGTACCTTCTTCTAAGCTTCCTGTTGTTTTATTCCATTCCTGGCAAATTTACTTCGATTAAAATGCAACCTATCTTGCATTTATTTCTAGGTCTTACTATACTTTGCGAAAAACAAGGAGTTTCAGTGCTATCAGTGTTTCAGTGTGGATCATAGATCAATGGTTTTGATTTCTTCTTAAATGTTAAAGGTCTCACATTTTAAGTGCACAAGTTCATCTAAGAATATACAAGCATGCCTACAAACAAACGTACATTTTTGACAATATACTCCGACTATTTCAATAGGTATCATACAAAGACACAGCATATATGCTATGTCTTAAGCAGGCAGTAGAATACTCCTTTTAAGTCTTTCTCATACTCATGTGAGGAGATTTGTGAGAATGCGTCAGTCACAAATATTAGTACAGTAAAATAACAGTTATGTACTTAATATGTATTTTAAGTGGGCACCCGAGAGATGACAAAATCTTCCAAAAAATAGTTATATGCATATGAATAAAGGCACAACCCATTAGTTTTCATTTTGGGGACAAATATTTTCAGCACATTGCTGAAGTTCAGAGATCCTTGACTCCTGGTACCAACCTCATTACCTAGTAAGACTGCTTTTGTTTGTACCTTCTGTGCTTTTTTCCCTGGTGTACAGAAGGCTAACCACTTGTTGTAGGTTGTTCTCAGCCAGATGCCAGGCAGCCAGAAAAAGCAAGACTCAGCGAAGGAACAGCTGTGTTCAGTGGCATCCTGTGAAGCAAGTACAGCAGTGATACAGAGCATGGGAAAGGAGACAGGAAGGAGGGGATGTGCAGAGCACCAGGAGAGAAAAGACAAGGAGGTGCTAAAGATCTAAGCAAAAATGTAACTGCTGCAAACGTAAATTCAAGCACAGATTTCACCTCTTTGTTACAGAGAGGAGATGGAGCCAAGGGGAAACATTCCACAACAAAGTGTTGCCCAGACACTCACAGACACCAAATTTGTTAAAACAAGAAAATTTAATGGTATATTTACACAGGGTAAACCCCTCCTGCACCTCCTGGCAGGAGGAGCATCACAACTGTGAACAGATGGGGAGGCTGCGAGGAAGCAGGGGCCTGGCTTCTGTTCAGCTTGTCACGGGGTGGAGGAGGAAGCACACCACCTTCTCCAGCAGGTGCTTCACATGGATGCAGGAATGCCTCGTCAGCAGCTCTCCCATGGTACCCAGCTCCAGCGGAAAATGTGCCGCATGGGAGGCCTCAGAGGCATGAGCAGCAGGTGGCTGATGATGTCCTTGTGGGTGCTCAGTCTTCATAGGCTCCCATGGCTGGATGCAGCCCCATCAGAAAGTTGGTCCAGGGAAGGGCTTGGCAAATGCAGAAGAGGTCCTCTCCTTATCTATAAACTTGTCTTGACCTAGAGTGCAATAGGGGTCTGGTTTGTTCTCCCAGTCATCCTCTTCCCCCTCCTTCTCTGCACTGCTGGAGCTTCCATCCTGGCTGTTGCTCTCAGAGTCGTTGCTCCTCTGCCTGGGCAGCCAGTAGAGCCCAAAAAGCGTGAGTAGGGTTTCAGCAGAGACCCAAAACCACCACTGATGGAGGGCAGCGATGAGCACACCCTCCTGGGCAAGGCCATCTTCCCGGGCAAGCCCTGGCGGCTCGTGGCCTTTCCGCTCCATTTCCTCCCACAGCACAGTCATCTGCTGCTGCTGCTGCTCTGCATACTGCTGCAGGAGATCCTGCGTGGTCGCGTCGGTGGGGTCATCCACCCCCAGCTGATATTGCAAGATGCACAGCACGGTCAGCACACGGGCAATGCCCAAAGCCATGGCCTGGAGGAGGAGGGAGAGAAGGCACTCAGTGGGGCTGGGTGGGAGGGAGATAGAGCTGTGGCAGCAGGGACAGGAGACAAAGGGGCCCAAGGGTTGGTGAGAGAGGGGATGAGGGAGCTCGGAGGCAGCAAGGGGGAGGTTAGTGAGCCCTGGGAGGATAGGGACATATCCTTGCAGGCCCCTGGTCACTTGCCGTGGCTGGCAGCCCCAGGCACCTCTGTGCCCAGACCCGAGGAAAGCACCTGCCCTGCCCAAGGTGCTCACCACAGCAGCTGCACCCTCCCCCCAGCCTTGGAAACCCGCCTGGGGACCCACGATTCTACCCTGACCCTCATCCAGCCCAGCCTTGCCCCCGCCTGCCCCACTCACCGTCGAACTGCAGCGGCAATGCTGCCAAGTGCCACCCCTGGTGACACTCCTTTGTGACTTGCCCTCTGTGATGTCACGGGTGCCACAGCTGCACGATGACACCTCGCCTGGCTGGCTACAGCCATTCCCCCCGGCTCTGTGCCCCCTGCAATGTGAAAAGCACAAACCCCCTTGGCAGCAGAGAGCTCCTGCGGCCCTGAAACCTCCCCAGAAATGGCAGCAGGGGCAGTACAAGGGTGTTCCCAGCTCCATATGGAGCTCCACACCTGGCTGAGCCCCGGGGTCAGGCTCCCGTCTCCCTCCACCACAGCACCAGCAGCAGCAGCGAGGAGCCTTTGGGAAAAAGTTATTTCTCATGCTTTCGTATGTGTGAGTTCAGCATGTGCACTCACACTTCTGCTACTCCAGCCTCCGTTTGATAATTATACACCTGCATCGCACGCAGGGACTTTTGATTACCCAGCCTTAAATGAAATCATATATCCTGTTATCCGAAGAGTTACGGAGGCATATTAATCAGTGGTCATGTTATCGCTGTCTCTAACGAAGAAGAAAAGTAATGCCGATCAAAATTAGAGTTTGATAAGAAATGCTTATTTCTTAGAGCAGAGGAAGGGCTTCTCAATTCTTCATTTAGAAAAAAAAGTCTCCCAATGTAACACCTGAATTTCAAAGAATGCTGCTATTATAAACGCATTTCTTTCTTCCTAGCTTACTTTTTAAACCTTTATACAGGCAATTTTGGTGTTTTAAAGTGGAATTATAGGTGAGTTTGGGATGCCAGCACTCATATAAACAATCCGTCAGCATCCTAATTGAACTTTATAATGTTACGTGAACAGCATTGTCTCCTGTGGTGTCCCTCCCTGTGGTGGTGACCCAGCAGGTAGAAAGCAATGCTGGTAGTGCAGGTAGGTTTCCTGCTTGCGCAGCCCCTAGAGGTAGACATTGCTGACCAAGTCAAAGGGCTTGTCTGGAGAGGGAAGGACACTCTGAAAAATCTTTCTGAATTAATTATTAAAGTGATGTGGTTAATCTGGGTTGAACTCCTGATTGGACAGTCTCATATAAAATGGTAATTACCTTAATTTGATTTGGCTTGATTTGCTTCGAGAGTGATTTAAACTCATTGAATTAAACCCTGTTTAATTTTCATTATAGCTTTCACACAGGGATTTTATGCAGTTTAACTAAACCACTTGTTATTTACGCAGTGTGTTAACTTGAATTATGTATCTTGAATTACCTTGTAGAGAGGATATGTAAGTAAAATCAGAAAAAAGATACTAAAATTACTTTCTTAATGGATACTGATTATTGTTGTATGCAGACACACCAGCCTCGAATGTACACATGTACATCCATCTATAGAGATAAGTAAAAATGTCTGGTTGGTTTTAGACTGACAGCTTTGTAAAAGGAATTCTTCAGGATTTACAAAAAAAAGTCAATAAAAATATTTCCAAATTTGATGAAAATACTATTTTTGGCTAAACCTAACTAAAAAAGAAACTATTAGAAACCAGATAATGACGCTGATACTCTAGATTTTTATCACTCAGCATCAAAGCAATGCAAGTTAAACATAAATTAAACATGTACATTTTTATTGAATTTTCTTGGTGACAATCTGAAATATGACAAGTATAACAGACAAGGATTGTCTGCTTCCTTTGAAATACTATTTAAAAGTTGAATCTTCAGTTTTCTGCAGTGCTAAAAGTGTCCATACACTTCACAAAATCCATGAGTTTGTTTTAAAATTAGCAAATAACTGATTTTTTTTTTCTTTTTCTTCCCCACCCCATTAGTATCTGTTCATGTATCAATCTCTTATCCTTTTCTGGAAGCTCTCCTGCTGTTTAGTCTTTTCATGGCCAAATGCAGGGTTTTCTTCTCCTTCCAGATTCTTCACTCTCCAGTCCTCATTTAGTCTATTCCCGCTTTTTTCCTGAAGTCTCACTGTTGATGCTGATCACATGAGACCAGTGCCTGGAATGGTGCAATCCAGTGCTGTCTCTGAACAACTGCTGGGCAGTAGGAAGTGAGATTCCTGGCTCAAGCATCTCCAGATATTAGAGAATCCAGATGAGCCATGGTTGTGCATGACTGGGTTGTTGAGGCTTTGACACTTCCTGAACCTGCAGTTCTGAGTCAGGAAAAACTTCTGCTGAAAATGAGCTCTAATACAAAACACAGTGATTGTTTTTTTTAAAACTAATCCTCGCAGGAATCACTGGAATCTGGTCTTAGGTCTCAGATAGCGTGTGAGTGTGTGTGTGCTTGTATGTGACTAAATCTGTAAAACATTGATAGAGCAGGATTATTACATGCTGTACTGGAATATTCTTTTTCTATATTGTGGATATACATTTCCCAGCATTATCAGCTCATACTTACAAAGGAACAGTTTTAAACCCATATACTTATTGTCATTTTGTTGTTTTGGGGGGGGGGTTGTTGTTGTTGTTTTTCATTCATTTAATTAAGGCTTTGGATGATGGCAAAATTATTGGTCCTGAAATCATGCATGAGAGTTACTGCATGAAATTATTGTTGTGAGGTGTTGCTAACCAAACCTCTAAGCAAAGCATTAGTATTGTGCAGTCCATGGCTATCACTTTTATGTTTCTCTACATACACCAAGTTCTGAGTTTGGTCCAGGAGACATTTGAATCTTTAAAACAGAAGAGTATGTAAAGCCTAATTAGTGGAAAAATGCAAGGAAGTTGGTACAACGTATTTCTACCCTCCCTGTTATATTTTTATTCACTGGTGCACCCTTAACAATGTCCATGTTTCACATCTCTGATGGGCTGTTTATAGCAAAGATCTAAGATTAAAAAACAACAAACAGTGATATTGTAGTCTATTTATCCTTGCTATTTAAAACTGCATGAGACAAACATACACATATTCAGGCTACTTTACTTTTGACTTCACAAATATTTTTGCCAGGACATCAAGTTTAGTCTAACAGACAAGACTTGATGATGTCAGACTCTTCCAGCTGAGCATGTCGTACATCTGCGGCCGCACTAGGGAAGGGCTGATAAAGACTATCTGTCATTGCCACTTCCACTCATGAAGAAGGAGAGGAACTGTCATGTGTGGTCATTGTAGGAAGCCTGCAACTCCCACAGGAGAGGTATCTATTTGTGCATTAAGGAATATAAGAATTGGGGATATCCCTGCCAGATGATCTGCCCCAGGGGTTAGAAACAGCCAAAGGAATTTAGCTGCCTACGGAAAATAGAGGAATGCATAAATATGTAGGAATTTGACATGGAATTAGAAGGAAGATCCTAAGCACAGGATATGATATAACGGAATATAGGAGTTAAATAACATTTTATTGGCACCATTTTTTTCAGTTATACTACGGAAATTAAGCAAGATAGGATAAGTTAAGCTTTGCTTGTCTCTGAAGTGTGAATTTGTCAAAACACATTTTCCCCACTATTCTGTGATTCTATTCAGTGGCATACAGAGGAACATTATGCTATTCCTTTCTTTTTGAGTATGGTCAGCTCCCTGATTTGAGTAAAGCGAAATATTTTCAGGTATAAATAAACTGATTATATGCATGCGGGAATTCTATTGTGTAAAATTGGTGCTTAGAGACAAAAAGTACTCCAGACATATCAGACAAAAAAAATGTATGAGTAAGTTGATGTTGTATGACCCTTTCTGGGTCAGGAATATAGCTTAGTTTCCATGACCACTTTATATAATATTTTATTTTTTGGGAATGGGAGATATTTTGGTTCTACATCAATCTGAGCGCATTATTGTTAGAGAGAGGAGAGTCCTTCTAGCCTGGGGGACCTCATGGCTGCCCATCACACTCAGATATTTGGTTTCTCAGGTTGTGAAATTATTTGTAAAAGGAGGTAGTTCTTTTTTTGGAAATAATTTTTATTGTGTTTCAGCTTGAACTCTTTTAATATCTCTTCTTGCAGAGAAGGATGATTTCATGTTTTGTTTTGGTTTTTTACTAACTCATATTGCCTATTTAAAACAAAAGGTGATCGGTTATTATATTACATGGTATTGTATTATGTAGGAAAGATTAGCAATATAGGAGTTGAACTCATGAGCAAAGTGAACATAACAGTGAATTATGACCAAAATTGTATTATGATTTTTTTTTAAGTTGATGAATATCAAAGCATGTCATTTATCTGAAGTGAAGTATATGCTAATATACCAAAACATTCATGAGAGCATCTGTAACAACACATCTCTGCTAGGTATATTTTCTTTGATGACAACCAAATGAAAATCTTAAAGAGTTTACATCAAAGAGAAAAGGTATTTCTATGATATAACATCTCCTTTCATTAGACCATTACGAATGTAATGCTTCTAATTATATTTGCATATTATGACTAAAGCACAAGATTCATAAATGCTGTGAGCCAGAAAAAGTTCCTGAAGCGAGGAAGTTGTTTTGATTTACACCAGCTAAAGTTGGGCTAGAGGAGCAGTCTGCAGAAATCATTGATTCCTTTCAGCCTAACCTCTTAACTATTGTATATTTTGTTTTACTAATGGTTCTGAGAGTAACTACAGTATTAAATTAGGGTTTTAACACTATGATCTGTACATAGCATGAAATCTTCTGCCTATAAATCAGAAAACTAAACTGAAAGCTTAACAGGGAGATTTATATACTCACATACTAAATCAGTATTCTAAAAGTTAAGATTTTTAAATAAGTTTTATATGCAGCATACAGAAATCAGAGCTATATACCTGATTCTGAAAGTTAATGTGCATAAATCAAAATTCTGACAGTATATATTAATGAATCACGGAAAATAGATTATACTTAGAAAGCAGATTTTAATGTGGCAATTTTCAATTTTATTGCACTGCAGATACTAACTTTTGAGAGGCTTGCTTTAAGCAGTTCTTTCTCTTTTACATTTTTGATACAACAAAAATATCCACTGTGCTTATCATTCAACTAAAGAAACTGAGAGTCAAAAAATTAAAGCACCAGACAAGGATTAAATGTTTAATACACCTAGATTTTCAACTAATGTAGTATCAAGGATGTACAGCACTTGAAGATCAAGCACCTAGTCCAGATTAATACAGTTTAAACTTTATATAGTCATTTTTGTTATTGCTTCCTTTTAGCTAGGTAATTTTAAAGACTTAGAAATATCCAGTTAGAAAATGAGTTGACTGGGCTTCAGTCAGTGTTCAGTACTGTGCTTTAGTGCTATCATTATTTGTGCCACTCACAAGCCTTTCACATAGCATGAGTAAGGGAGTAAAATTATGACCATTTCTCTGTCCACTGAGAATTGATTCAATGCAATCTTTTGCGTGGAATAATGACCTGCACCTAGGTTAGAAGACAGCTTAATATTTATTTCAGAGATAACATCCCTTAGGAAAATATATTATTGCTTTTATTATACATTTATACTAACATACCAGACAGAACAGAATCCAGTTACGCAGCCTTGTCACTGGCGTAAGCTGCTTCATTGCAATCCACTCCAAGGACACTTCCCTTCCATGCATTGTTCTATCTTCTTTACTCTGGCCATATGTGCATTCCTTTGACTCTTTCTCAATTTCCCCATCTCAGTCCAGTCAAAACTCTCACATTAGATAACTCTACAATCCCTTTGTTTCCCTCATTAACCATGAGGGTGGTGAGGCACTGACACAGGCTGCCCAGAGAAGCTGTGGATGCCCCATCCCTGGAAATGTTCAAGGCCAGGTTGGATGGGACTTTGAGCAACCTGGTCTAGTGGAAGGTGTCCCTGCCCATCGCAGTGGGGGTTGGAACTAGATGATCTTTAAGGTCACATCCAACCAAAACTATTCTGAGTCTATGATTCTATAATTCATTCGACTTTTTTTTTTTTTCCAAACAGAAAAGATTGGGGCAGTTATTTGTAACCTCAAAAATGGTTGATTACAGTGCGAGCTAGATACCTACGTAATTTTGCAAATCTAGTCCTTGGTCCTTGGTGGAAAGCAGATGACACAAATTACTTTTTACAGATGGATCATACAAATTCTGTCTGTGAATAAGTGTCACAGAGGTAATTCAGCTTCCTTTTGCCAACTGACAAATAGAAATCATGTGCAGATGTTTCAGCGGGAAGAGGGAGAGAGAATGAGAGAAGTCAGTTCTCAAGGAATGTATGGAGCCAGCCTAACCCTCTGGTGTACGGGTTAGAAAAGCTGGCATATGCATAACTGGGGAATTTTTCCAGACTCATTTAAATAGATATGATGAGCTCAATATTGGTTGCAGAAAGCTGAATCCTTCTGTGTATAACTTTGGAGCTTGCAGCATCAGAGGTGAATTTGCAGAGCGCAAAGAATATGAACAGCTTGCACAAGAGATTTTTATCATACATAATTTCTCATTTTACTTAAGTCTTCAAGATAGGAGTATATCACTAGGAAAATGTAGGGAAAAAGTGAAACATTAGATGACATGTTTTCATTTCTGTTATTCTTCTGTCTTTCTACGACATGAAATCAAATTGGGAAATAGCAAAAGAGAACCAGTAAATAGAATGTTAAATTCATAAAAGAAAAGTGATTCACCTGTGCTCATGACTAGAGATGAACAAGTAATGTATGTCTGGATATTCACATATATATAAAATCTGGGGAAAAAAAAGCAGTAAAAGATATTAAATAAATATATTCAACATTAAAGATAAATAATTTTGTTGTCTTTTTAAAGGAGAAACAGTGGAAGATGTCTTTATATTTTTTCCCTTCTGGAAGAGAAATAGAGAGTACCTACTAGGTCATCTAGTCCTTCATCTTACATGTGGGGGAATCATTCTTTTTAAATTACTCTTTCATATTCAGCACAGCAATACAATTCCTTTTGAGAGTGAGCACAAAGGAAATGAGAGAGAGAGGGAGACAGGGAGAGGTGCCATCATTTCTCCAGAGGGATCACATGAGACTGCTAAACTAGCTGACATTTCCTAGGACACCTTGAGTGCTTCCCCATGGCACAGAAAATATTTCTCTCTTCCGAAGGGGAAAAGTAGTATTACACTCATGAAGGACTGGGTGAAAATGTTAAACTCATATTCATTAATTTTTACGGTATCTGTGTGTCTGGATCTACTAACTTCCCAACAGTGTTGAGCTGCCTTTTGTCTAAGTCTTAGAGACTCAGAACAAGACATATCAGGACTCTACTCTTATGCCACCTTTCCAAGCCTCCCTTACCAAATGCTGTGTGACCTTTGTGCAAGTTCTTGGGAATTAATGTGCACCCATATATTCATCTGTCATATCTATCCCTTTAACAGCAATTGTGGTAAATCTAGGCAACACTGAAGGACGTTCAGGAGACCACCTTTACAGACCCATTCTGAGAAAAAATTGTCCTTGATTAAGTTAAAGGCATTTACCTGGATAAATAAGATAAATTCCTAGCAACTTTTTGTTGTATGAGCACATCAACAGAAGTTCCCTGTAATCTAAGTCATCACAATAGAAATGACAACCTTGCAATGGAGATTAGTAGATGAGAAACATGCAATGTACAGAAGAACAAAAAAGAGATAGCTACTCTGCTGTGGGAAATTTGTCCATGGGTCTTACAGACAGCTATCTCTTGATCCACTTTTGACTGACTTTCCTGTAAGATTCTAATTACTTAATACTTATTAAATGTCACATCAGCTATTTATTTCTTTTCTTAAAAAAAGTACCTAAATTGTATTTTCTGTTTTCCTCATTTATTTTCAAGATGAGACCAAGTCAAATGGATTAAATTATATTATCACACAATTATTTGTATCATAACTTTCTTTGACTTATTTACTTTCTTTGATAGTGCCAACAAAGTAGCTCTTACATTTTGATTAAATTAATGTGAAGAGGAGAGAAGCAATGAAAGACCAGCATGCACACACATTATTGTTTTACCACAGGGTTTTAGTGACTGGGCTATGGTCCACCAATTTAGAGCTCTAATATGGCCGTGATAGTATGATATGAAAGTTTGCTTCTCTGCATAAAATACATTGAATGGGACTGTCACAGTTGCACTTTCTTTTACTTGGAAAAAATAGCATTCTTTAGGGTTTTTATGGACACTACCTACAGTAAAAATAAAATTTTAAAAAAAACACATACAAAGATATATAGAGATGATCAAATATCTTTAGAAAATACAGTGGCTGTAAGGCATAAAAGGTTTCATGCATATGGATGTCTGTAAAAAAGGTGAAGTATTTTGTAGATGTAGCTTTTTTTTTCTTCAAAATTTGCTAGCCTTGTTACAATTCTTCTTTTTTTGAACAAAGTTAAGTGAGTGACTGATTTTTTTACTGTAATTTGTAATGCCTTGTCTTACTTTTAACCTTTTTTTGCCTGTACGCTAACCAAGGGCATTTGCTGTTAAAAAAAAAAAAAAAAAAAAAAGCAATGCAATATTCCCTCTTCTTAGTGTGTCCGGTTGACTGGGATGTAGAGGCAGAAACTCTAAGAGTAGGTTGTATGTTTCTACAGAACAATGTATACAATATTAATCTGTTTCAAAATCTTTCTTATACAAGTTTTCACCACGTTTTCCTAACAAAATACATCTCTTGTGTATAAAATGACATAAAGACATTCACTTCCATAGAATGATATTCATTTAAATTAGCTGAAGTTCTTGCTCACGTACTAAACAAATATTTTAACTCCTACAACAGCTAAGGCTGGAAGGCACTTCTGAGCATCCCTGCTCAGAGCACGGTCAGGGAGAGCAGGTTGCTCGGGACCATGTCCAGTTGGGTTGTGAATATCTCCAAGGATGGAGACTCCACAGCCTCTGTGGTCAACCTCTTCCAGTGTTTGATCACTCTCATAGTAATAATGGGGGTTTTTTTTCTGATGTTTAAGTGGAATTACCTGTGTTTGTTTGTGTCCATTGTTTCTCATCTTGACACCGGGCATCACTGAGAAAAGCCTGGTTTTGTTACCTTTACACCCCCTTCAGGCACATGGATAAATCCCCATGAGTCTCTGCTTCTCCAGGCTGGACAGCCCCAACTCTCTCAGCCTTTCCTCCTAAGACAGATGCTCCAGCCCCTGAACCATCTTTGTATTCCTTTGCTAGACTCACTCCAGTATGTCCGTGTCTTATACTGGCAAGCCCAGCACTGAATACAAATCTCCAGATGTGTCTCACCAGGATGGAGTAGAGCAGAGGGATCACCTCCGTCAACCTGCTGGTTATGCCCTGGCAGGACACTGATGACCTTCCCAGCAATGAAGCCAGCATGACAGCTCTGACACTTTCTGCAAGGCCACCGTGACCCAGCTCCCACACCCAGCCCTTGGATTCGGCCTCCAACAAACCGATGTCCCTATTTCTCTGGTCCAGTCAAGTGGAGAAATTAAAACAACATGTCCAGAGCAGTTTGCATGTTTGTTGAAGTTACAGAAATATTGTAATGAATGGAAGTCTACTACTAAACGAAGCATGGTGGGAGACACAGTCTGTTGCAGGATCCAGCCATGTTCAAGGAAAGTCCAGGGGCATACTGATCCCCCCTGAGGATAAATCTAGCTACTACAGATCTTTCAGACAAAATGAAAAAACACTATTCAACGGTATGTATGGCAATTGGCAGGTGCAGCAAACATCAGCTGGTATTCCAACCAGTACCCTGTGGCTTCAGATTTGGCAACATCTGGACAAATCTTATTTGTTCCATAGTATCTTGCCCTTTGGGGCACTGACTTTGTTATTCTTGTGATGTTTATACTGTGGAATCAATTGTCCTTTATTGTGGAGAATGGTGGCTCCAACACTTCATCAACGCTTAATAATACGTTTAAAAACATCAAAATATTATGAGATTTAGGCCTCAGGAAATTAAATATGTTTGGAATCTGGCTACTGTTATGAACATGAATGAAAAATGTAGTTCTAGAGAACAGTTATTTACTAAAAGAAAAACACAGCAAGTAGCTGTGTACCTTTCGCTTTAATCAGTACATATTATCTAATGAACTAATTCCTTTCTTCTTTAGTCACTGTAAATGTAAAAGCAGATTTAGATGTGCAATCAAGCTCTATTAAAGGGACACCACTGTTTATGCCTTGCATTCCTGGTGTGTTTCCCTTATATAAACCTCAGGCTCCATGCTTCAAATGCAATGATTAAAACACAGAACTAAGACTTTCAAACTCCCTTCTACCCTGGAAAATATAAAAAGTGAAAGAGAAGAGCGTCAAAAAGGGTGAAAGACTGTAACCTTCAGATTGGATCTTGACAGGCTAGACAAGTGGGCCCATGTGGACCTCATAGAGTACAACAAGGACAAGTGCAAGGTTCTGCTTCTGGGCTGGGGCAATCCCCAATATTGGTGCAGACTGGGGGATGAATGGGTTGGGAGCAGCCCTGCAGAGAAGTACTTGGGGATACTGGTGGATGAAAAATTGTACATGAGCCAGCAGCGTGCACTTGCAGCCCAGAAAGCCAATTGCATCCTGAGCTGTTCAGCCTGGACAAGAGAAGGCTCCAGGGAAACATTACTGTGGCCTTTCAGTATATAAAAAGGGCTTATAAGAAAGGTGGAGAGAGATTTTTTTATGAAGGCCTGGACGAGGGGTAGCAGTTTTAGCCTAAAAGAGGTAGATATAAAGGTATGAGAGTGTGGATATAAGAAAGAAATTCTTTACAATGAGGATGGTGAGACACTGGAACATGTTGCCCAAGGAAGTTGTGAATGCTCCATCCCTGGAAGCGTTCAAGGTCAAGCTGGACGGGACTTTGAGAAACATGATCTAGTGAAAGATGTCCCTGTTCACTGCAGAGGATGGACTAAATAACCTTTAAAGGTCCATTCCAACCCAAACCATTCTATCATTCTGTGATGCTAGGTCTAGTGTTTATCTCAGAGGTGGAGACTTACCCATTATTATGAATATTAACAGGGGTGTTTCTAGAATGAAACAGAGATGACCTTGACAAAAATGGCCTCCCTATCATATCAAATCTAAGACACCATGATACATCTTAAACAGGAACAAGGTAAGCACTGGTTCACAGGTAGGCCTGATACTAGTTAGATTAGAAATCCTGCAGTTAAATCTGTTCATCCTCAAGTTATACCTCCTGCATCCCCGAAAATCCAAGGAGGGAAAAGGAAAATAAAATTTTGGGAATAAATTAAATGGAACAAATAGAACTAGGGTTTAAGGGTAAAATGCAGTGGCAAATTTAAGCTAAACATGAAGAAAATAATCTTAACAATAAGACCTTTAAGACACTGGAATGTTATCTTAGGAAAGTGATAGAAAGCTTCTCAGTTTAGCAATGTGCATGGAAATGAGTTTTAAATGGTGTTTGATGTGTGCTAGAAAGAAATTTGTTGAAGAAAATGTTGAAGTTTTTAAAAAATATATGCCTTCCAGTCAAGTGTGATATCTGCTTCACTGCTCAGTTCTTGATACGAATATAACAACAAGGATTTTC
The DNA here is from genome assembly GCF_036013445.1 of Caloenas nicobarica. Lineage (NCBI taxonomy): Eukaryota > Metazoa > Chordata > Aves > Columbiformes > Columbidae > Caloenas > Caloenas nicobarica. The sequence goes on from NC_088245.1 coordinate 111,984,904, forward strand.
AGAAGTTATTTTTATGTGATGCCAGAGTTACCACTAGGATCAGAAATAAAAGGATATGGACAGATGAACGTGTTTATCCAACTGGCAACCTAAAGGACCCACTGGGCAGTATAAATTACTCCTTCCTGCAGCTGCATTTGGCCTCCTTTCTACAGTTAAATTGCCCTAGATATGTCTGTCCTGAATGCAAGAAAAGAGCAGCAAGTCAGGTATATAACTTGAATTACTCACATTGTTTACTTAGATAATTGTAATCCACCTGGCCCAGAACTATTAGAGATGAAACCAAACCACCAGTAGTTTCAGTCACAGCTGAGACATTCAGTGCTCCACCAAGGTCTCTGCAGCGCCTTTGGGAGTCCAGGCTGCCTTGGTGCCTCCTCCTCATGCGACTCGTACTGGCCATAGTGCGGCGAGAAACTGCTGCTCACTATACAAGCTCTGGCTCCAGCTACATGGTAAAAGTGGCTACAGAGCCAGTCATGAAATGTAATTTGCCCAGATTTTCTTGGAAGTAAAGAAATATTTTCCTACCCCTTTTTCTGAATATTTGGGTGACATTGGTGAAAAGAAACGGGAGAAGGTAAAAAAAATTATTTGCCTCCTGGGAAAAAGAAAAGAGATTAAAATTCTGGTTTCAAATGAAATATTTTAACCAACTCACAAATTTAGCCACTTGACTGCTTACTGCCACAAATGTCCATCTTGATAACTTCAGCACAGAGAGAGAAGTCACACATTGTTACTGTGAGGATCAGTGAGAGGGCGTGCCTGCACAGCCCACCTTTGGCAAATGACCTGTTCTGGTGAAAATATGAGTTCTGTGTGTGTGTGTGTATGTACTGAATATAGAAACCTGTTTTTTTGAACTTTCACCCAAAACTAGTCATGCTCAAGAAGAAAATTATCGTCAGCTGGATTAAATAGTAACAGGGGAATTATTAAGAGTCTTTTGATACGAAGTTGTCACTGGGAGAAGTATAAGAGCAGCATGAAAATTCATAACGAGAAGGAGAGACCTTGGAGTGGAAACAACAGGAGTGAAACCTGCTTTGACACTGCCAGACGTCACCCTGCAGCATCACAGCCCCTGCCCAGGACAGAGGGAGCAGCTTCCCTGCCTGATGCTGTGAGAGTCCTGCTCAGTGAGCAGCTGCTCCCTGCAGGGCAGGGACAAGTGGGGACCCACCACAGGTGTTTGCAAGTGACCTCGTGGGGCCCTTTCCCATCAGTGTGTGTGTTAGCAAGTTGTAGGGGGTAGCAAGGGTATGCACAGATCTGGGGCTCCCACAGGAGGGGAATGCAAGCAGGGCAGACCTCATGCCCAGGGGCATGGGCTTACTGGTAACCCACATGTCCTGGGGGAAGTGAGCTGTGCACATAATCGTGTGTGTGTGTGATAAGAAGATTTTGGGATTAGTTATAGAAGAAAGTTTAGGAAATTATTTATTATTGCGTGGTTTGTTTGTGTCCTGCTTTTGGCTATGATAGAGTTAACTTTCTTCCTAGTAGCTGGTATAGTGGTGTGTTTTGGATTTACTGTGAGAACATTGTTAATATAATGATGCTCTGGTTGTTGCTAAGCAATGTTTATAGCAAGTCAAGGACTTTTCAGCAAGGAATCTGGAGATGCACAAGAAGCTGGGAGGGGATACAATCAGGAACGCTGACCCAAACTGGCCAAAGGGATATTCCATATCCTATGACATCATGCTCAGTATGTTAACTAGGGAAAAGTTAGCTGGCGGATTGCTGCTTGGGAACGGGCTGGGCATCAATTAACAAGTGGTGAGGAATTGCACTGTACATCACTATTTTTGTATATTCTATTATTATTGTTATTAGTATTAGTATTATTCTCTCTTCCTTTGCTGCCCTATTAAATTGTCTTCATCTCAACCCATGAGTTTTACTTTTTTCAATTCTTCTCCCTATACCACCAGAAGGGGAGAGGAGTAAGTGAGTAGCTGCATGGTGCTTAGCTGCAAGCTGGGGTTAAACCACCACAGCTTCTTATTATTAATTTTGCAAGTGCCTAATAATGCAGTTTATCTGCTGTATTACTGATATCACTGCTGAATGTATAGTTAGGAAATCAATAAACTCTGTGAAATTAGCATTTTTTTTCCCTGTGACTATGTGCTGGTTTGGCTGAAATCGAGGTAATTTTCCATGCAGTTAGAAATGTTTTGCCTTAGTAGCTAGCATGGTCTTGTTTTTTGATTTAGTATAAAAATAATGTGCTGCTTCTTCCCTGGGATAGAATTAATGGTTTTTTCCAATAGCTTTCCAATTTTTAGGATTTGGTACGAAAAGAATACAAGAAATCACTGATATCTTGGCCATTGCCAAGGGGACAAAAGATTTTTCCACTGTTCAGCTGCAGGTGCAAGACAGCGGTGGTGGGAACATAATGGGATAGCACCTACGTTGATATCCAGGCTGATCAACAAAGTATTCCATACCACAAACATCATAATCTATATATAAAAGTTGTTGCTGGGGACTGCCCTTCTTTGATGGCCACCGTTCATGAGGGGTCCTGCTCCAGTGGCTTCCCTTCCTCTGCTGTGATCCCTGTGTTTTGTGGAACTTGCTGTGTTCATAGCGTCCACCGTCTGGTGTTCATTGCTAGGAGCATGCATTCCAGTGGCTGAGTATTGCTCTGTATCACTCTTCTTTCATTATTGCTCTATTAAATCCGTTTCCATTTCAACCCACAAGTCTTTTCTCCTTTTCTGTTCCTTCCACCCAGGGAAGGAAAGGCGAGAGAGAGCAACTGCCTACTGTTTGATAGCTGGCCCAGGGTTAAATGGTAATGGACTGTCAGAAAGCATTAAAAGAATTGCTACTGGCCAAAGGAAAACCTGCAAAATTTGAACATTTAAAAAAGATATTCTTAACGGCATAAACAAATATTAATCTATATTATATTATTCCTACTAACAATCTCAAAAAATGATGGATAAAACCAAGAAATATATTAGGAGATATAAGTTAGTTTTGTATTACTTTCTCTCTAAAGGTTTTTGAGACTTTTTCATGGGGGATATTGACTTGTGAATGCAAAAAGTAACAAATATTCATGTTTACCCAATGACACAATGTGCGGTGCATGGTGCTAGAAGATACTAATATTCTATTTTATGCATTTTGGATAAGTTCCTGCCTAACTCAGACAACAGAAATGGAAGACAGGTTTAAATTCTGTGACCACAAAAAATAAGATAACTTCCTTCAGTCTTTTTGTTATAGATTTTTGCAGAGTGAAAGTGTAAATCATAAGACCTATAAAAGTATACATGGGTTTACAAAAAGACTCAGGACACCTTTCAGTAAATCTAAATTGGCCCCTACTAAATGAAGTCTAACATTATTTCGCATTGTTCTGTGAAATTTTATGCTGAGACTTTGTATGATAAACTGCAACAATATTATATCATTCACCTAAAGAATTCCACTGGGAAAATCTTCTATCCATTTTCTCTAGCTTTTGACTGTGAGTACTGATTTTAGAAGAGTCTTGTATGCAAATGACATAAAATAGGACATATGTTTGGAAGACATTTTCATATGAAAGCAGAGAAGAAGGAGTTCATATGTCTATAGAAGTCAGCATGAAATTCTTGCATAAACTGACAGCAATATCACATATTCAGGTAATTGTCTTAGGAGCACCACACTTTTCCCATAATAATGAAATAATTTGCTTGCAAATGACTCAGTAAGGGAGGTTTCCATAAAAATCATACTCTGTTAAAAAAAAAAAATCTTGAAATGGCTAAAAAAAGTTGTGAGAAGTAATCATCAAGATATCCTTTCAATGCCATCTGTCTAAATTTCCAATGCCTGATGCACTCTACAGTGGAATGAGCTCAAGTGAATGGTTTATCACTCAAAAATGAGAGCATTTTCTTCAGCCTTTGTTCAATTTGATATTTTTGAAATGTTTTCCAGCTGTGAAAAATCTATGAAGTCATTTTAAGTGTTATCATTTTCCACTGGGTACCTGAATGTTAACATTCAAACAAACAAACAAACAAGATGAAAAAAACATCTCCCTTCACTCAAAGATTCAGTAAGTTTATTTTGCAAAGCTGAGGCTCATTCCAATTCACTAAAAATATTTAGCTCACTGGGATTTACAAATACAACTGCTTACAAAAAGATTCAGAGGTACAGGATTTCATTTGGTGTAAACACATGTTACAGTATAAATGCTTAAAGAAACTTCTTACGATTTCAGGAAAAGGAGAATTTGGTCCACTGCCAGAACATGCAGAGGTACCAAATTGTAAGGGTCTGTTTCTGTCCCATATTATTCATGTTCAGTTCTCTGTCTAACTCCAAGATAAGAGTCCAATAAGATTATCAGTGTTTTTAGTAAGCATTAACAAACTAGAACTGAACAGAAACATTTTATTTCTCCAGGAGTTTTTTTAATTTAAAACACAATATTGTGGTGGAAAATTTTGCTCCATTTTTATTAGAATGTAAAGCTTTGTTTCATTTTTTTTTTAAAGTTTAAAGCAGAAATGAATTTGTATTTCCTTTGTGGGGTGGGGCCATATGTGCACATATGTATGTTTTAAAGTCAGTTCTCTTTCTCTTTTTTTCACTTCTAATATGGCTTTTGTTGTTGTTGTTTTGGTTTTTGTATATCAACAAATTACAAAATAACTCAAATGGGAAGAGATCTGAGGTCTCTAGTCCAGGCTCATGTTCAGAGCATCAATAGGTATGAGATCAGGCCAGGCTGCTCAGGATTTATTTGTGAAAGACCTCCAAGGATGGAGACTGCACAGCCTCCCTGGACCACCTGCTTCACTCCTTAACCACTTGGACTAGCTTGAACTGCCTGTGTTTCCTGCCCACTGTCCGTCATCCTCCTGAGAAAACCTGGAGTCCTTGGTCTCAGCAGCCTCCCTGTGGATAGGGGCAGGTGGCTGTTGGAGCCCCGCAGCAAGCCCAGCTCTCCTAACACCTTCTCATAGAGCTAGCGCTCCCATCCTGAGCATCCTAGGGGTTCCCTGGACTTGCCTTGGTTTGTTCAAGTCTCTTCTCTACTGGGAGACCCAACTGGAGGCAGTACTCCAGGTGGGGTCTGAAGAGGGATGGTCCCTTACCTCGTTCTGCAGGCAGTGTTGTTGCTAATGCAGTCCAGAGTGCTGCTGGGTGCTCTTGCTGCCAGGACGTGCTGCTGGCTCATGTCCTCTTTGGTGCCGCAAGGACCCCAGCGCCTTTTCCACAGAGCTGCTCCCCAGCCCCTCAGTCCACAGCCTGTAGCTGCCAGAGGGTCTTCCTTCCCAGGAGCTGGCATCTGTCCTCATTGAACTGCATAAGGTTTTTGAGGACCCATCTTTCTGACTGAGTTTTCTGTGAACAGCAAATCTGCCCTTGAGTGTATCTCCTGTTCCTCCTGCCTCCTCCAATTTGGCATCATCTCCAAACTTGATAAATGTGTATTCTTTGCCACCATCCAGGTTGTTGATAAAGGTATGCAGCAGGACAGATCCTGTCTTGTTTCGTTTTTCCTTTTGCACTTCTTTTAAAGCTATTTCCTCAAACATTAAAGTGGAGGAAAAAATATGAATTTCCATACTTTCAATGCTTATGGGGGTTTGGATTTTTTTTTATTGTTTGTTTTTTTTTCTCATTTTTTACTTGGAATAAAAGGTGAGAAGTAGAATGGATGGTAAAAGAAGAAAAAAAAATAGTAAAAAGAAAAGGTCGACATGGAAAATCAAGGCTTCTTTCCAAAATATTCACATTGTGAAATATAAACAGATAGGGAAAGAGTCTTGCAAAATGATAGAGATTTTGATATGATTTTTCAATTCAATCTTTTTTTTTACTCTTATTTCTCCCAAAATAACATATTGCCCCTCTGAAAACACTAGATTTCAATTACCCAGACTTAAATTTCACCAGATTTAGATTTACACAGAATTCATTAAATTGAGAACAGAAACAGCCACATCCAGAATAATCGAGGCTTCGAACTCTCATGCAATTACTCTGGATCAATGATTGTGATAAAGACAGAAAATTATAATCCAGGTAATGAAATACCCTTGACATATTTTCTGTTGGATTGAAAAATGCTTACATACCATACAAATTGGGGATATGGTCCTGTTGCCACTGCCAAAGAATTAGCGCAGAATCAAACAAATGAACCAGACAAGAATAGTGCTGCATCTTTTCTAACCAGGGAATGTGCAAGCAATTATTTTATCTCAATGTGACAAGAGAAAATTACATTTAAACTGTGCTGCCAATAAACATAACACCATTTTTTTTCCAAGACTGGTGCCTCAGGCAAGGCCTGTGTGATTTAGATGGGAAAAGTTTCTAAGCATTTTAAAAATCCATTAATCCTGATTATCTGATGTCTTCACTGATAGATTAAAGGCCTAAGAGGATTCTTCAAGCCTTCTGTGCCAGAGCTTTACTTTGAGACCCAGAATCACAGAACAGCCCAAGACAGTTGAGAACCTTGGAGAATGCATGGTCTGGTCATTTGTTGAAAGCGAGGTCTTAGATTAGGTTATCTGTGGCCCTGACAAGTACAAATATTTACAGTGAAGGAGAACTCACCAGTTCTCTGAGTAACTTATTCAAATATTTAATTGTTCTCACCATGAAGGATTTATTTCACGTGTCCAGACGGAATTTATCCTTGTGACCATTGCCTCTTGTCCTGTGCATTGTTGTGAAGGAAGCAGCTCCTCCTTCTCTGTAGCTACTTTTTAGGTATCTGAAGGCTGTGATTAGATCTCCTTGAGCTTTCTCTTCTCTTCTCCAGACTGAATGGTCCCAAATTTTTCAAACTTTCCTCATATGTCTGCTTTTCTAGTCACCTTGTTGGCTCTCTGTCACACTCCCTCTCCAATTTTTCTATGCCTCTTGAACTAAGGGTGGACCAAAACTAGACACTATTATTTCATGTGTGGCCTGAATAATCACATTTTTTAATCTCCTGGATATATTCTTACTGATTTTGCTTTCATTGCTGCAAGGGCACACAGCTGACTCATGTTCAGCTTGCTCTCCATCAGCCCTTCAGGTCTTTTCCAACAGATCTACATCCCAGACATTGATCTCTCCATGCTTGGGGTGATTTCATCCCAGGTGCAGGACTTTGCATTTCTCTTTGTAAGACATCACGCATTTGCATGATTTGCTGATCTTCCATTTTGTCAATGTACCCCTGTATGGTGACTCTTCTTTCTGAAATATCCAATTCTCCTCTCAATTTGATATCTACTTACACAGTCATGGAACAGAAGTCAAGGCACATCAACAGTTCCACCTGCCCAATATTGTTCAGATTTGAAAATCTAAAGAAAAAAATACTCAAATGGTTTGCAATCAGGAAAATATGAGCAAATAATTATACAGTAAATTTTAAGAAACAACATGGAGCATCTGAAGACTATTTGAAAGCACCAGGCAGTATTTTAGACCTCTGCAATGCATCCTTCCATGTAAAAGATAATAGTAGATTAATGATATAGAAAACAAAATAATGACAGGGTTTATGCATAAAACTTGCATTTATAATCAGTTATAACACTGTTATGGCAATTAACCTACCTCATAAAAAATGCCCTTATTAAGGGTAGAAAACCAAAGATGCAGTGCTATAGTTTTCTCCAGTTGGTGGAGAAACAGCTATACAACTGCCTCTGGCCTTAGCAATGGCTGAAATGTTAATGACAGTGGAGAGTATTTACTATGCAAGGGTATCACCCACAGCTTTGCTGACTGAAGAGGAAGGAATTCACACAGAGGGAAAAGTCACTGTTCTTAAGCTCTCCTGAACTTGCAAAAAGACATGTTAAAGTACCAGCTGAAGAACCCCATGGTGCTGTAACATGTTCTGTTTGGAATCAGCTTCAGCATTGTCCCTGGGATGCCCAGCAGCCAGTACTGGCTTCTTTTGGTCTTTATTTGCACCTACATCCTTCAATAAATTGGATTCTATGACCTCTACAGGCCAAGATCATTATCTAACTGAAGTATGACAGCTAAGAATGTAGTCCAGCATACAGGAATTAGAAGTCTAAAATTTGTACTTCTTCAACTTTGCAAGTTGCTATATTCTTACTCAAACGACTTTACCATCTTTTTTTTTCCCCCCCCTGAAAACTAGGAAACTACAGGCTCAGAAATATTTTTTCTATATACAGATGCTCAAAATTAAAAAGAATAATAATAAAAAATCTTAATTACTTCTCGTGAAACCCTCAGGCATAAAAGTCTTTCAAGTTCTCAGACACTTGTGTCTCCTCACTGCTGTCTTCACTAACTTTCTGCAGGTGCATCTGGGTTTTTTGTTTTATTTGAACATTTTCTCAAACAATTTTAGTACTGTTAAAACTACACTGAGAAATGCATTAGGCATAAAAAGTGTATGCACAGCCTAATTGTTTATACGGTTTTGCTTCTGACTTTTCTTCATCATACATTTCCATTCACTCAGTCAGAGAAAAGAATAATAATAAGATTCACTCAATTACTCCTTCTGTTGCTGCCTCACTATATCTGATCTCTCAGCCACATCAAAAATTTCAACAAGGATTTGCTCTCTACAGGATATAGATATTGGGCAATTAATTTATCAGTAGTACTCATAATAGCCACAGTTTACTTCTTAAAATTGCAACTTTTCATTAGGATAGAATAGAATTACTACTCCCAGGTTCTCTTGTTTATGAAGCTAACTGAATATCTAACAACTTTCTAGATTAAGGTAAATAGATGTACCTCTAAATGTTGTCCTTTTTCAGCCGAGTATGTCACACATTTGGAACTGTTTTGGTTGGACATATAGCTAGTCAAATACCATGTCTAGTTTAAGAATTGCATTGTTTCCAGTTTAATAATTGTACAACAAACTTTAGCATGGAAGTGTGAGACAATCAAGAAAAAATAAAGAGAGTCTAGGATTACTCATCTTCCTTGCCACCGAGATACTAAGAAAAAGGAAATTCTACAATCAAGAATACAACTTGGTAAATATGCTATACTAATTCCTTTCAAGAATTCACGCTGCTACTGCTGCTGTTGTTGCTGCTCTTCTCTTTTCACAGTAGAGGAAAGAGCATTTTCTGGATCATTATTTCTTCTATATCTGATAAAGAAAGAAAACTATACCACTCCAGGTTTTTTGTTTGTTTGTTTGGGGTTTCGTTGTTGTTGGTTTTTCTAATCATCAATAAACACTCTAAGGACCTTTTTCATATCTTCAGATTTTCTCATATTGAATGAATACAATTTTTATCTTTAGAGAGATCCATCAGAGGGTTATGGTAGCACAGAATGACAGTCATCCTGGAACGCAGGAAACAAGGAGTGTGCTCAGTCAGTCCAAAAATATTATTCACATGAAAATATTCCCAACGTAACAAAGACAAATCCTGGTCTGGAGATGAAATGTAGTACAACCACTGCACACTTTGTGATGAGAAAAGACAAAATGTTGTTTCTGTATAATTTGTGGTTTGGCAGTCGTACAGATAGAAATTAAGTTCAAACTGACTTTGGTGGAATGAAATGATTGAGAAATGGATAGGTTCAAAATATTCAACAATTTAGTAAATAAGCCCTTCTAAAAGGTGTCTTTTTTTAAAGAAGTATCTACTCAGAGTAAAGCAATTATGAGAATTCATCCAAAATAAGTGATGTAATGCCAAGAAGGGGTCACTCATAGGGATGTGTCCCTGAGCCCCTGAGATGAGTCGCATGCTGGTGGTGTATGAGCTGCTGGTGTCAGAGTCGAGGAGAGGCACTGAACCATGCTCATGTGTTGCCCGTGAGTAAACAAAACAAGGATTTCAGAAAACATTAAAGGAAACAAAACACGGGCACAGGGATGAATTTAAAAGTGCAAAGTTTCAGTCTTTTAACTTTCTATTTTACTGAAGAAAATGGAAGAAGTGGCCCACCCTGTCAAGACTTCTGCAGCAGCATGTGGCATTCATATTTGTACTAAACATGCAGCACAACCTGCGGAGAAATAATTTAAATGATTTTTGGAAATTGGATGCTTTACATAACCCACTTATTAGCAGCTTATAGGTACTTACTCATGTTACAGGTAATGCTATAACACAGAAGATCTCAGAGGGTCGTCAGTCTTTGTATGTCAGAGGTTTATTTATCTGTCAGACAAAGAATAATGCAAAATTATTCAGTAGAAACACCTTGGAGTAATGAATCAGCTTAATCCATGAGATGCTGTTCCCCTTGTTTCTCTACAGGGAAAGGAAACAGTACTAGAAAATGCAAAAAAGCAAAGCAAGGAAAAAAATGTGCATGACAGGACATAAACCCAAGGGCCTGACAGACTAAGACAGGAAGCTTTGGGCAAGAAATAAGTCTACACAAGTTCATGCCAACTAACTGTGACAGTGTCTGCACTTCTAGGCTTGGATGTGTTTTTGAGTTGTTGATTCGATAATTATAGACCGGTTAGCCTCACCTCCATCCCTGAGAAGGTGATGGAACAACTTATCCTTGGTGCAATATCAAAGCATATCAAGGAAAAGAGGGCCATTAGGGGCAGTCAACATGGCTTCACCAAGGGGAAGTCATGCTTGACCAACCTCATAGCCTTTTATGAGGACATAACGAGGTGGATAGATGATGGCAAAGCAGTGGACGTGGTCTACCTTGACTTCAGTAAAGCATTTGACAGTCTCCCACAGCATCCTTGCTGCTAAACTGAGGAAGTGTGGACTGGATGATTGGGTGGTGAGGTGGACTGTGAACTGGCTGAAGGAAAGAAACCTGAGAGTTGTGGTCAGTGGGGCAGAGTCTAGTTGGAGGCCTGTATCTAGTGGAGGCCTGTATCTATCAGACCCTCAAGGGTCAGTACTGGGGCCAGTATTATTCAATATATTCATCAATGACTTGGATAAGGGAATAGAGTGCACCGACAGCAAGTTTGCTGATGACACCAAACTGGGAGGAGTGGCTGACACGCCAGAAGGCTGTGCTGCCATCCAGCGAGACCTGGACAGGCTAGAGAGTTGGGCAGGGAAAAATTTAATGAAATATAACAAGGGCAAGTGTAGAGTCTTGCATCTGGGTAGGAACAACCCCAGGTCTCAGTATAAGTTGGGGAATGACCTGTTAGAGAGCAGTGTAGGGGAAAGGGACCTGGGGGTCCTGGTGGACAGCAGGATGACCTTGAGCCAGCACTGTGCCCTTGTGGCCAAGAAGGCCAATGGCATCCTGGGGTGTATTAGAAGGGGTGTGGTTAGTAGGTCGAGAGAGGTTCTCCTTCCCCTCTACTCTGCCCTGGTGAGACCTCATCTGGAATATTGTGTCCAGTTCTGGGCCCCTCAGTTCAAGAAGGACAGGGAACTGCTGGAGAGAGTCCAGCGCAGGGCCACAAAGATGATGAAGGGAGTGGAGCATCTCCCTTATGAGGAAAGGCTGAGGGAGCTGAGTGTCTTTAGCTTGGAGAAGAGGAGACTGTGGGGTGACCTCATTCATGTTTATAAATATGTAAAGGGTGAGTGTCATGAGAATGGAGCCAGGCTCTTCTCAGTGACAACCAATGATAGGACAAGGGACAATGGATACAAACTGGAACATAGGAGGTTCCACTTAAATATGAGAAGAAACTTCTTCACAGTGAGGGTAACAGAACACTGGAACAGGCTGCCCAGGGAGGTTGTGGAGCCTCCTTCTCTGGGGACATTCAAAACCCACCTGGACGCATTCCCGTGTAACCTCCTCTAGGTGTTCCTGCTCTGGCAGGGGGATTGGACTAGACGATCTTCCGAGGTCCCTTCCAATCCCTAACATTCTGTGATTCTGTGGTTCTAGGGGCGTACCCTGGCTGTGGCTGCTCTCATGGCAGGGAGAGTGTCTAGCACCTTACCTTCTCTCTTTGCACTCTCATTCCCACATAAGGCAACTCAACTCATCCTCTGGGCAGATAGTGGCTACAGCTTACTATCAAGGGGGCACTGGGAAGCCCAGGATCTCAGGTTGAGCAGTGGTACACATGTGTAGATGCTGGAGGAGCCAGCTGTCATTGAAAGATGCTGCAGCAGTGAGACAAGTGACAGGCTCGGTGGTTACATTTAAAACAGGAGCAAGCTGAATGCTGTGAGGCTGATCATCCCTACAGCTTAATTACTGACATGAAGCACACGTGTGGCTGAAGCAAACTAGGTCTCTGCAGGACACTGTCTGGGCATGGTTCACAGAAGAGTGTGTATCAGTTGGGGCCAATGGATGGGATACCAGTTCTCATTAAGCATGGTGGACAAGTGTGCACTGGGCTTGTCTCTCTTTGCTCTATAGGGTCTTGTAATAGTATCCTGGTGTCTTAGCACACCACTGCATGCCCTCCCTTTTGGTCCAACACTCTGCTAAACTAAGCATTCTCTCCACATTATTGTAGGTACCCTGGACAGAAAAAACTACTCAGAAAAATTATGTTTATCTTAGGGCCGTGGGGCAGCACATGGGGCCCTCAGAGTTGAATTCTATGTACTATGAATGTGTACCAGTTTATGTCACTTGGGCCCAGAAACAGAGAAGAATCCATTCGTTTACCAGTACAATTCCAGCCAAAGATTTGTGTGAAAAGTCCGTTATAACTGTCTGTAAAGGTAAAGCTGGGAAAGTAAATATATTTGAGGATTCTTTTTAGGTCATGAACCTGTTCCTAAACTGTAGATTCAGAGTATCCTTATGGCTGGAATCACTGAAGAGAAGCTATATAAAGAACATTAACTACGGTGAGCTGAGGAAAGCAAGTCAGTATGCTCCACAAAGGCCTGAGGAGTCAGTTCTAGAGTTTCGTTTTCATAAAGGGATCAGAAAAACAAAGCTCATGCCTGGGAATGCAGCCAGAGGAACAGCTTACTGATCTGGGCAAATATACAAAGACTCAGTGCTTGAGGACCCAATATTTCAGTTTGATGAAAATCCAACAGCTTTTACAAGGATTGAGAACTTTTGGTTCAATTCCTACTCCTGAGTAACTTCGGATAGGCTTTGAGGAGAGTGGGAAGAAAGTAGAAATAAATAAATTCATAAAGAAAAACACTGAAAATCTTACACATGTTGCTTTGAGAGAGTTCTGTCCTGAGTCTGGAATCTCAGAGCTCACTGGCACTGCAATATACTGGTTTGGTTTTGACCGGATAGAGTTATTTTTCTTCATAGTAGCTAGTATGGTGCTGGTTTTGATTTGTGGTTAGAACAGTGTTGATAAGACAGGGATGTTTTATTTACTGCTGAGCAGCACTTAGACAGGGTCAAGGCATTTTCTGCTTTCTCACACCACCCACCAGCAAGTAGTCTGGGAGCGCACAAGAAGCTAGGAGGAGACACAGCTGGGACAGCTCACTCCAACTGTCCAAGGTGATATGCAATACCATATGATGTCATGCTCAATATATAAAGCTGAAGGAAAAAGAAGGAAGGAGGGAATGTTTGGAGTGATGGTGTTTGTCTTCCCAAGTACCCATTACATGTGAAGGAGCCCTGCCTTCCTGGAGATGGCTGAACACCTGCCTGCCCATGGAAAGTAGTGAATAAATCCCTTATTTTGCTTTGCTTGAATGTGCAGCTTTTGCTTTACCTGTTAAACTGCCTTTATCTCAACCCAGGAGTTATCTCACTTTTTCTGATTCTATCCCACATCCCACCAGGGGAGAATGAGTGAGTACCTGTGTGGTGCTTAGCACCTGGGGTTAAACCACAACATCTATCAAAAATGTGATTCCAAGTATTTTCCAAATGAAGGGTAGTAAGGTTGCTCTCTTAACTTGAGAGAATTTCATACTCAGAAGGCCAATTGCTGCTTCCCCTCAGCACTGTTAGCGGTAGCAGGGAAAGGTGGAGAAATGCTTTTTCCTCTCACCATCTAATATTCAAATAGCATCTTCAATGTTTTGTATGCAATGGAGGGTGATGTAAAAGAAAAGTCTGAGAGGCCAGTTCTTTTATTCTACACAAAATTCTTAAGCTCCTTTTCATTACTGGCATATATCTCTCCAGAAAAATGGCAACCATGTTCATTTTATGATAAGACAGAGCCCTGGGAAAACAAACCAATTAATTTACTTGATGAAATATACTTATTAACTGCAGAAAAAGGAAGATAGCAAAAACATTTGGTACTTACTTGATTTATAGTATTTTGGGTAATTTTCAAATATTAAAAAAATCATTGCAGAAGCTTGACATGATATCTATGTCAGTACATTCCACCTTTCAAATCTCAATACAGAAAAACATAAATTATCCATGCACTGTATTCATTTTTCATAAGCTATGAGATTATTCTTGAAGTCATATACTGTATAGCTCTTCTGAATTCAGTTCACAAGTAAAAAGGAAAGGCCTGTGAGGACAACAACAATCTGTGTTATGCAGAGTTTAAATTTTGGTCTGTGTCTCCTTTGTAGTACTGGATTAAGTGCCACCATGATAAAAGATGAAGTCAAGGGGAAAAAAATCATGCAGGATGCCACAAAGTCATAGCTTCCATTACAGTGCAGAAGCTCAGATTGCCTCTGTGTAAAAATTTGTTATGCAAATACACAAAGGGCATTTTAAAATCATTTTAATAATAAAATATATGTCAGAACCATACTGAAAACTAGATTTCAGCTCAGTGAACTGATTTTTCATGCATTATACAATGTCAATTACCATGTAAATATTAATAGCTATGAAACAAAGCAATGTATAATTTAGGAGTTCCATGTTACACAAAGTAAGCACCAGAAAGCACTTGAGGCATTAAGTTCAAAAAACATGTTATCACCTTTAACATTCACATGTACAGAAAAAGCAGGAGGACAAGAGAAGAGACAATTCAAAATCCATTTTGAATTATGGGGCAAAGATTGTCTTCAGCTCAAATGTTATCTTCAACTTCAAAAAGATTTCCAGGGTCTAAGATACACCTGAACCTTTAAGAATTACAAGGAGTGAAACATACTACAGATCTGGAGACTCCTGTAACAACAAAGAATTGGAGCTCATGTTGTTAGGTACACATTATTTCTTTATTGGGTTAGATGCAATAGAGATGGTATCTTTCAGGGCAAAAGTATTTATAATCTGGTTTTACAGCAGGACATTATGACCTGACTTTTCTCCTCAAAACATCTGTATCATCACTGTTCCAGTCATGCATACCACCTATCTGATAGTATGTGTTTGGCCTCTGCTTTAGCTTACACCAGCAACTTCTTGTGGTAGAGGAACCTGCACGTGCTGGAGGGCCTAGCTCACTACTCCTTTGGGTAGCATGGACCTGACTGAAGCAGGCCTGACACCAACTGTGGCACCTAAGTTTTTCTAAAGACACTTTAGCAGATCCTTTGTCCTTCCAGATGCCTCAGTGCTGAGTATTTCCACTCTGCACCACTGCCTGTGTCTCACTATAAAGACAAAGAGGGCAGAGAACTTGTGTCCACTAAGAAGTGTGAAGATGCCAGGAAGAGATGTCCTTTCAGATAGCCCTAGTGGTACGCACTGGCCCAATGCCTTCTGCTAGGAAGGAAACCAGTTTGTCCAGTTATGGAGATTTCTTTTTCAGTTGATTCAAAGAAAGAAGAACTTGTGAAGAATATTTTATAAAAACAGTAAAACAATGCTACCAGGACAATGATGTGTTCATAAAAATAATATCTTCCACACAGATCTTCCAGTCCTTCTCCTCCTGTCTCTAAAGAGACTTCTACAACACTAACTTTATCTCTAAGGACAATTGTACAGTGTTTGGTTTGGGGTTTTGTGTGTGTTTGTTTTGTTTTGTTTGTTTTGTGGTTTTCTTTGGTTGGTTGGTTTGGTTGGTTTGGGGTTTTTTTTGGGGGGTGGGGGTTTTGTTGTTATGGTTTGTGTTTGTGGTTTTGTTTATATGTTTGTTTGTTGTTTTGTTTTGTTTTGTTTCATAATTATCCACAGAGTTTGTCTAAAGGAAGGTAGGCAGAACTAAAGGACTCAACTGAATAGGAGAAAACAAAAACAAATATATAACTCCTCCCGTTTCTTTAGGCTCATGGGTCCTAGCAGTCATTAATGGAAAAACACATTCTTGTCTTTTCAGACACTTTTTGATGCAAATGGTTAGCGGTAGGGTTGTAGTAAGATAAAGAAAGCATTCCTGGCACTTGGCAAAGACTGGTCTGGCACATGTCAGTCTTGAAGAATATTGCAGCTTTGGGCTGCTATTTGAGGTACAATGTTCACATAGTGTGTGAGAAAAAGTATACTAGGAGTTCCTGATTTCCTGCAATTCAGACAAAATTCAATCTCAACTGAATGCAGAGTGAACCTAGACACAGCTGCTAAAGCTGTCATGGGAACTGTAGTTTCAGAAGCAATGTGTGCTGAAAGAGGACAGAAATGGATGTTCAACAGGTGCCTTGTGGAGATGAGTGACTTTTTCAACATCTTACAGAAAAAAATTCATAAAGGCAAGTAAGGTCTGTAAGAGACAATGGCTCTTAGCATATGATTTGGGTGTGTGTGAAAGATGGTGGTCCTTAACACATGGCATAAGTGTGGAAGGCTGAGATATTGTGAATTATTTGTCTCAAAGCTCACTTGCTAAAATAATATGCTTAAGGCCTGCTTGTTACAGAAAAATGCTTGCTCACGCTGCTTGCTTTATTTGGCCTGCTGTAAAGACCTAAATACAGTGAGTCAAAGTGCAAAATGCATGATCACTGTGAACTGCTAGAACTCAAAGAATGTTTGAAGCTTATGTAAGCTCAGGTGAAGCTCCAGCGACATCAGCCACCAACATCTGCGAGCAGGCCTGCAGTGTGCTCAGGCAACACCCGCTGTCAACTGCCATAAAATGACCCAGTTACAAATTGAAAGTGTGGCATCCGCCACCAGGACCAAAACCTGTCACCTGGGACTGGCGGACCTGAGACCCGAGTGCTGCCAGCACTACTGGGACCTGGACTCTGATACCGGCACGACCTGAGACCTGCAAACTGCCAGCGCTACCGAGGCCTGAAACCTGAGAGCTGCCCCACAGGAGACGACGTTTGGATCCCTGGCAGTGGCTATCTCTTGCTTATCTCTTGCTTATCTTCTTGCATGCTCGCTTAACTTTCCTCCTAATTTCTCCTCCCGCTTTTTCTTTGTCGCTCTAGCTTTAGGTGTGAAAATGAAATAGATTTACTCTGTCTTTAGGCATAAAAATAAAATAAGATTGTTTAGCGGCATCTGACCTGGTTTGTGTCTTAATCTCACTCTTGGAAGCATTTTTGAACCTTCCTGAGTCCGAAATTGCACTGGGACCCAAGGTCGAGAAAGTGTGTGATACCAGAAACACATCTTCAAACCAGTTCTAATCCTCAAAGCAAAAGGTATTTGAATAAAATTCATATCTTGTTAAGTCTTATGGTAGATAGATTAAAAAATACTCGAACATCACTGAGATGCATATGTCAAAGGCAAAATTCAGATAAAAAAAAGTAAATTACGGGCCTGAATGACAGAAAGGATGGTGCTAGAGACATCCAGCATTTTTGGAATTCAGTCAATAATGATGACGTCAGAGTTATTTTGTCATATAATAAATCTGTGGATCATCAATATGATAGTAAAAGACACAGAATGAGATCAGCCATAATATGGCAATAGATTAGCAAGTTAAGGAAGAGTTTTTGGAACACCTGATCCACAAGAAACAAAGAAAAGAAATCCAACAGATCAAGACATTCAATAAAATTAGGGAACAGATACATCCTGCTGGGTATTGCTCAATTTTAGGGAAGATAATATGGTCAAAGTTTAGATTTTTCGTATGTTTAAGAAGACAAAACTAAAATAGCTAACCTTGAAATTTAATCACTAAAGTGGCAGTAGATGTGGAAATTGTCACAAATGAAATGAGGCACTGGAAGAAAAATCACGTAATTGTTGAAGAATAGGTGTGTGCAGTTGCATCTGCAGAGACTAGATCTCTAAATTTAATTGAAAATTTATCAGTAAAGTCAAGAATTAAATATACTGGCCTAAGCACAACCTGGTGCTGTACGTAGTGTTCCCAATTCTTGACTTCCAGTACCCTTTTAGATCTACTTTGAAATATTCCATTAACTTGTGTTAAAGTTTCTGTTAAATAAAATTATTTTTTAGGTCTTCATTAGAGCATTACGTCAGTACTACATACCAATAAATAGTAATATCACGGATGGATAACTATGTAGTCATTTGAAGATAACAGTATTCTTAAAATGCTAAATATTACTAGTGAAAAAACAAATGGACTTTCCCAATTGTAAGCAAAAGGCAAAAGGTATCTCACAAGAAAGTGGGTTGGTAAGTAACAAAGCCTGTTGTTTCGCCTTCTGATAGCATGAATTAGCTGCACAGCTTGTATTTAGAGAGAGCAAATTCCTTGACACCTTTTTTCTATAAAGAAAATGAAGCAAGACAAAATTTGAGCTACTTATTTCTGTATTAACAGTCAAATGGAAAACAGAGGAGCATTTTAAGAATGCTCTGGCAGTGCCTGTTTCATTTTTGTTTAGCAGCTAAGCCATACTGTGTGAAAGTCTTCACTTTGAAAATTGTTATTGTATTATGCATATGTCACTCCACAGTTTCAGAGGAAAAGCAACTTATCACCTTAGGGTTTGTTTGGGGTTTTTTGGGGGGAGGGGTTGTTTTTGGTTTGGTTTGATTTTTTTTCCTACATTTTGACATTAATAAATCTCATCCAGTTGCTTCTCTGTAATCACTTATACTGCATTAAATGATAAAGAACATGAGAATACCTAAGTTTGATCTGCCCTTGAAATCACGCTACTTTTAAGAAAGAGAAATTTGGGTATTTCCACTCTACTCTGAGTAGCTTGAAAAGAGTGGAAGGTGACAACATAAACTGTTAAAATAACTCTCTTAGGAGCTGCCTTGCTACAGATGGATTCTGCTACTAATGTTTTTGTCAGACTTCTGGCACTCTTACAATCCATCAGCTAAGGACTTTCTTGGGTAAGTGTCCCGAGTGTTCATTGCAGCAACTATGCCAGTAAACTGTTTTTAATCTGACCCAATGGCTGTGAATAGGTTTTATTGCTTAATCAAGAGATTATGGTATTAAATACCCTAGCAAGTTTGATTTTTCCATTTTTGTTTTCCTTTTCTGAAACACTTTATAAGTGTGAATGGCAAGTATTCATAATGTCTGAAAAATCAAGGTAACTGTAAAAGGCCAAGGCCATATCATAATCACAAATTGAAAAATTCTGTTACTACAAATTAGATGTCTACAAATCACTTGAAGTTGAATAAGAAGCAATATCTTTTTCCTCCTGCTCCCTAAGACAAAATATTGAATAAAAAACATTTAATTAAGGCTTATCTCTAGGGTACTGAATTGTTTCCGTTAAATGGCCACCTCTACTGACTTCTGCCCATTTTGGGAAATTAATTGAAAGCATTATGTCTTAGAACAGTTTTAATCAGCCAACTCCTATGCGGGTCTCCCACCTCTTAATGATGATATTTCGTCTCATAATCAGTGTATGAGATATACTTTATATTGATATGTACTTCAAGCTGTGTATATTTGTTAGTTTTTTGTAAAGTTATAGAGTAACCTATTTCAATAGGGACAGAGTCTACACTTGAAGTATAGAAATGTAATGTAAGTATATTCCAGAAGCATAAGCAGAGATATTACTTGGCTGAATTTAATAATAGTTCTTTTTTTTTTTTTTAGTGACATTGTGGGTATATGTGCGTGTGTGTATGTGTGTATATCTATGCAAGCAGAGAGGAAGAGAGTGACAGCATTGCAGTTGACATCTGTAGTTCAGGAAAGGACACAACACCCTTGTAGTATTTTATGTTTCAGAGAGGGGTACTACCTATACTTTAGATCTGGTCCCTGAAAAAAGGCAGAGGTCTTATTTCTAATTTCTAGACAAAGTTGGTTATTATTTCTTTTTTTTTTTGTTTGGTCAAACTGGGTAACAACCTCATCAGTGTCAAATTTTAGTGTCTTTATATATTAATACATCGTATCTCAGAACCAAGATTCCTTTCCCTGAGAGGCCCTTGGGGAATAAGCATGTTTCCTTGGGGAAGTACTTAGTGTCACATCTTTAAGCACACATAATCTCAATGGAAGAACACACAATATCTTCACTGGAATCTCTGACTTGCACATATAAATTCAAAACTCCAAAACAGTATGAAAGTAAATATTCTTATCAGGCTTATATTTAAAAGCCTTGTATGCTCTCCCAAATACTACCTTTCATTATATAATAGTATTTTTTAGCTGGAAGAACTGCAAAAAATCCCTTTAAAATAGAAACCCTAGATGGATGTTATAAAATGTCAATAAGATGCTAAAGTGCAGTGAGACAGGACAATAGTCCTGGTCACTGAGAACTGTCTCAGATGTTTTAACTGTAGTGCCTAAAAATCATCCAGATGTAATCACCATGTTTTCATTTAATGAACAGGTATCACTACTCTATGAATAATATCCCAGATTCAACACCATAAAGGAGAGATATACCACCTGATGATGCATTGCTAGAGGCAGGCTGAATGTTCATCCAAAGTACACATACATACATAAACTATTATAAGAGTAATCTTTTCCTTGTGATTCACAAAAACAGATTCTCCCTCAATACACATCACAGTTTAACCTTTGCTTAATTTTTGCAGCATATTTAAGTATATTGCTGAATCAGTACCTCAATCAGAATAATTACACTGATGACATTTGAGTTATATCAGCTGGAAGCCTGAAGGCAAGGGTAAAATAAGTTAAGTAGAATATTTAAGCAACTAAAAAAATAATTATTGAAGTTTTCTCAGTCACCTATGCTAGGTATTTTAGTCAACTGGTTTTTGGTTTTTTTTAAAATAGACTCTTTTTCTTGTCCAAATACTAGCACTTTGGGCCTACCTCATGTTTCAAGACATAGTTTGACGCTACTCAAAAAAAGAGAAATACAAGAATACCAGAAAGATACTAGGTAATGGTGTGAATCAGAAGAGATCTGTTGATTCGGTTTCCCCCACCACTACCTTTGAAGCAATTGCACAGGCTCATTATTGCTAGAGGTAGCCAGAGGACTTCAGGATGCAGGGGATTTTTCCCATCCCCATCTGATGGTTTGTTTAAGATTCTCAAAAGAGTACAGTAGCAGAGATAAAAGGTTCCTTTTAGCAGCTTTATTTGGGAGATACATAGTGTCTTAAGAGCAAACTTGGCAGCTTGCAGCTAATGTAAAGTGATTGAATTTAAGTATTACACTGAGAGTCACTGAAGTCTTCGAAGCTTTCTCCTTCACATTGAATCGGGGATGCCCAACACACACATACACAGAAACACGCGCAGGACTCTCTGGTCTTGAACATGCATTATAACAGGTTGTCAGCCTCAGAATGAGGTGTCTCCAGCTGCTGACCTGTGTCCTCCCCACAGCCCCCTCAGCCTGGTGCCTCTCTCCAGGGCTGGCACTCAACTTAACCTCCCATGGTCATGCTACACTGGCTTGGTGTTTGTCAGTGCTTGTGCACACAAATCCATAACGCAGAGTGCACATGCACTGAAAACAGTTGGAAATGGGATTTAGTGAGAGGATAAGATAAACTGTGCTGAAGTGCATGGATCAGTCAAACAATCATGTTGACCAGTAACCTGTTTGCACATCACCAGCCCTTTTTAATCTCCTTTTCCATTTATTTTCTCATAGTTGTTCCTCTCTTATGTACCTTGCTCCTTCCCCTAAATAATCCCCTTAGAACATCCCATAAAGTTTTGCACAATCCCAAAATGCGCCTCTCTCCTGCATTGCACAGGCAATAGTCCACTTGAGTTTACATGGTATTGCAAAGAGAGTTTCTTTCACTGATTCACGTTGGTGGGTTTCACACTGGGTTCAGTGGTCCAGTCCTTCCCCTTGGATAGTTTAGGATCAGCTGATTCAGTGTTCTGCGGTTTTCACTGATTAGATTTTCACTGATGAGGTTACTAGAGTTCCTCCTCTGATTCTTGCAGCATCTCTGTGTCTGATCTGCATAGCCTTTCATCAGATAACCCAGCAGTTCTGCTCTTTGCCTTCACAGTTTCTTTTACCTTTCTTTTACCTTTGGGCTTAATGGTGGAAGCACTCTTGTGCCACAGGTAAACATTTGCACTCCCTAACTTCACCCATGTGTTTTAGTTAGGATGATAATTTCTCAGCCATATGATGAAGTCAATGGGAGGAAGTAACTTCAGTTATCTAGAGTACTGCAGCCGGTTTTGGGCTCCCCAGTTCAAGAAGGACAACAAATTACTGGAGGGAGTCCAGTAGTGGGCTACAAACATAATGAGGGGTCTGGAGCATCTTTCTTATGAGGAGATACTGAGAGAGCTGGGTCTGTTCAGCCTGGAGAAGAGAAGGCTGAGAGGGGATCTCATCAATGTTTATAAATATCTCAAAGGTGGATGTCAAAAGGATGGGACCAGACTCCTTTCAATGGTGGCCAGTGATAGGATGAGAGGCAACAGGCACAGACTGAAGCACAGGAGGTTCCATCTGAGGAGAAAGTTCTTTACTTTGAGGGTGCCAGAGCACTGGAACAGGCTGCCCAGAGAGGTTGTGGAGTCTCCTTCTCTGGAAACATTCAAAACCCACCTGGACACGTTCCTGTGTGATCTCGTCTAGGGGAACCTGCTTTAGCGGGTGGTTTGGACTAGATGATCTCCAGAGGTCCCTTCCAACCCCAACCATTCTGTGATTCTGTGAAGATACCTCAACACTACTTAATCACGAAGATACTGCTTCACTTAGGTGATTTTCATGCTCTGCCTTTTGTAGGAGGGCATATGCTTTGCTCTGTCCACTGTATATATGAGGTTTTAGCAACGTATATTAGGTAACACAGATAGTAGTGCACATATACTTCTTCCCAGTCTACACTGGTAAAGTATCATCCCAGAAGTTTTCAGTAAAAGATATAAGAATATGAGAAAGAAATCATGAACATTTTAGACAAAAACTTGTACATCTTCCAAATACTGCCAATCTAGATATACTCTGTAAACACCCCTTCTGAACTTTGGAAAGGATTTAAGTCATAGGTTAATGCAATTTCAGAAGAAAAGTTATGTCAATCCTTGCGTTACTGTCTATTGATAATTTAAAGAAGCCAAAGAAAAGGAATGATTTTTGCTCTAAGGAAAAAAAAAGCATGTAATGACAGTATCTTTTGTCAGTCATCACCCTATTAGGCTGAAGATGCAGATATAGAAAAAAAAAAAGCAAAGTGACTCTCACTGACCTAAAACATGAAGACAAATGTATTTGGAAAGGATTGCTAGTTAAGACAAAGATCTATAGGCAAAAACCAGCAAGATGTGTTCTTTTAATATGCTTTTGCATGTGCATGCATGTGTTCAGTGATCTTCAGCAGAGGAGAGAAAACATATCTTTATTTTTACTACTGAGATTGCAGCAGAATCACATTGCTACCAGTAAAAGAACACTCTATAACAGTATGTAAGGGCAATAATTGAAGATATGTGTTGTGTGACAGAAAAACAAAAGGACTTTTTAACTAGATAAGATAAAACAAAGGGCTTTTAAAGCTTCCAATTTTAATTCTGTAGAGAATTAAAAGAGATTGTCTTAGTTTTTATTTTTTGAGCAATGACATATAAAGGAAAAGCACTGAGTATGCACTGTTTTCCACCTTGTCAGTGGCCTTAGAAACTGGGAGTTGATGGAGTGTAGCAGATAACAGATTCACAAGGAGAAAACTGGATTTTAAGCACTTTTAAATACAACCTGAAACTCACAGACTACAACACTAATGACATCCTGTATTGCTTTGGTGGCTCTTATTGAGTACTATTGTCCTCTGTATTTTGCCAACGTTACAGGAAGTCATTTGAGAAATTAAGGCAACAGAATCATTGCTCCCTTCTGTAATACAGAGAGCAGCTGAAAGCAAGCAAGAAAGCATCAGCATTAGCACCATCGAATATGACAGATGAGGAAGAGTTGGCAGTGCGGTGTCAAGCTATGTGATAACTATTCTGTCATGTAATACTCCTTTGAAGTTGCTAGTATTAGAGTACCAAGCTTAGCTTTATATACTTGAAGTGTTCATCCATACGAGGGCGAGGTTTGCAGCTGCTTTAACCTGCGCAGCTTCATGGACAGCACTAGAAGCAACTGACTTGTGCTCGCTGAGACCTACTTTAATTTCTGACCACCTATGCTAGAAGTTAATTCTTTTTTTTTGCACCAGTATGCTAACAGAGAAAAAAAAAGTCTGAATATTTACTGACAATTTATCCCTTTTTTAAAAGTGTGTGTATGCATGTAAGCACATGCACAATTTCAGCCCACCCTGAGTTTGTTTTGATTATTAATTTAATAAATCGTACTAGCATAGTTTCTCTAGTTTCGAATACTTATGTTGCATAGTTTTTAAAAAATGCATTTACTACTAAAGGTAAATAATACATTTATATTCAATCTGAGCTTTATAGAAGTGAGTGATTCCTCCACCTCATAAATCTCAATCTATGTACTTTGTAACCCAACAAGAAGCAGGGTTTAGTTGTTTGCTTTAACAATAAGTGCAAGATCTCTACAGATCAATTTTTCATGTTTGGAATCATCCCTGATTCAATGTGAAGGAGAAAGCTTCGAAGACTTCAGTGACTCTCAGTGTAACACTTAAATTCAATCACTTTATATTAGATGCAAGCTGCCAAGTTCACTCTTAAGAGGCTATGTATCTCCCAAATAAAGCTGCTGAAAGGAACCTTTTCTCTCTGCTACTGCACTGTATTGAGAATCTTAAATCAAGCAACATAAATGACAAAAGATTGTTCAGACTCAGTACGTATAGCCCAATGCACTTGAAAGGCAGCAGATTCATTCCTAGAATTCTAGTCAGAACTCAAAAATATGTAACTATACATACATCAACTAACTAATTTCCAGCCTTCTGCTATTAAAAACAAGTTAGAATTTTTATCTGGAATCTGTTAGTAATTTGGTTTCAATGGGACAAGAAGGCTCAGCTGAAAAATTATACTGGGATTAGATTTTTGAAACTGTGGGACATAAGATATTCTCTTCCTCTTGAATTCCCAGTTTAATTACATTATACTATGCATGCTGACAACAGAAAAAACATCTCCTCAATAAACACTTTTAATCTATACAAAATAGAGTAATGATGGATAACTCTGTGGTGCCACAGTCTTTTACACAGTGGGTTGGGGTTACTCCTGCTCATTAGGAAAACACATATGAATAATTAAGCAAAAATGAACTGAGAATCTGGGCTTCCTGTATCCTAGCTGAACATACTAATGCTTTTTGTTGGCATGTAGTAACCACTGCCTACTGCAATGGACATTTTAGACATCAGAGTATGTACTTTTATAATTCATTGAGTCATCCAGAATAGATTTTTGGGTTTAGTTTTAACAAAAAGACTAACTTCACCAGTAACTCGGGCAACTAGACTTATTCACAGTCTTATTTAGGCTTATTTTTAAACATAAGATCCCACTGTCCTTTGGAAAATGAAGAAACCAGTCATCAACTGCAACTAATATGGAAAAGTGAACTTCATTTTTTTTTTCTTTTTAAACAGGGGTATTAGGCATCAAGACTAGAGTATGTAAGTATAGATGATAGCATCTCTTCGGTACTAGTCAGCCAGAGTTCCTCCTGAGTGCAGGGGACAAGGAGTCTTCCTCCATTTAAGTGGTGAATTGGCTTAATCTAGCCCCCACTGAGGCAGACTAGAATAACTCAAATAAGAAAATTAATCACACAGAAGGTGAAATATATTGCCCCCAACAGTTCCTTTTGCTTGCAAAAGGCTCAATTTTTTTTGCTAGAGCATGCCAGCAGGAATCCATTGTTCTCGTGATGTAGAAGCCATTGCAAAAGAGTGTATCAAGTTGGGCTGAGTTTACAGACACTTTGCACCTGGAGAACAGAAATGCACCATCTGTGATACCAACAAACATCAGCATGACACGACACGTGACACTTCATATCGCAAGGGAGGAAGTAACTTTGAGCAGTCATCTTGACGCCTTCAAGTTTTCTATAAAATTTCCAGACACTGCAATTTCTGCTTCTGCATAAGGCCAGAAACATGATTCAGTCTTCACAGATGCTGACATGTTCCAGTCTAGTTCATTCTCAATTCATTTTGGGTTTGCTAAATTAGTTTTCCCTCTGCAGCCCCTCCAGAGCTCAGTTCAGGAGGATTCTTCTGCCGGTTTCTCTTACAACACCAGAAAAAGTAGAAAGCTTGCCTGTTTACCTAGCAGTTTAGCTTCATTTGATCACCTCTACAGAGCACTATTTTATAGGTTAGCATAATGATTTGCCTGAATTTTCTCAGGTGAAAGAGTAAAATGACCCAAGATGAGTGCTTTAACCTCTGGAGAAAAAGTAGTGATGATTTCTTCTTCTGGCTGCTGTGAAATAAGTACCTACTAGATAACAAGTCTGCTGAAACCGAGGGAGCCCTGCCTTTTTCAGTTTCTGTTAGAGAAAGGAAGCACTTTTATATTTTATATATGTATATATGTATAATATAAATATATATTTTATATATTAATGGCAGAACTGATTTGAGACAGGCATGGAGGATGGAAACTTTTTTCCTTAATTTTCTATTTCTTTTTTTTCCAATTGGCTAAATCTTTTAATCCTCAGTCAAAACCTTTTCGGGCTGACAGATGGACCTGATTTTTCCCCAGTTCACAGCAAGTTAAATCAGGTGACAAAAATTATTATACACTGAGTGACAAGAGTGCAGATTACAGTAAAAGGAGACTTAATCACATAATTTTTGAAGAGGTATTTGCTTTGATGCAAATAAAAATGCAAAAAATATGCTTTGATGCAAATAAAAAATGCAAAAAGCCTTCGCTCTTATTTTCCCTTTTTAGGTTTCCTCAGGTTTTTCCCTATAGCTTTAACATTCAACGTTTAAAATAATAGATAATTCGAGAGTTTTTTCCTCTTCATTTGAACTTCCATTTCATTACATCTGCTCAATTACAAAGATTTTGCATGACTTACCCTCACCGAGAACTAGCTTAGATTTTCTTAAAGCAGCAAGCAGTACTTACAGGCATGTATATTTGGCGTTGTCTAATAGGCTTTTTTGTCAGAAAGGTGTGTAGGATACTTCCTTGACTTAGGCAGATGAAGAAAAATAAGAAGTGCCTCTTATTGTAGTGCTGAAATGAAAGTCTACTTTGATGCAGGATACTAGAATACATACAAGAGAGCACTGCTCTTGTCATAAAAGCTGGCAGCTGAGCTTTCATTACCTAATCACAAAAACTGACATCTGGACAGAGGCAAAGGCAGAAGCACAGATGAAGAGGAGTTAAAAATCACTAGATCAGAAATAAAAATTGCAGTAAAACTGCGGTTGCCAAGAGGTGACAAATGCCAAAGACAAGGGGAGTAAATTTCCCTGCCAAGGGAACACTGAATGGCAAAGAATTCAGGTCTCCAAGGCCTACAGATATATTATATTCTGTATGAGAGTAATTATCTATGTCAAAAT
This sequence comes from Caloenas nicobarica, assembly GCF_036013445.1. Classification (NCBI taxonomy): domain Eukaryota; kingdom Metazoa; phylum Chordata; class Aves; order Columbiformes; family Columbidae; genus Caloenas; species Caloenas nicobarica. The sequence continues at coordinate 112,012,495 of NC_088245.1, forward strand.
GGGTAAGAATGTGTGCATCCAAGTCTCTGAACTCCTACAGCTATGCAATGGAGCTCTGCAGTGCCCAGGGCTAACTTTCAGGCCAATATTGCTCCAGGCTAAAATGAAATCAGTAGCATGGGCCTGATACATCTCCTCCTGAAATAAAATGGAATCTTTCCATTCACAGCACACTAACCACGCTCGATATTGCCCTTTTGGTACAAATCCACTTCATATCTAAGCCTTTAATTTACAAAAGACATGATTCCAAAAGCTACCACGAGGAAAGGTTCTCTACCCCTGCCTCTCCATGCAGCTTCGTGGGACGCAGGTATAAATTAAAGCTTCAAGTAAATACAGATATTAATATTCTGAGTCTTCTTTGCATTGATGTCTGTCAAATATTGGAAAAATATATTTTACTAAGAGGAAAAGTCCATCGTAAACAATTGAACCATAGCATTTCATACACTGAATCATACAAAATGAATAAGGTAGTTTGCGATAAAATACCAGGGAGGTTTGAGATTCGAGGCAATGATTTTGGATTTACAGGTCAACATTTGAGCATGTGACTAGAAGCAACAGCCCACTCAATAGTTGTATTTATTCCTGGATTTTGTTAGGTAGTTACAAAAGCACAGTAATGTTAACATTTTGGGGAGCGAAACAGGTTCCCATTCTTGCTAAATGTTGCATAAGTTATTAATATTTGGGAGCAGAGATAGTGTATGAAGACTCTGTGTTCTTCTATTCACAATTATTAGCATTTCACACACACAAAAATAGCCTCTTAACATCTATCTGAACGAACACTCAAAAAATCTTGGGTTCAGTGTTGGATTTTAAGGACTAGCAAACTATTTCTAATTTATTTTTAATTTTAATTGGTATTCTCTTCTTCACAGTGGAAGAGTTCATTGTTCATGTGGATTGAAGTACTGTTTCATGTACAAAAAAGATGTTATTGCTTTAAACAGGCTTGGCCAAATCAGCTGCTTAAATCTTAACTGTGTTAGGCAAAAAGCTGGAAGATAGTTTATCACTGTCTGTAAAAAGTATACTACCAGCCCATTTCATTCCTGTTGAGCTGGCATTCAAGAACTAACTACAATAATGGAAAAAGATTCTTACCTAATTTGTAGTCCAACTAATTGTTTCACGGTTTATGAGTTCAGCATTTCAGCGAACAGGAACACAGCCAAAGTCTTTTCAGAAATTACCTGCTTGAAAATAGATCTTGTAAGGGTTTCAAAATTTAGTTTACTGATCTAGTAACTAAAATGAGGTTTCAATTATAATCAGGACAATTATTTTTTTAATATTCTAATGAAAATTTTCTCTGCCTTAAAATCTTAGGATGGAAAAAGTTTCGAAAATAATGTTTCAGAAACATTAACAGCTCAATGAAAATGTCTGCTTTCTAAAAAGAACTAGACACCACATGATGCTTTTCTGGGGACAGGGAAGGAGATGTTCTTAAAATAAAATCAATCTAGTTTCACTGACTTATTCAACTATGGTCTAGAAATAAATCTGAAGAATCCAGTGATCATTCAAACTAGTCCAAACCCCGAATACCATGTTGTAGTGTTTTTCATTTCCCAGTGAATGCTCTGTTGCAATCACTGTAATCCAGGTTGACTCAAATGCAGCTGTCAGGTTCAGAATGTAGAACTTCCTCTTCAAAGGCAGCTTCTTATTTTTCTTTTATTTTAAAATGCCATCTGAACAATAATCAAGGTAGCTATTTCTCTTCAATCCTTGTCCAGAAATGTAAATGCAAACTCAGTAACCAAGAGATCAGGAGATACATATGTAGTCAGTACAGAATATTCCAGTTTATCTGCTATAAGAAGAAAGCATCAGGAAGAGGTCTACGCGTTTCTTTGAAAATGTCTAGATAAAAAGAGATCATAGCATAGCAATAAGGAAAGGGATGTGCACTTACGGCTTCCATTTGTAAAAGTTTCTACTAGTCAAGGATTCATTAAGTAAAGCTGGTGACAAAAGCAAGAGAGACAACCTCTGAGTATAAATGCAGCCTACTGATTCAGAGGACACCTCTGGGAAAGGGAACAGTCCAGTCCATCCAATTTTTTTTTTTTTTTTTTTTTCTAAAGGAACACAATATTTTGGAGCAGGAAAACTGAACTGAAGGCAAAGGTACTGGTGCTCTGTTGGCAAAACTTGTCTCCATCTACAGTTTTGGTAACTGTTGCTTAGGAAATTATCTGGGCTTTGAAATATAAGTCTGGGCATTCCTGCAATATGGAGCAATACATTTATCTGCTGCTTTTAGTACGGCTGTAGAAGCTAAACATCAAAACCATATTTCGATATTACAAAGGTGCTTAGGTTAATGACATTTAGAATGAATATAGTTAAAACTATTTCTTAGTTTAGGAAATCAAGGCACAGATGGCTTTCTAATTTGCATATAAATTACGTTAAAAATTGTTTACCCAAGACTTTTGAACATTAAACAAAATAAAACTTTTTTTTTTTTTTTTTTTTAACCTACAGGAAGAAATCTCTGCGGTTTTGGTTGTTGCATTTGTTTCTAGAAGACAACTTGGGCTTCATTAGAACTCCTACAATTCAACACCTGTAAGACACTTAATGCTTGGAATTATTAATTCAAGTCTCTTGTCTGAAGTTATTAACTTTAGATGTCTGCATCGTTCCACAAGCATCCTTTGCTGATTAAGTCACACAAAAGTAGGTGAGATAAGCTGTGAAATAAAGGCAGACTTCCCTATGAGAGGATAAAAAACCCTGAATTTGGAGATTGTTCTTATTAAATAAGATAGTTTCTCCATGTTAAATAAGATCAATTGAAGCTCTAAAGAACTGATCACACAAAACAGAATGAATGTGGTTCTCAAACAGCATTTAACCTGGAAGTTAGCCAATGGCAGTGGTATATGTCTTCAAATCTTTTTTTCCTTCTAGTGGATGTGCAACACACTTGGTTGTCACTGTTATGTGCTTGTATTTATAATTCAGCAGGACATGGCAGTCTCTGACTCCATGAACATATCCCAACAGAGTTTGACAGGATATAATGTTGCAATTAGAACAATGTTTTATACTTGAAATTAGTGGTTTCAATCAAACTACTTGCAGTTTTGGTGTGTGGCTTTCATAGTATCAATACATCATGGTAATAACGCATTCAAACAGACATACTGATATTAGTAATAACATTTCATTACAGCCATTATGGTATGAATTAAAAAAAGCATTTATCATCTTTCCCAATCACAATCACTATTTACCAATATGTTTTAAATTACAACTATAAGACTGTTTTGAAAGGAATTTCCCAAAGTTGTTGAGCAGTCAATGCTTTCTAACTTCACATGTGACTAGTTCTTTATAAAGCTCATTCCCACTTGGTTCCACATCACTCTGTAATCCATTCCCAGTGAATATGCTTCCTAAGTCAGATAACAGTCCCCATTATTGTATACCAGTATGAAACAGAGATGCAAAATAGAGCTACAGAGGACCACATACAATTTTTTCCCAGTGTAGTCTTGAATCCTTTATCCGCAGTAGATTTACACACTGGAGTGACAAAGATCTCCCTGAGCACCATAGAAGTATTGCACAAATCTGAACAGCTTTAAAATCCAAAGAAATTTTCTAATTACTTTAAAGATCACAGAACTGGGGAAAAAAAAAAAAAAAAAAGAAGTGATTTCTTTAAAAGATTTGATAACTTACATTTTTATGTTAACTCTTTGCTTCTTCGTATTAGTCTCTTCAGTTCTGCTGCAGAGAATTTGAAATGGTTGTTTGAAATGCATTTGAAACAATTTTTTATGCTGATCCCTTACTTGCATTTTAGGTCATAATCTAGCAAATATTTAAGATGTGTCTTTTATAAGTTCAGCTAAGATGACTGGAAAGAAAAAAAATTTGGGGGCAGAAAGCCATTTCTTCAGGTCTGCTGAACATGTTGGCAAGTCTTTTTCAGTACTAGAATTACTGGGCATTTGGTCAATTCTCATTTTTTTCAATTGACTAGCTTTTTCTCTACACAGTAAACAAGTACCTTACTATCTTAAGCTCCATTTTCAGTCTTATTTTTCTCTCCTCTTAAAACAGGTATTTCAGATTGTCTGGCATACTGAGAACTAACAAGAAATTTATTGGTTTGTTCTTCATTCATGCTTCCAGTGCTTTTTCTGACTTTTTAAAAACATTGTTTCACTGTCCTTCCTGTTGCTTTCACATTTTTTCAATCCCTCAGAAAAATGTATCTAGCAGAAGGGGACTAATTTTATTAAACATATTCAAGTAGAGTAAGTATGATTAATTATATTGTTTTTCCACTACAGTTTAGGGATTTGAAAGCTCTTGATTAAGTGTTAGGATAAAAAGATCAATGCTTTTATAAAAGTGTTGCTTTATAAAAAATATACACAAATGCACACATATTAAAATATGCACAAATTGCCATTCAGGTTCAGTTAGGATGCAAACACTTCTTATATATAAAATGCTTACAAAACGTAGTGGCAAATGTTACAGCTACTTAAACCCATTCTAGGAGAGTTCTGCTTTGTTACTGAAACACAATCTCAAGTGCCATAAAACACCCAAATGCATTTATGCAAGCAGTGAAATGAGCTTTTGTAAGTTCTATCTTAATTATTTTTTACTTCACTAGTGTTTTCTACTTCTAGTTTAGGAAAAAAATGTATAAACGCACTGGCTAAAACTTATGGTACATATATAGAATGTTAAATAAAAAGTTGTATCAATACATAAATAATATGAACATGCAAATAATCAACCTTATAATCTTTAATGAACAAGCCTCTTATTATAAGATATTGCCTTTTAAAAGAATAATACATAATCAAGTCAATAACCTATGTAGGACATTTCAAATATAAATATATATATTCCAATTAGGAGAGAAGCACCTAAGCATCTTTAATTTGCAAACAGAAAATTTGTGGTGAGAAATCTTTCTCAGATGCTGATTATTCTACCTGTTTGATATCTCTGAGCTACAGTGCAGTTCTTAGCACTGCCTTCTGTGTGTGAGGTAGCACCATTTCTTTAAAATATATAAAAAATTGTACTCCATCACATCAACATTCAAATTTTAAGTTGTCTCATCATCTATGACAAAAATGAGTTGGTTTATGTACATTCACATACAGACACAACAGACGTTTTTATGGAGGCATTAGGTAGAAAACTACATTATTAATTCTTAATGATAAAAAATACGACAGCACTTAAGCCTCTTACTTCCTTTAGAAAAAATTTCAGTCACCTCCATAAAATGTGAAGAAAGATACTTTAAAGAAATGTTTTAAATATTATATTCTCCTTCACTCTCAAGGACTTTTTCCCCAAAGAGAAAAGATTCTATGTAAAGGTATGATTGTTTGTACTCACTGGAAATAGATTTTCAGTTCCTACTGAAGTCTTGAAAGTAAGAAATGGATAAGAAAGTTTATTTTCTTTCATCTATTTCACTTTTGAGAATAACTTGTAAACTTTTTGCAAGAACAATGCCCCTTAAAAATCAGGGAGAGCATCATTAAGCAAACTATACATTCATTCTTGTACTGGAGATCTTATTAGAACTAAAGAGAATTACTTTTCTCCTTTCATCTCAAATAATTCTACCAGAGTTACGTATTTTCCTGAAAATATGCATGTAGTACTGAAAAAAATGTATACCACTAAGAAGGTGTTGAGCTAAATAATTCTATATCCAGTCTAGTATGACACAGGTGTACTTTTCTTTCTCCTCTGTAAAAGATACATAGGTTGGGAAGAGCCTCTGAAAACTCCAAATTCAACAAGAAGTCTTCCCTCTGCTCCTACTTTATACTCTGCAACATTTATCAAAGTCCATCATGTTCACTGGTCAGCAAGCAACAAGGAAGGTAAGAGAGAATAAAAAAAGGTATATTTCAACATCAAGGGGAAGCAACTTCCTGATTCAGAGCATTGCTGGGACTTCAATGGTGCTGCTTAAGAAGAGGCTGCAGTACATTTTCATTGCACTTTTTATTTTTTTTTCCTTGGTTATAATAACTAAGTAAATACTGAAATGTTACTGTAATAGAGAAGATTTTACTGTTTCAAATGGCAGATTAATTTACATTTTGAATCCTGGAGAAGGTATATGAAGTAAATTTGGATGGAAAGAAATGGTGAGATTTTAGTGTGAAATTATTTCTTCCTCTCTGATCATCTCAAGACAATGCTTTGTGTGACTTATTTTAACTCAATTTATACACCCTTGATGGTTTTGTATCACTGAATAAGTTTACTTAAGGATTATAGGTTTTCAGGTTACTTCAGATGGCCCTAAAGATTTTTCAGTAGTGACATGTTCAAACTTGGTATTTGAAAATTGGTTTATTTCCATATGTTATGATTTTAATTACTGTCTACTAAATCTGAAGGTGATGTAGACTTATCCTAATAGTCTCTGTGGAGACATATGCAAAGAGATTGAAGTAACTTTATTATTATTTCTGGATTTTGTTATATGTTACTTTTTCCTGAATTATGTAAATTATTTTTGCATAGTGCCATCTAAGACACATAATAACCCCATGAGATCCCAGAGACAATTGCCCTTGAATGAATTTTAATTTACTAAAGCAATTATTGTATTGACATGTTCTTTCTTATTATTCCAGTCTATGTATTTTTATTAATTGATTGCATTCTGTGTTTTTATTAATTTACATTCGGGTCTTCAGCATTCAATTAATAGACAACTAGTAGTCAGCTGGTCACCCTGTGAGAGTGACTGAGCACTAGAACAGGTTGCTCCAGGATTTTGTGAAGTCTCCATCACTGAAGATATTCAAAACCTGCCTGGACAGAGTCCTGGGCAACCAGCTCTAGGTGGCCCTGCTTGAGCCAGGGGGCTGGACAAGGTGATCTCCAGGAGCCCATTCCATACTTAGGTTTCTTCAGGAGTTATCAACTGAGGTATTTAACCAATTTCCTTTTTATGAACAGTTAAATAATTTGCATATTTGGCATATGGAAATTAGGAATGGATAATGCACAGTGAAATAAGTCCAAGCTAGTGGATGGATTTCTGCAGTAGTGCACTTTTTGCTCCTTCACATGTGGAAATTCTGTTGCAGAGAAATCTATCTGCCTGTCTTTGGAGAAAAATGGGACAAAATGAGCAGGGTAGATACAGCACAAACTGAGAAGAAAAATGGTGAAGGCAAAGCAATTTACAGAAAGAGTGTTCACTATCACAAAGCAGTGCAGATACTATGTATCCACAGTAACATTTTTGTAATAGATCTGGAATTGCTCAGACTAGGCTGAACAATTTTACAGCTATTCTAAAAAAACTAATTCTTATGTTTAGTGATTGTACAGTAACAATTTCTCATGACACAAAGAAGTAAAATACTACACACAAAGGCAGAAATTAACCTTGGTTAAAGGTTCTTCAGAACACCAAGATTTTGGAACCAAAACCAAATACAAACAGGTATGGTTCTTTCCGTTATCATAGTGGGGCAAAATACCTAACCAGCCTAAGATTCACCAGCTCTAACTTCCAAATACCAAAATCTGAACTAATAACCTTAGATTGCCTTTAAAGATCTAGGGAAAACTCATGTCTAGTAAATCAGCCAATAAAGTAGCATATATGAGTTTCTGAATTCAGAAATAAAATTTAAGTGCCCAGTTTGTGAACTGATGGTCTAAAATGAAACAAATCTACCAGTTATACTAAAACCACGGTCTTAAAGCAAACTTTCTGTGCCAAAAGCAGACTTTCAGTGCATCTGGTTAATCAGGAAGAAGTTTGGGAGTAAGGGTCAGAAAAAAGCATTCATACGTTCATAAGCGTACATCAAAACCATGTTTGTATACTAAGCAGATATAACATTTTAAGTTGCTTGTGTATTTAACAACTTTTAGTCATAACATTTTTCCTCTCTTCCACAAAAATACAGAAATCACACTGTTCCAATAAAAATGCATTGAGAAAAGCAACAGAGCAGTTTCCTTGCTAGCATGTCGCAATCCACTAAATGCAAAAGTTTCTAACAACTATATACATTCTTCTTTTATGTTCAGTTTTACTAAGTCAATAAGAGTCTTTTTAGAATAACCAAATGACCTGAGAACTATAAACAGAAGCTGACATTCAATGCCAAGCATTGTTGGATGTTTATATAATATGACTTGAAGATCAATACACAACTAATATTTTACAGTGAGGTGGAATGTAGAAGCTCTTTCATTTTCCTGGTTTATCTGTTATTATGTTTCTGTTATTTCTCCTGTGTTTCAGGAAAAATAGTTACTAGAAATACATTGTTGATGCATGAGACTAGAAATCTTTGCAATGGGATATATTCTGATCTGATAAAAATCCATATAGCTCATTTAAAGTTGAAGAAACTGGGCCTATTTCTGTTTGCTGTATGTACAGCCCAGCATGAGCTTCCCTACATTTTTTTTTTAAATTCAAAATGAACAGTAGACATGTTAAAGTATAGGATTTATCAGTAACCTCAGTTTTCTTCTTTATCTGCCACAATGGCGTGGAACAACAATACTATTTGTTTTCCCCTATTCCTCTTACTCATCTTTTCAATCAAGGATGGCTGAGTAAGTGTCACGGTCCATTCAGTGATGGACTCATGATGGTTCAGACTGACTCTTACAGTAAGGAAATAAGAAAAGTTGAGTCTGAATTCACAGTTCTTAAGGCCAACATGCAAAGACTTACAGAATTTTTCATCTGTCCTAACAACTGCAGACTTAGTCAGATCCCTGACAGGAACTGTAGTCTTTCCTTTCTAATTTTTTTTTTCTTTGGTGGAAGATTGAAGAGGTCCATAATTGACCATGGTTGCTTTAAGAAATGATACTGTGTGGTAAGACATTCTGGCTTTTTATTCTTTAAACATAGAAGGAATAGGAAGTATTGAGGGCTACCTATGGCTAATAAGAAGTAGAATATTATAACAGGCATGAAATCTGCTCTAATAAAATTTTCAGAAAAACAGAATTATCATATTCTTCTGTTAAAATGTATATAAGGAATTAAGTATATTCCTCTTCATTTGCTCTTTTGTGCCTGGACAAAAAAAAAAAAAAAAGCACAGGAATAAAATTAACTCTGCTCTTGTATGGGGTCAGGGGGTGGAGAGCCAGATGGGAAGAAATATATCATTTCTAATAAAAGAAAATATATGAAAAGTGACTTTGATTTTTTCCAGTTTAAATTTATAATTAAGTAAACAAATTTTTCTTTCTATATATCTATTTATATAACAATATTTTATATTATTTCTCTCTCAAGTCCAATACGAATGACAAAGGTCACTTGTGAGCACTGTGATATTTTATATCTAAAGCTGCAAACACTGCTTTTACACTCTGAGTTTCTACAATCTCTACTCCGAGCAAGTAATGTTAGTCAATGTATTATTTCATCAAATTTACAGAAATGTGTTATAAGATAACTATTCAGTCACCTGAAGGCAGCCAAGTCTTGCCTTTTGTGGTTTCCTTTTAGCCTGGATATTTGAAAGGCTATTTTGAACGTTAGAGATATAAATGTTTTATGGAAATTTTGGGAGAATGGTGGGTCAAACCACTCTCAGAGAAACAAACTGACAAATAAAGAACCAGAGAAGTATTTCTTTCAGAATTAAACCAGTATTCTTTTAAAGTTGATATTGGAACGTCTAAATGATATACTATTAGACAGGATACTTTGTGCTGCAGTAGTTCTACTAAATATGGTTAAATGTGCTAATTAAAAACCAGGTCAGTCTGGGCAAGGTTTAATCACCTTTCTGCAACAGACTATTTCTCTTATAGTGACAAAATAATACCCATGGGTTTTCTTACTGCAAGCTTCAGAATGTTTTTTATCATGCTCAAAAATAAGGTATGGCAAACACAGGAAGGATCATACTGTATCAGTTGAGAGAAAAGACAACATGACAGGCAGGCATTAGTTGTCTCTCCCTCTCCCTCTCCCTCTCCCTCTCCCTCTCCCTCTCCCTCTCCCTCTCCCTCTCCCTCTCCCTCTCCCTCTCCCTCTCCCTCTCCCTCTCCCTCTCCCTCTCCCTCTCCCTCTCCCTCTCCCTCTCCCTCTCCCTCTCCTCTCTTTTTTAATGCTTTTTTTCCCTTCATTGCTTACAAATGCAAGGGATAAGCTTGTGCATATATACAAATCAAAGGAATATATGTACCTATCTCTCCATATATATATACATATATATCCATTAGAAGACCAGGTTTTTATCTTTAATACTTAGGTAATAATATTTTTAGTAAAGAATATATCTTTGTAACTATTTCTGAAAACCTTCCGTATTTTTTAAAAAATTTCCTTTCTAATGTGAATGGGGAAAAGCCTTTGTGTTCATGCATCAGAGATTGTGGACATAGTTTCTCCATTCAGACTGTAGAGAATATTCCAGGTACTCTGAAGCCTAATTTGATTTAGAATATAACTTCAAGTGTCTTTGTGAAAAGTCAATGAAGAAATACAGAAATACATTTTACTGTGTTCTTTAAAAAAAAAAAAAAAAGTGAAATATTGACCACATATACACAAGCTTGATGGCTTGTTCCCCAACACAAACACTTTTTTCCTCAATACGGTTTTCTTCTTCCATTAGCAAAAATAAGCTCACATTCCTTGCAGAGGGAATCCCACTAAAACCGCTGGTATACACTGAATAACCAGGGTCTCACGGTACTGCATTCAATGTCTGATCATGCATTAGTTCCCAACATTGCATTGTACAAGCTGTATATGCATCTGAAATGCCAAACAGGCCAATTCCAATTAATTTAACTAATCATCAAAAATATTTCCAGCTTACCATTTTACACTGCTGAGAGGAAGTACAACTTGAGTTTCAAAACTACAAATGACTTTCAAAACTACAGATGACTGAATTCATGTGAAATGCCTCAAGGCCTAAAAGCAGACAAAGCAAAAAGAAAAGGCTTGTAGTATTTCATCATATGCATAGTTTTGACTCACTCTTTTCAGACTTTATTTCAGCCTTGTAGCATGAGTCTACACTGCTTCATTTCAAGAAGCATTAGAACAGATGGAGCCGTCTCATCCTTGGATATTGGGTGTACTATAACTGCATGGAATCAATGTTTGATACCATCAAAATTAAATTAACAAAACAAAACCAAAACTAACTAAACAAAATCCAACACACAAGCAAGAAAATATTTAAAGAATAAAAAACAACTAAGTCTATATGGTTTTGTTTTGAAAAGTTTGCTTTGTAATGCATACTTTTATAAGTTAGAGGGAGGACGTGGTGTTCAAGAAAAGCCCACTGAGATAATGGGTAGGCAATTCAGCTTGCTGAAGTTTCACTGTTACATAAAGTCTTACCTACATTAATTTAAATCTAAAAATTGACTAAATTTCCCCACTAAAAACAAAATAAAAGCATTACGCATTGTATGGATTAATGAATTTGAAGCCAAGCAAAGGTCTTCTCTTAAAACTTCGTAAGGATAAAGGTGATGTCTTCATATTTCAGAACATTTACATAATACCTTATCCTTGATGTAAAAACTTCAATTTTCAGGCAAGGTAAGTTTTTACTTTCCCCATTTACAGTCAGATAAATAGTAACAATGGATAAATAAATCAGCAGACAGATCTTATTGAAGATACAGAGCTGATTAAATATATTACTTCTATTGGCTTATGCCACACACTGCAGGTGGTTGTACTTCCATAGCTTTGGTAGCATAAAATCTTTTGTGAGTACTTCAGGCAAAGTCAAGTAAATT